>NC_070529.1:4931151-5239348 GCF_025433545.1 Fusarium keratoplasticum
GGGGACGAGGATACGACGGAGGAGATCTCGAGCGTGTGGTGTGACATACTCGGGGAACGTCAGAGGAGTCGTCACGATATACTTGTAGAGAAGGTTGATGTTGTCGCCTTCGGGGTTGGCCGGATCGTCATCGAAGGGAAGGTAGCCAGCGAGCATCGCGTACTAATATCAAGTTAGCACCAACCATCATGAGCAACAGTTTATATTCGACGTACCAGAATGACACCACAACTCCAGACATCCACCTTGCGTCCGGTGTAGAGGGAGTCGCTGACAACGAGCTCGGGAGCTGCGTAGCACGGGCTACCGCAACTTGTCTGCATGAGATCACCCTTCCTGGTTCCGTTGCGCTTGACGCGGTCCAGACCCATTCGTTTCACGAATTCCCTGTCGGTGAGGTTAAGCTCCTCCTCCTCAGTGAGATCCTCATTCGCATCGAAAGTGTTGGCAAAGCCAAAGTCGGTAATAATGATGTTGCGGTTGCGGTCCAGGAGCAGGTTTTCCAGTTTCAGATCTCGGTGAACGATTCCCTTCTTGTGAAGATAGCCGACACCCGAAACAAGCTGGGCAAACAAACGGCGGGCCGCATTGTCCTTCAGGTATCGGTGGTTGAGAATATAGTCGAACAGCTCGCCTCCAGATGCATACTCGAGAATGATGCCAATGTGTCTCTCTGTCTCGACCTTGTCGATCAGGCGCACGATATTAGGGTGCTGGACACCTCGCAAAATGGCAACTTCTCGGTAGATCTTGGCGAATCGAGACGGGTTGCTGCCAACACTGTCCCTTTTAATAAGCTTGATAGCAACCTGTGGCGAATCGTTAGTCAACTCCTAGAAAAAGCAAGCCGGGAGGATGCGAGCTCACCTGAACGCTGCTGTCTTGCTTCCAGCCTAGCTTGACCTTGCCAAACTCTCCCTCGCCGATAGTGTTTCCCAGGATAAAGTCGCCAAATTTTGTAGTGCCCTTATTGCTTCGGCTGTGATCATGACGACTCCGTTGCCCTCGTCGTTCCTCGCCGTGGTCGCCAGTCGCGACCACAGGAGGCGGCGCAGCATCGTCGTCGTCCTGGTTTGTGGCATGATTCCGATCCCTGCCATTTGGATCTTGGGCAGCTGCAATGGCTTTGGTTAGGTTGTCAGTGGCTTCGTGGACAGGTCTCGAGGGCGTACTGTGGGCGGATCGGATGGGAATCGCGGTCGTGGCGTTCTTGCCATCTCTGCTGGCGGCTCGGGCAGCGGCGTCAGCCTTGCTGCTTCGATGTCCATTTTCTGCGGCAGCGCCGTGATCACCATGGGAACCGGATCGAGATGCATCGTTTTGTCCTCGTCGAGGGGAGTTGGTCATCTTCTCATTGGAGTATTGTGTCCTTCGCGAACCGCCGCTCTGGTTGTTGGACGAAGTCCGTGGAGGAGCAACGGGAGGCATGTTGCCGTGCCGATCAGAGGCGGACGGCTCGTGTTCGTTGGGCGCTGAGGTAGCGGTGACGGGAGAGCCAAAACCGGGACCTAGATGGTAAGCAGGTGAAGGTGCACTGTCGCTCGTCTTGCGTGAAGGAGGTCGTCGCGAAGATGGAGAAGCGGTCGCGGTCTGCTGGGCATTGTACGCCTGGCCAGAAGGGGATGAGTGCGAGGACCTGTACTGGCGGCTGGACGGTGTGGCCAAGGGAGACGAGGCCAGAGCGGTGTGTTGATGGGGGGCCGTTTGCAGGGCAGCCGACGACATCTTCCACGCCCAAACGCGTCAAAATGTCGAGTTGGAGAAAACCGTTGAAGGTGTCGTGAGAACGGGGTCAACGGCGTAAGCGAGCAGAGAGTTTTTGGTAGTGGCGCTCGAAAAAAATCCAGGCGGGCGACGCGAATATGCAGGTCGAGATACCTGGCAGTTTCAGACCGCGAGTTTTCGGGGGGGAGCGCAGTGCCGGGGGTGGATTGACGCGGCTGGCGAATCGAGAAGCTCCAGGGAGCAGCAGCTGAAAGCGACCAGCACGGGGGGACGACGTTTCAAAATTGGATTAATGAGCCCGACAGTCTCGACTATCTCATGGTGCGCGGGCAGAATCTCGGTCGACGATGTGCGATTTATCGATTCGTTCGGCTTGGACTTGGGCTGACTTGGTGAGTCCCGGTCTGGCGTGCGTATCCGGCGGGACGAACCCAATAACAGAGGTGCAGCTCTCGGCGCAAGGGCAGATTGGGATTGGGGGGCGGCCGATGCTGGATGCGTTGGCAGTTGGGCCGGTATTGTTTTTTTGTTGTTGTTGCGGCTGCTTTTGGTACCAGGCTTGTATGGGGTTGCTGCAGCTGCTAATTAACTCCCTTTTTTTTTATGGAGGCGACAGGCGACGGGAGTGGACAGGTGAAGGAGGCTGGGAGAGACCAAGATCAACACCCAACACTCAACGCGAACGCGCGACAACCGAAACGCCAAGTGAGAGAAAGGTGAGGATGGGAGAGAGGAGGGATCGCCAGGAACGGGCGAGGCTGAGGAAGTAGGTAGGTTAAGAGGAGATGATGGGCACGAGTCAATAAAAAACGGGCGACGCGAGAAACCTAGGCTCTGGGCGAGCCAGCTGCGGATGGTGTGAGGATCCGAGTTTGAGTTGGGGCCGCGCGCGCTCAAAGGGTGGAGGGTGGTGGAGGAGGAGGAGGAGGAGAGTCTGATGGAGGGAAGGTGTCGAAGGGGAATGGAACCAGCCGATTGAAGGAGACGGGAAGCTGAACGACCTGGACCTGACCAGGACGGAAGGCTAAAGACGAGGGTACGTACTGTCTACAAATGGATCTCAGGGACATGGTATTGGAAGCGCAGGGCAGCAGAAACAGCCCTGGGATGGATGGATCAGTGGACAACGTACCGGGCAGAACCCAGACATGGAAGCAAGCACAGGCGCAAAGCAAGCAGCACGCAGCACATCCCCATCCCAATCCTTGATAGCAGACTCAAAGACTCGGGCGCCAGCGCGAAATTGACGAGATGAGACCCGACTTGGGCTGCAGTTGTGGAGCCCCATCCGCCGGCGTCCTGCTCGCTACATACAGCGGGCGGGTACCTCGATATCCACTCAGCGGCCCTTGACCAGACTCGGAGGCGCCTCCAAGTGACTTTCTCTTCTCTTTTTTTTTCGGGGTCCTCTGCTAGCGGGTGACAATCTTTCATCGGTCAACCTGCCCTTCATGGATCACAATGCAAGGAGTGAGAGGGCGATGATGGATGAGGAAGGGGTCCCGTTCTGGTGCCGCTCTCTCTCTGGCTCAGGTACCGCTACCCCTGAATCTAGCGCCCTGCTCCGGCGGGTACCTGGAAGCTGTCGTTCCTGCAGGTACAGTGTACCGGGGGCGCCCGAAATGGCCTGTAAGGTCATCCATCCATCCATCGTGAGAGGGATGGATGGATCCATCAGACAGACTGACACAGGCAAGATGCTGTTTGTGCAAGACGCTCAACGGGTTTGTGTACCTTGACAATGCAGATCGGAGGGTCCGAGTCGAGGTCCGAGACACACACTCTCTCTCACTCAGAAAGAGCATGGATGATTCGGTTCATTCAGCACGTCCCCGGGCACATTGCGGTCGACGCATTGTTAATGGATGCATTGGATGTTGTTGTGAATGACGACGATGACTATGGCCTTCATGATGGGCCAAGGTGATCGGGCCTCTACTGGAAATTACCCCATGCAATGCCATTCATTCATCGCCCGGCGCGCCAAACTCAATGCCCCCGTGCCAAATACATACCTCGCCGGTCCAAAGATTGGATATCATGCTCCCAACCTCCGTCACCGAGCGAGTCGCCCTAGGCCAATAATCAATGCCTGCGTCGGCCAGTGCTCGCACCATCTCGTCGGTCCTCCCTGGACTTGGATTCGGGTGGTGCTCCGCAATTTCGAGATATGTATTGGAGGCAAAGCTAGTTGATATGTCTGGAGCTAGTCCCCCACCATTCATCATCCATTGTTGGCCCGACGTCTCTGGAATTGGTCTTGGGCCTATTAATACGTCGGGGGACGCCTTGAACCCAATGGCCACCCGCGACAGACTCGATATTGTGTCACGAATGCCTCCCAGGCTATCAAGGGCTTGGATATTAGGCCGCCTCTCTGAGGGAGACGACAGCCGCGCAAACACGGCTGGCCCTAGAAGCATCAGCCTGGTATCCAATGTCAAAACAACAGTCGGGCAGGCATTGACCAGTAATCTTAGAAGTGGGCTTCTCGAAGGGGTGGCTCGGCGGGTGCTCACACGGTGGTGGTCTCAGCTCTCTTGACCTTACGCTCTGGCCTCCGTCCATCAACACAACACAACACGGCAAAGCTTGCAGCACACGGCGCGGGATAAATATCCATCCAATACTCGGTCATACCGTAAAGGGTAGAGATGCCCTGTGCTCAACAAAAAGGAGGACGGCAGGTCAGACAAATCTGGAGGGCATTGAAGCCTCGAGGTTGCTGAGCGCGTCTGACCTGACGTGTAACGTCGCGCCGTTTCTCTGATATAGCCCAGCCCGCGCCTATTATTACCCTCGATTATCAGGCTCTACACCATCTTTGCTGATCTCCAATTCCATTATACGGTACCAGAAACAACGAGCGCGTCTCCCGTCCCGTCTCGCCTAAGAGGCCCGGCCGTCCTCTTGGTATCCGACCCTCGGGTTCACGAGGGGTCTCGGGCAATCTCTCTCCGTTTCCGCGGCCGGGCGAACCCTCGAGCTTTCAACACGAGAGGCGAGAGAGAAAGCATGCAGCCGGCCGTGGTGGTTCCCACTTCTTTCGAGAAGCCCGGGTAGAAGAAGCAATGAAGCAAACGAACGGGGCCTTGGAGCGTGCGCGTGCACAAGCGCCGGCTGCTGGCATGATTCTTCTCCTGTGGCCAGATTCGCTCGTCGTTGGTGGTCCATCGAACCATGGGCCAAAAAGAAAGGAAATAAAAAAGAGATCAGTTTCTTCACCAAGGGGCCCCGTGACCCAAGACAAAGACAAGTGTGATGTGATGTCCCTCTTGTCAGATCGTCGCTATCATCATTTGGCTCACTCTACTCTGGGTTGCATTGGAACCTTGCTTCCTCTGGCCGAGATGTGAGTTGAGAGCCAGGGTTCAGGGTTGAGCATGACAACCTCATCCCTACAGGGAGGGACAACTGCGATGCCGCTTTGCTCGTTGGAGAAGCTGGCAGCTGCAGTGAGCCATCGACGGATCCTGCATTCGTGCATGTGTAATTACCACGATTGCTTTTCCTGGAAAGAGACGTAGCAGACCAGACCAACCCTCGTACGCCATGTCATTCAAAAGGTTCAGTGATCTTCATCGCTAAACGGCCTCCATCTCGCTGCAGCATGCCCAACATCTAATGAGCGAGCTTCTCTGCTGCCTCAAATGGTCAAATGCCCGGCCTCCCTTGCTTAGGTCCTAGGATCAGCAGTATGCGCCTCTTACATGAAGGTCTTTCATCGACAGGGTTCGGAGTCGCTTGTTTATTACCCCAGACCAGCAGCCTCGAAGTTTGCGTCTACGTAGTACGGTAACTATAGACAACAATTGTAGTCGTCACGACTGTCAACTCCGAGAAACTCATTTACCTTGAATACAAATGTCTCTTCCTCATGCCTGCCCTAGCTTCTGGCCATCCATCCCGAGACAGGGCTGTCCATCTTTTTCCAGAGACTTCTGAAACACCCTAATTTCCATCTCCGATTCTCCCACACTTATAGCGGCAGCCCCACGGGCACCTTGTGCAACATCAAGATGGAATATGACGCCGTGTTGATGACCTGGAAGTGGTGTGCAGACAACATCCAAGGCACCCGTACGCAATCGTGTCCTCATGCAAGACTTCCAAGATCGTGCGCGTGTCGTGGACGCTCTACTTCGCGTCGTCGTCGCACCAAGACGATGCGCGCAGCCAGCATTAAACGCCGGAGATGAGCTGCATTTCAACGAGACAGGGATCATCCGCGGGCCTTTGAGCCTGGCAGGGTTGACCCGTAAACTCGCCCAGTCGTTTCAGACGTCATCTCCCGGCGTCGCCGTCTCCAAGAAACAAGCACGAGCACAACCACCGCCGAGCGAGCGACCGGCCTGTCAAGGCATCTCAAGCCTCACCGGCGCGCGTCTCCTCTACCGGACGGACGCCAAGGGCTCCATTCTCACGTCCACCGGCCGCGAAGCCGGCTATCACAGCTTCACCACCAACTGAGCCGCCCCCATTGAAACGTGGCCGTGGGTTGAGCTGACACGATGGATATCTCACTTAAGAACCCGGCTTCGCCCGTCTCACCAGAAGCCATCGTTGTTTTGTTTTTGTTGTTTTTTTACTTTTCGCTCAGGACTGTGACCTTCAGCTGCGCCACTCACTTACATACATGCTCGCTCAGGTTGGATTTGTTCATGTCATAGCCCTCATAATCCAGCTGCATTGAAACGCGACACGTCCATCCCGGCCGGATGATGGACCTGAAGTCATGCCGGCAACCAATGAGACCTCGCCAATATCGATTCACTCTTGCTTGCATCTTGGATCTCACTCGCGCTACGGATGTTCCGCGATTGCGTTGCATGACATCAACCGTTCCTCTCCAGGGCTCAACTGACCCCTGATCGTAGCCCTTCTCTGGCATCCCCACCCACGATTGATGTGTCACTTGATAACACGCTCGCAATGAGAGCTGACTCCCGTCTCCTGCGTCCAGAGCTCATTATCGAGCTCGCCCTCATCTGCCGAAACTCTGTGATGGATGGTCCGCGCCTGATCTCCGTTCTCTGCCGGCGAGCGCACATCCACGACAGGGGCACCTGCACAAGCCCTGGTGAACTCACTCAGTAGATGCAGCACATAACTTGTAATCGTGTTTTGCTTTTCTGGTCGAGATTGGCCTAATGCGAGCATGTACGTATGTATGCTTCGCACCAAGTTCATGCGCTGTCGACTTCGGTACTTCCATTACATTAGAGCCGCTTCCGCTATCCAACTCATACACCGGGTCGGCAGATGAGGTTACTTGGTGTCGAACTCTCATTGATATGCCGCCCATAGTTCCCTTTAGCGGCGAATTAAACCAATGCGCCACCTCTATGCTATACTCAAAGCTTGATATTGATGTTGTAGGCGTCCAATGCCAAAGCAACGCCAGTGATGGTTGACATGTACGCCACCAAAATGCCAATGGTGGCAGCCGGACTAGCATCCAGCGTCTTGACAGTCATATTGACCAAACCAGTCAGGAGGTTAGCCAGCAAGAAAACAGCCAGACCGTTGCGGTTATATGCTCGTATCACGCGGCTAGTGGCCTTTTCATAGGCCTCCTTCTCGGTCTTGGCATCTTGCGCATTGTAGAACGCAGGGAAGAAAACAGTGTCGACAACGGCGAATCCAAGGAGTTGCAGAGTGTTGAACGCAACAACCCAAAGGACGTAGGGAAGGTTCGCCAGACGTCGTGAGACCGTTAGGCCAAATCCGTAATGATAGTTTGTAGAAAGCAGGTAGAGTCCTGTCCAGACACCTCCCCAGACAGCCATGGTCATAAGGAGTGTGTTCCTCTGAGCCCCTGGGCTGGCGGTGCTCCTTGGGGGGATGTTTCGGGGGATGACGAACATGCCCGTATCCTGGCCGGCAAGGAAGATGGCAAGATATCCAATGAAGCTGAAGATGCCCTCCCGGTTCATGGAAATCAGGTCTGTCCTTGGCGCACTGAGAACGTAGGCTTTCAGGTTGGTAGTTTCAAGCAAAATCTGATAAGTGATACCGACCAGCAGCGACAAGGCTGCAAAGGAAGGGACCCATCTAAGGGCTGCTTGGAAGATGGCAACAAATGGAGGCAGGAAACCAAGCGTGAAGAAGAAGTTCCAGTGCACACCATACTCTGTGACATGTTCGGCGTAGTCCAGGCCCTTGACACTGAGCAGTCGGATCACACCCAGAACCAATAGCGGGATGGAATGGCGCATCGAGTGAATGATTCGGTGGATCAGGGGCGCCGCCCGTCCTGTAGTGCGGCCTACAGCTTTCTCCCGCAGCACGGGACGAGCTGCGACGAGACCTCCTGAGAAGACAAAGGATCCAACACCCAGATCCATCAGGGATGTGCCCCACGTCTCAACTTTGGCAAACCGCCTGGGGAACAAACGGAAGTCGACAGCCAGGATTGCGACGCAGGTGACAATCATCATGCAGCCCCGGAAGTTTGTCAGGAACGGCTTGGTCGAGAGGACGTCGAGCTGTCCCGAGCTACCCTTGGACCGCGCATTAGGCGGGACCTTGGGCTTCTTCTTTCGGTTGATCGAGTTCGGCGGGAGCGTAAAGACGAGAATAGCGGGTACAATCAGGAGGAGATTGAGCAGAACCGGCGTGCCCGCGTATAGCGTCGTGGAGAGGAGGATGGCGCCGACATTGAGGAGGAAATCGACGGCAAAGGCGAGGACCGTATACTGTTCAAAGAAGGACTGGCGGGCTTGGAGGACGGACCAGAGGATTATGGCGACCTGAAACAACAACAACTTAGTTCCTTTTCCACACGGCGGGAATGGCTGGGGAGGGACAAACAGCGGCAACGGATGTGACATAGTTGATCTCTGCGACGGAACCGCCTGAGAGGTTGGACACAAAGTCCTCCTTTCGCTGCTTGTAGCTGGCGGAATCAGACATGACCAGCTGCAGTAACTGACAGATCTCAATACATGCTAATGTTTCAAACTACTTCAAAGAAAAAAAGGAACAGTGTGAGTGGGAAGAAGAGTTGACGACACCTGTCAAAGTCGTCAAAGTGGAAGCTCAGCCTCGCTGGTGATACCATGTCATCGGGACCAGGCTACAACTCCTATACTCGACCAATAGGATGCGACCGCCCGCGCGGCTAACGTATCACGTGGTCCCACCGTCAACCACAGAATGTCAGTTCTCGACAACCTCAGTTCAGCTCCTCAAACACGGCTTCGACTCAATCAAGTGGCCCGGCCCAATAGTTTGGGTGCCCAAGATCCGGTTTCTCGACACCTCCTTCAGGCCCCCGTGTCTCTGAGGCCAACCAGGAGCGGGCTCGTCGCAGCGGACGCAGGCGTCTCGGCACCTAGAGCAAGCCGCATTTCTTTGTTCTCTCGCAGTGGCAAACACGCGCTTCCTACTCGTGAAAGCAATTCCGCCCAGCGCCCAGAGGGGCTTTTCCCTCCTTTGTGACGAGCCGCTACCGAGCTGGAGGTTGTTGGGAGGCGTGCATCCGTCAGGGTTTTTTTCTTCTTTTTCCTTTGAGAGCCAACGCCATCAAATTCCAGTGAATAAAATGGCTGCAGTCCGCGAAGAAAGGAGTCTGCTCCTGATATCTCCATCCTCCTCCCCATTCTTCCTCTGCTCTAGCATAAAGATCAAGCAACTAGCCTTTTACATCTCGTCTGTTCATTATCTTCAGAGTTCTCGGTCCAGACAAGCAAGCATATCGTGTGTGACCTAAAACCAACCTTGACGACATAGTCATGACGACTACCGCAACAGAGGCTAGGGCTCGTCCTGCCATTGAGCCTATACGAACCACGGGTCCTGAACTGAACACCTGGTCATTCCGAGCACGCATGGCCTTCAAGAGCCCAGCCTGGTCCGCCTCGCCTCTCTCACCTCGCAGTCTCCCTCTGCCAGGGTGCCAGGAGCTGAGGGATGAGCAGATGCGCCAACATGACAAGATGGCCGTTGACCGGCTGGAACCGCGAAGCCGTGACTCCTCCAAGCTAGAGCCGAGCCTTCGCAACGTCTCTCTGAGACCCATCGCAGAGCTCGCCCTGCCAAGTCCCAATACTCTGCCAGCTCGTCGTTCTCCTCTATCTGCACCCCTATTCGCGCCGCCAGTCTACCGCAGACCAACTATCGTGGAGGAGACGAGGAATATGTTGCTTCAGGGGCAGGATGGTGAACAAGGCGGTCATCTCTCGCAGGCATATGATCGCAGACAATCCGCACCACCGGGTGTTCTCCACGCAAGAGCTATGCAGATTGCCCGGCAGCGAGAGCATCTCCGTCGAAGAGGTTTTGTCGGTTCGTATAGACCGCGCGAGGCCGAGTTGTTGGTGATGCCGGTTGAACTACGCCGCCTCTCCGCCATTACCGGTGCAGAGCCCCCCTCTCCCTGCCCTGTAGATGGACAACTGACCACGCGGGTGGTTGTTCATTCCCGTGGAAGAAAGCCATTGGTTTTGACGAGGACGTTTGATCTGGACGAATTGCGAGCTACGCTTCCAAGAGTGAGCCCAGTTGATCGAGCTGACCAGGGCCGAAGAGCTTCAGTTGCGACTCTCCAAACACCCTCTACCGCAAACCGACTATCCTCACCAGGTCTCGTCACCGAAAGACGCCACTCACATGGCGCTCTTCCTGCCCGTAGCCCCCAGCGTTCACCGGCAGCAGAGAGAAGAAGTTCTCGGCAAGGGTTGTCGTCGGTTGCCATTCGTGAGTTACCCTACACCACTAACTAGAGCAACCTGGACTATCAACCAAGAACACCCAGTGATCCATATCTAACTCTTCTTACTACCATAGACCTCGAATACGCCCGAACGTATCTCCCTGTACTTGCCGCCATCATTCTCTCAGAAATTGTTCGACCGGGGGACACCATCGAGCTCCCGCTGCCACATCCTCGTGCCTGGGAGGACACTGTCGCGTACATCTACACAGGACGAGTTGCTCTCACAGAGCCGATTCGACAAAACATTCTTTACCTGGGGGGCAAGGTCTAATGACAATAAAATTCATAGGACTGAGGGCATACTGTGGAGGCTTCTATGGACTTACTGGCGGCAACATTAGAATGACAAAGGCCGAAAACAGCGGTTTCTTTCTTCCTTATGTCTTGTAATTCTAGAGGCTGTTACAAAACTGGTGAGACGATCAGGGCATATTAATTTGTGATTATTACCTACATATGATAGTCCTCTGGTTTAATCCATTGTAGCGTAAACCCACCACCCCAACAACTACCCGTGAGCACACGGGCGAGTATGGACACCCACAACTATACTCGCCTTTGCCGACTTATCTTCCCATGACTGCAAAGGAGCTACGCATCATAAAATCTGGAATTGTTTATGCGGCGTACCCCCGAGTCCTGCAGCCGACGGTCATGAGTAGTATGCCTCGGACACGAAAGCCCCAGCATGCCAGTGAATGGCAAACCAATATTCTCAAACTACACGCATTCTACTAGGTACAGGATATGGCACAACTTGGTGGTCTGGATGAACCGTAAATTAATCGACAACAGCTATCTGTGAGTTTCGTTTAGCGACGACTTTGAATATGTGCTCTTTCATCCTTGCCATGTCTCGACGGCATGGTAGATTCAAGCTCGGGACAATCCAGGCCGAGGCACGGGGAGATGAACTTGCCTTGGACATGCACCGCATCCTTTTTGGACAAAGGGAACAAGTTCCTATCTGCTGGGCTATAGGAGAGGTTCTGTATGAGATCACCGATCGGAGAGTCATGTAGTTTGTATCCGGATTTCTGCAATCTTCACATGTCTTGAATTGACACTACTCGGACAACTCACAAGATGGGCGCACGAGTTCCTTGGAAGAAGGCCTCAAGCACGAGGCCGGCGCTGCTCAAGCAAGTCCGTCCGCCAAAGTCTCCTCCCCCACAAGTGTTGTCGCATCTCCGCTACCGACACGAACACCCCCAGCACGACAACTTTGCGTGGCCGGTGGAGAGAGACGGCGTGCTGCATGCATGGCCTGCAGAATGCACGCTCGGACGAGCTGGTCTAGAGACACGCCCTGGACTATCGAGCCACCCACCCATTAGCCCGGCCCGGCCGGCGAGGTACTTGCATAGTACAAGAGGTACAAATGTACATATTTGGGGCTACTATATTCTCGAGTTAGCGCAGCCTGCCATGCTCAACTCTGGATGAGGGGAGGCAAGGAGCCATGTTGCAAAGCCTGCCGACAAGAAGAGGAGACCGTCGTGCCATATTGCAGCGGCTGTTTGTGACATTGACCCGTGCCGCAATGCCAACGGTTGCCACGTTCTCGAGTATCGTCAGAGGTTGATGAAAACAAGCTTAAGGTGGCAGTCTAAGCGAGAATACGTAGAGTTCTGTCAAGGATCAGTGGCATAATGGTCCGGCCCGGCGGCTACTGCGGCTTGGGCAAGGCCAAGCGCGAACCTCCGAACAATGGACGATGGACGATGACCGACCGATGGTAAGCCGCCGCCGCACCTCCGCCCGCCGTCTCAGCCCTCGGGCGCACCTCAATGAAAACGGTGTTTCTGTCCGTAAGGTATCCAGCAAAACTGCGGGCGTGCGTCATATCACCACGTTCGAACGAATACTAGTCCGAGAATGAGACGTGAGAGAGTGGAGGAGAGATAACAACTGGGGAGATGAGAAAAAAAAAAAAAAAAAAAAGAAGGCGTTCTGGAGGCGAAGAGATGAGGTGGAATTTGCTGCAGAATCTGGGTCTCGTCCCCCTGAGGAACCAAAGACGTTTCTTTGTTTCGAATAACCACAGCGAGTCTGGACGTTGAACCTGCTGCAGCCATCTCACAACTGTCGCATTATCGCATCAAGCCCTGAAGCGCAGGGACCCAGGCCCTGGTGCTGGTGCCATGGGTGTGCCTGGGAAGGGTGCTCTCTCCTTGTCGATGGCGACGCCTCCGGCCGATAGCGACCTGCAGCTAAGCGCATGGTGATAGAGACTGCGCGATGAGCGAACAGCAAAGTCGATTCAAGGGTTTCGAGGAAGGGGCGAAAATCGTGTCGGCCCGGCCAAGCCGAAATCATTGCTGAACCAACCTGTCTATTGTTGGTTTTCCTACTTGGTGATGATGCAGGAGAGAAGATAACGTGAACCTATGAGTTGAGGTTGAAAAACTTGGCTTGCAAAATACCCGGTGCCTGCCGATTTGTGTCGATCACACCTGCCAGAGGCAAGATCCCAAGTTGCCTCATTCGGCAACCGGGACCTCCCCTACACAAGTGCAGCAAGTAACCAGGTACTGGCAGTAGTTAAGCTGGCCAACGGGGCGTAGTGCATACCTTAGCTGAGCTAGGTACTTGCGACCTGACTAGAGCCTTCCATGGCCATTCGAGGTCTCTGCTGTGCGCACCTCCTTCATCTGCATCCATCTAGGTAGTTCTCTCATCACTCACAGCTTTCACCGAGACAGCAAATCATCAACGATCGGGCGCTGCCTCCAGCAAAAGCAATTTGGTTGCTGCTACTGCAAGCTGAGCACAGAGGAGAAGCCAAGGCCCGTTTTTAGTGGGTGTCTCCGCAATCTCGTGGTACCTATATCCTATTGCGCATTGCAGCATGCATGAGTTCCATCCCAACAAGCTGGCCCAAACCTGTTGCAGCAAAGATGGAGGAGTTCGCCATGTTCGTCAACAAGACGAGGCATTTTCTTGCTCGTGCATTGAGTATCCTATGTACGTCCAGTCCATTGCTACTAATCCTTTAGGGACGAACAGAGTGCGTCTGTCTGCATTGCGAGACCGTTTCGACCTTCAAGGGACCCTCGCACCCTGACCCTGTCGACCGTCCCGTCGTTGAGGCTTTGCCGTCCCTGGCCTCAAGCGTCCTGTGCCATCCCTGTTCTTGCCGATGGATGTCCGAGCTCCAGACCCACGGCGATATCTCTGTCAAGGAGGGGAAGGGCCGCTTTGCCAGGGTCTGAGCAGGGTAGAGCCGCTGTCTCCAGCTCAAGGTGAGAGAAGGAGAGGGTTCAATTGATTGAATGCCACCCAGCTCGATATGATGCATCACAACTGTCGGCTGTGATGGCTAGGATGGCAAGCCCCATCCGCGCATCTTGTTTGCCCAGTGACTCGTCCGCAATGTGGCTAGCCGTCGTCGTGGGGCCGGTTTGCGGGCGCCGTGAATCCCAGCTTCGGAGGGGCTAGAGGGGGAGCTCTGGCAGTCCATCTCCCGCCGTCACCAAGATTGGCCGTCCTGTTGAGCCTGGGATCTGCAAATGAGCTCTCGCGGAGGATTTGCATCCAGGGACCTGCGTCAGAGATGATGCAGGCCAGAAACGGACGAGGGGGCTTGATTGTGGGGGAGCTTGTAGCTCTTTTACCTAGGTCGGTGCAACGAGCAGCATTGGCTCGTCTGTTTGGATTGCGCACAGGGAGATCATGACCGAGTTCAAGCCAGCACAGATGTCCTCCCGCTGTGGATATCAGAGACGGATCGAACGACAGTTCACGGGTGCCCTGCTCACTAAGCTGAGATCTTGAGCTCCTCCACACGGGTGGCTTGCGAGCAGCTGAGATTGACCCGATCCTATACGGAGGAGTACCTCAACCAGCTCTGGCAACACACGATGCTCACATAGTCTCGAGCAAGCCATGGCCAATATCTCCTGCACCGCATAGGAGGAAATACGTATCAAGGCATGCAACAGCATTGATCGTGTGCCTATGGCACCCATCATGTTGAGGCGGCCCAATGGCACCCACTGAGCGTGTGCTGTCAGATGTTGCGTGCAGACGAGGAGCACCAAGGCCCGCAAAAACAAAACAAGAACCAACATCACGACAACCTCCCGCCACCATCCCCCACGACCTGCATCGTGCAGAAGCATCTCTGTTGTGGCCGCCGCCACCTCCACCTCCACCACCGTCCATCCATCCACTGTCTGTCTGTGCGTGTGCAGAGGAGGGGGGATCGCGAACGGCAAGGACAACAAAGCCTTCGTACGGCCGTGTCGTGTCCACGATGCTCACGATGTCGGCGATGCTGACAAGGACCGCACCAATTCAATTGCCCACACCCCCAGACTTGAGGGTCAGGCTAACCGCCAGATGTATGTAGGTACCTTGCGTCGTCTGTCTCACAAGGTGATATCTGAGTGGATAGCAGAAAACCCCGCGCCAAAGAGACGAGGGTCGTCCGTCATATCGAGCCAAGCGAAGCTGCGGCCGATCCCACTCCAGAGATGCTTAGCTTGGCTTTGCGAACCCTGGTCTTGTCCACCGGCGTCTATCCTGGGAGTGCAGTGCAGTGCACACCAGCCCTCAGCGAACCTCATCAAACCCCTCCCCCCAATAGCAGCCTCATTACGTACCCGTTTTGCTGCCGACCTCAGGTCGCTTTTGCTGGGGCAAGCGTTGAACGACACTAGCACACAGCCCGCTTTCTCATCAACCAAAATCCTGCAGCAGCAATGGTAATCAGCCCTGTCTTGGTTTGACCGGCGAGGAGGGGAAAGCGGAGCCCACGATGCAACGATTGCGGGGGGTTTCAAGGTCCATTGTTTATTGATGAGAGCTCCCCCTGTCTGCAACTCATCGAGGCCCGCCAGAATGCAACGGTAATCAGAGGGACCCGGAAATTGACAGAAAAGGTGCAAAGCCGCGTTGATCCACGGCCACGCACGAGTCGCGCATTTGACTTTGTGACTTGGAGTCGCAATGCCTAACGGGGCAGGACCCTGGATATCTCGGGCCTCATGTGTGCGCGACGCTGTCCATACGCAGTAACTTTTAGACTTTGTGGCAACCTGTATCGTCATCATCTAGCGCTTGTGAGATGTGAGACAGACTGAGCCCGAGCCAAAGAGAGTGTGGCAGGTTCAAGATTCGGCCAGGCCACCAAACACATGTTGCACAGCAGGATAAATTCGAGGTTGGCTGGGCTGGGCTGGGCTGCTTGTCGACATGACTAGCCAGGCCCTTTCCCTCTCTGGGCGGCCTCACTCCCTCAACTCGGGCGTCGTCGTCGTCGTTGTGGGCCTTGGTGCCATCCACTAGACGGGTGGTAATCACAGATCGCATCTGAAAATCCCATCTTGGCTAGGGCTGTCATCACTAACCTCTAAGCCATCGTCAACGACACCACCATCTCACCTCGTGCTTGACTAACGGGCATTTTCCTCCCCCAGGGTGGGCTGACGACCAAGACATATCCGCGTCACTATGCCCGCGTAATGGCTGCTTCGATATGAAGCTATCAGCGAACACAAGCCACAGGCCAGACAAAGGTACCATAGTGTTGCCAAAATCAGGAGTTTCCAGTATACTCCCAAGGTTTCCATTATCAAAGTGTCTCACATGTCTTGGATGTGGCCTCTTTTGTTCCCATAGTCCGATTCCGAGTCTTTGCCCGTTGCCATCTTTCCCGCACCACACGCACACACACACACACACACACAATAGTTAGAAAAGAAAGACCTCCATGATTCAACCCATACCCAATTTGTTACAAGACAAGAGACGACTTGAGCCCGGGCTTGATCAGCAAGTCAAAAGGCTAGTGGCCACCACTGCCATGACTGCTTTTCACCCTCCAAAATTAGGTCCAGAAAAGCTCGCTGTCTAGGACTTGGAGCGTCATTCATCCACCTTGGAAATATCTCATTCCAGGCGGGAGACAACTCGCTGGGTCCATGCAGCGGCCATCGGCCGGAAAAAAGCGTTTTCATCGTCTCTCATGCAAAAAGCAGAAACTTTTCGTTCAAACCCCTGAAGATAACCCTCGCCTGATCCCTCCCCTTGACTCCGGTCCGTCCCTTGTTTTTTTGGGGGGTGGTAGTGGTGTGATGCGGTTGTTTGAAAAAATTCGGCGGAAAAAAAAAAATCAAATTCCCAGTGACCTAATTGGTCTCGTACAAATGTCCCATGCAAATATGAAAACGTTGCTCATGGCCTCATCAAAGTCGTTTCGTCGCCTGGTCACATTGCCCGACACTCTCCGCTGATCGAATTTCCGTTCGTTTGCAGCTTGGTGTCTTCGGGCGTTATTGTCAAAGGCGTATGCACTCGTATAGGCATATACGATGTGCTCGAGTCGTAGGCGGCATAGCCGCTCTTCTCCCACGCGCCACACTGCGCTCCCCGTCCTTGCGCTGGCCGTCCCTTCTGGCGAGCGTTGTAGCGGATGAGCGAACCCTTTCCAGGGGGTGTCTTGAGAACAATCGAGGGCTGCGGGGCCGGGGCCAAACGCTGCTCATCGTTGGTGTCTCCGTCGGCTCGGCTGCCCCAGGACGTCTGTATTCAACCTGGTTAGCGAGATAATTGCAATGCTGACAACTTTGCAACGTACCATATTAAGAGTGACCAAGGCGTACAGCTTGACCAGTCCATGGAAATACCCAAACAGGATTGACACTGGGAGAAAGATGACATCGCTGGGGTTTCGGAGGAACAGGCCCATAAGCTTGACCACCTTGGTAAAGGCAAACATGTAAATAAACTGAGCCCAGAAAGCGTATCGGCGGTTCTGGATATCCCAGTCGGCCGTCGCCCACCAGCACGAGGCGAGAAGAAGGGGGTCGGTGACAAAGGCCAGGGAGGTAAAAGTCGCGATGTGGAGAGCGTAGGTGCACCACCATTGCTGCCTGTTTCTCTTGTTAGAGGAATCATTCTGACCCTGAATGTTTTCTTTCACTCACTTCCAGACATATCGCTCAGTGACCAGGCTGGTCCAGTTGCTTCGCCAGTTGCTGCGCGCCCAACGCGAGCACTGGTACAAAAACTTGTGGCTGTTCTCGAGGGTCGTCTCAATCTCGCACTCCTTCTCGTACTGAATCCAGGTCTTCCACTGGTGGCTGACGAGCCAACGAGTCACAAAGTTGTCATCATCAGCGTTCAGAATCCACTTCCTCCACTTCTCGTTCTTGAAGCCGTGAAGGAAGTCATGGCTCGACAGAATCTCGGAACGATAGGCGCCAGTGCGTCCAGACATGCAAGATGTGCCGCCGTCAATGTTGTGAGTAGCCGAGATCTCAAAGTTGCGACGCTCGATGTAAGCTGCGCCCAGCCAGTTCCAGGCTCGGGTTGACCAAGAACCATCGTGCTCTCGACGAACCCGCTGGCAGGTTCCGACACCACCAATTTGAGGGTCCTCAAACGGAGCAAGGATCCAGGGCATGAGGGTGGAAGGCCAGGTCACATCGTCGTCCGCCATGATGGTGATGGGGGTCTCCACTTTGGGCAGGGCCTCGCACACCTGAAGACGCTTGTTGGCGATGGGAGTATCGAAGACGCGAACCTTGGGGTAATTTAATGAGTCAGCCAATCGCTGAAGGTCCTTTCGCTTGTCATGCGTAGTGACCATGATCAGCTCAGCCGGCTCGCAAGCCAGAATGCTCTGGAGAGAAGGGCGAAGTTCCTCAAAGGCGTTGTGGATGGTGGGAATAACCACGGTGACATCCTTGTTGGTGAAGGTAGGCTTGTTTGGAATGGGCTTGGACTTGTAGCTCCAATGGCTGACGCAATGAACCAGAAGCCGGAAATAGCGATGAATCCTAGCAAAATGTTAGACTGAGTTTTATTGAGCTGAGCCTTTCGCCGTGAGGTCGAATCTGTCTCTCTGGTACGCGATATGGAGTGTTGCGAGAATCGGAGAGCGTGGACCCAGAGGCCGCGGCGTAAAAGGGTCCACTTACCAAAGTCCCCAGAACAAGAAGATCCAAAAGGTTGTCGAATACCAAAAGTCAAAGGATGGCATCGAGAATGACAGGATTCCAGTCAAGGGCAGGGGAGCTCGCCCAAAGTTTTCTGTCTCAGGCTCATACATGGTGAACTGTGAGTGAGGGGTGTTGAAAGTTCCAAGGTGCGGCTGGCGAAGGGTGCTGTTTATCCCCTCCGTGGGGAGGAGGAATATCCGTAAGACACGGTGGCTGTTGTTTGAAGTCCAAGACTATGAGCAAAGGCTCTCAAGAGCACTTTTGCTTATAGCAATGGCGATGCTGCTTCTGCAGCCTCGTAGGGTGGTGAAGAGGCGGAGGAGGTCCAATCAAACGAAGGTGGAGAGGATGCTTTGAGAGGATATAGTGAATTTCGGGTCTCGTGATGTGAATTGGACAGTGATTCTCTGTCCAGATGGTCGTGATAAGGTGGAAGTGAAGAAGAGACGCTGGGAAGGACCAAGGCAAAAGACTATGCACCACAGACACACACTCGCACGGCGGCAAGACTCGAGGAACCGGACGAGGGCCAAGACAGGATAATATACAAGGACGGAAAGGGGACTATTCAGACACGGCCATGGCAGGGTGAATTGGCCGATGGGAGAAGAGCGAGGAGGAGGAAGAGAGGTAGTGGCGATGATAACAGCTGGGGTCGAGGTTGGGGGAATGGGTCTACGATATATACCTATGCCAAACCCCGTCCCCAAAACGGGCCATGCATGAACATGGAGAAGAGAGGGTCCTTGAGGCCTGCCGTGGGCCATCTCTGTGTGTACCTCGTTCTTGGTGGCACGCTGGTAGGGCGGCAACTACGTACCATAGTACAAACAAGCGCGCGAGCTCTGTCGAGATTGATCTTGGTCTGGACAACGGACAAGACGGCAGGGGTGCATTGGCTCCTGCGCTCATTGCATGAGGACCAGTGGGGAGCGAGGGGTTGGATGGAGGGTTTGGAGGGTTGGAGGGACCCATGTATTGCGGCGGCGGCTCGACTTGGGGCAGAGAGGGCACAACCTATGTAACTAGTTAGTAGCGCAATTGGGGTTGAGGTGAGGGAGGGGGTGTGCTGAGATTAGACACTGGCGCACCGTCGAGAGAGGCGTCGCTACGGGCCAGTTGAGTCCGTTCGACGCCGACCCCGGCCGCCCGACTACCGGGACCGGTACGAGTCGTTTCTGGTTTTTCCTGCTTGCTGTCTTGTGTCCTTGTTCCTACTGCAAGCCGTCGACGAATACTGGAGCGAGCAAGTGGGGAGTCGCCTGTAGGTACGGGACACGGGCACGCAGGTTCGTCGACGCGAGCGAACCTCAGCACCCTGCCTTTGCCTTGGGCTAACCAGGTACTATCCTGTACCGGATAGGTACTTCCAGCAAGCCCGTTCGCTTCTCCAGGGCCGATGCATCGTGGCGCCGACTCTGGGCTGGCGCATGAGGATCACGTCTCGTGCCCGCTGACGGCCCATGGCCAGTGCTGCTCGGCCCGCGGCGCACATCATGGACCTGGTCGTTGTCGTTCTTTTGCCTCCGGGGTCCTGGCGGCAGGGTTTCTCGCAACCCTCAATGGCGTCGATGGCTACGGGCGGGAGAGGAGACATGGGACCTGGCTCGTGTTAGCGTGTGGATCTCTCCTCCTCTCGCTGGCGCGAGTGAGCACAAGCCATGGCCAAGACAACCACTCAGCATGGACCTGGTGAGGCATCTTGTGGGGAGTGGATTTTGGTCGCTGGAGGCTTGTACGGAACCAGGGACCTTGGTGCTTGAGGTGGTCCTTGAGGGCTAAGGGACCTGCGACATGATGCGCAATCTCACCTGGGGACATGCCAGCCCATCCGTAGCTCATTCGTGGCAAGATGGACATGCTCGTCATGTCGGGATCTAACAAAGATGGCGTCTTGCGTCTGAGGCCCCAAGGTGAACCCTGTGGAATCCAGCAGATAAACAGCAGATGCGGGACTGGACGCAGCCCCATGTGGTTAATTTGAGATGTCGAGACAAGAGGAGACGCCAGTGGACCCATTGTCCAACCAGCAGTGGCGAAACGGGCGGCGATTGACCAAAAAGCAATTGGATATCGAATATCACGGCGTGTATTCACATCCATCCATGGATGCAGGAACTGTGCCCTGACACGCCAGGGACTGCTGTGTTGGGGCGCGGAGATAGCTTCGTACCTTGGAAGATGAGAAATGAGAAGTCAGAGTATGGAGAAACCCAGGGCCATGTAAGGTATCCAGGATGTAGCTTGAGGAGGGAGCGATATCACCCAAGGGGGCTGAGGCATGGAGTTCAATGATCCATGGCGGGGAACCTCGATACATCCAGATGGAGGCAGGTACGACTTGTTCGTGGGTAGGTAGAGAGGAAGGTACCTCCCGACCTACTTCCAGCCTGGGCAACCCGTGCTCCATCCCTCCAACCTACCTCCATACCTGTTTGACGCCAACTTGCTTTATCGACCTAATTATGGTATATACACACGAGTGTTTGTTGCCGGTCAGATATTTGACGCTGACATGTGGATTCACCAAGGTATCCTATGGAGAGCAAGGTACGTAGATGCAGATATCCTTCCCGGAGCAACTGAGCTTGATGTGGTGGGGGAAGGGCGGAGTACCTACGTAAGGAGCCGGCATAACTTGAACGCCTGGTCTCAACTTCGCGCCCGGTTAGAACTACTATACCGTTTGCATTTGCACGAACTGGATACCTCAAGCATCGTGTGCTGGGGAGGTAGGCGATCTCTTACTACCCCGATCCAACATATACCACCCTGGAGTCGCATGGCCAACCTACTCGAGTAATGGACTGACTCGGAGGACAGATGGGATTGATTGCCGTGCCTTATCCGCGCAGGATGAGAGAATTGACAAGACGCATACATAGGTGAAGTGGCCAGGCGAAATGCATCATCACATCACATCGCATAGCCTGAGCTTCCGAGTTGTTGACCTTGGGATCCGTTCCGCCCATAGACGTCCGCCGCGTTGCCATATGGTGGCACTCGCAGGGACCAGCGGCCGATTATGCTGGAGCAGGCCCGGCCTGGAGAGAGCAGCCGACGAGCAACGGCGCAAACTGCAGATCGTCCACCGCGGGCAGCCTGGCAGGGTTGCAACAGCTGCGGGCCTGGTGCTGCCCTGGCTGGTCGATGAGATTGATGAAAGAGCTTGGAGGCTGCATCATCTCTGCCGACCCTGGCCTCTCTCTCCGGCCGCCTGTGGCCTGCATCTGCAGCATCGGAGCGCCTGGCGCACGGTGCAACGCACCAAGGGCCCATCCATGGTCCGTGGGCTTTGATCCGTGGATGGATAGAGATGGGTGATATGGCTTGGGATGGGATGGGATGAGATGGGGGGCATGGGACATCCAGGCCGTGCGGCTTGGCTTGGCTTGAGCGAGTGCAAATCCAGCCTGCTCCTGGTTGCTCGCGCCTGACCCTGGCGCATCTTGAATTCTGGATCTGAGATTGGACCCCCTCTCATCAACACAACAAGACAGACGCACCCTCATGCGGTTGGTTGGCTGTGGACGCACGCTTGCCAAATTTGCCTGGCTGACGAGAAGATACGGACGGAGAGATGTGCTCGATTGCAGCTCGACCAAGACGCCGAAATCACACCATACCTTAATTCGCGACGCCTGCTCGACCTCGAACCCACATCGGCCGTGGTTGTCACTGCTCAGTGGCGTTTCTCTCAGAGACAGGGCCGTTGGTGTAGTCTCATGTACGACACGACACGACACGACAGTCAAGGCGGTGCTACAATGCCTGGGGCGGGATGGTCATCATCCATCGGCCGGAACCCGTCAAGGCCAAGGCCAAGGGAAGGGAACCACCACCAAGAAGGCAGAGGCTGCCGCCATCGCCATCGTAATACCATGCAAAAATGGCTCAGCAGCCAACCACGGATACTCGTACACCTGTGCGAAATCGATAGCGACGGAGCCCTAGCGGCATGTCAGTCATCACCTGCTCCAGTTGGTGCAATCACCCAACGCCCATTGCCTAGTGACAGCCGCAAACCCTCCATCCAGTCCAGTCCCTCGCTCGCGGCCGACAGAAACGGAGCCACTCGCTCCTCGTCCTACCTCGCCTGTCCCTGCGAGGACCGTCTCCACCGTCAGCGCGCTGCCAATTGTTGCTCCGTCGACGCAGTCACCAAAGCTCGCCAGATCCCGAGTCCTTGCCGCATCTGATCTAGACTTGCTGGGGCTGGCGCGTGCGCTACAACGTGGTGGACAATTACGCACATTCGCCCTGTCAGGATTCCGCGATCACTATCAGCCAGCATCTGTTGGTCCGAAGCCAAGTGAGAGGTCCAACGCGGCGCGACGCAGCTCGACTCTTCGGGCAGTCGCTGCGCTCTGCAGGCTACTGTAGAGCATCGGCTATGCTGTCTTGGCCGAGCTTTCGAACTTGATTCATACAAAGTCACCACCACATGGAACCGAGCGGCTCTTTACACCCCTCACTCACTCAGCATCGAGTTTCTTTGGAGACAATAGTGAGACAGAGATGTCACCAGGTCTGCCGCAGTCAGGAAAAGGCCGCCGCTGATCTCCCAGTTCAATGTTTTGGTGTTGAAGAAGGATGACATGCGAGGTCATGAACGAACGACCATGGCAATTTAAGCCAATCCAGACGGTTGTGGGTCCGGACCTTTGATTTGTTTCATGGGCAATTCTTGGAGGGAGTCTCTCCATCACCAAGTCCGAAGGAATCCCCACCGCACCTCGATCCTTATGCCGCTCGCTTTCTCGCTCAACCTCCTCACTCGCATGTCGATTCGCCGCTATGGACCCATTGGCATATTGATGGGCACACGCTCGAGGTATTTCCTCCGGTTAAAGATTAGCAACGTTGCCACAATGCAGTCGACCTTGGTGGCGGCCACCGATGGTGCCCATGTTCGGGATATCAAAGACCGCACTCCAGGCACGGCACAGCACAGCAATGGAGTGGGGTTGACAACGGCTTGTAATTTCGTTTGTGGTGTTCAAAGGATCGAAGCAGATCTTGATGCCGTTGTTTTGCTAGTGCACAAAACGGGCTTGAGGATTGTGGAGGAGCCAGGATAGCCCTAGCTTCGCTTCGAGGCCAAGGTGATGGACTCCGCAAGGCACACGGATGAGGAAGCACGGAGCATCTGCTAAACCAACGTCGGCACAGCCCGCACTCTTGAAACCCACTACGTCGAGAGTATCACGCTGAGAACTAGCGACATGACCTGAACTCTGCCATGCCGTCCAATATACCTGGGGTAATGGATTTAGGGCAGCAAGTCAGGTCACGAGGGCCATGCCCTGTCCAAAACCTGGCGATTGACGAATCCTTGTTCATCAGCTTGAAACCAAACTTGATTCAACTCCCCTCAAGAGCCTCCTCGACAAATCATGGACCGCAGCCCAGGCGGTGGGATCTTGCGACATAAGATCTGCTCACCAACAAGAAATGATATCAGTGCTTATACAGCATGATGCAATCTTGTATCTACTGCCCAGAACAAGCATACTCGGACAAGCCCTGCACCTATGGTTCATTGCCCGCACACGCACGCACACACATACACGTACACGAGGACCCATATCAACCTCAATGCAGGGAAAGAATTCGCCGAGTCGAAATCTGTTATACGACACTCTCCTGAAGCCATTCCGCTCAGTATCGGAGCAGGCTGCGTCGTGAATCCGCTTTATGGCTCAGCCCAAGCCAGACATTGCCATTGCCTGAAACCCTGTAAGTCATGAGGCCTTCTACGGCATACGGCTCTGAAACAGTCCTTTTGTTCGAGACAACCCACGTCCAGCTCATATGCCTCAAGGTTCCTGTAGGAGGACCAGGTGAGTAAGAAGCCACAGCGCCAGCAGCTGGCTTGCGTCGGCTCCAAGCTCTTGGGAATGGAAACGTGTCCAGGCCAGGGCTTGTCAAATCCCACTTGCAGGGACAGGCGCATGTTTCCCCCTCTATTCGCCGCCATTTCCAGATAGGTGGTCCTGATACCAAGCTCTCCGTTCAGAGAGTAACGTGGAGAGGCGGGGCACGACAGCTCTTCGGGGAAGCAAGGTGCTGCTCCCGGAGCAGCTGACGGAATAAGTGCGCAGCCTCGAAGCGGCTATCGTGGGCATCATCATTATCTGGCCGTCTCTATAGGCCCATGCTGGAGGTGCCTGGCGCTAAGGGCCTTTCCCTGCAGCTGGATATGGAGACATTTCCCACTCTCTAGGGACTCGGCACCTATGCATTGAAGCATCGGGGCGGAGCAATCGACGTGAGCTGTCAAACGCAACAGCACAACATATGTACATGAGCTCTCATGTCGATGGCCGAGTTAGGCCAACAAGCTTTGTTGACCCCTCACTAAGCAGTGGATATGCCGGCCCAAGATGACTCCGGACCATATCGGGTTGTTTGTCCCTTGTTCAATAGTTTAGGCGTTGAGAGCCTAGGATCTGCTTGAAGCCCCCACTCGAAGGTAACTGACCTGTGACGATAGTTGAGGTCCCGCTCGGTAAAGCACCGCAGAGAATAGGACAAGGAGGGTGAATACGAGCCTGGGCGATCTGCGGAAAACCCGGGGCAATGTCTATCGAAGCTCTCTCGCATGCGGCCGAGTGAGGACCTAACAGGCACGCGCAGCGGATACAAGGAGTCGACTCTGTGAGCATATTCTTGTGGACGGTTCGTTGTGATAGAAGCGCGAGTATTTGAGCCTCTCAAGCTCACATGACTTAACCTGACCACTCCATGCATGGGGCCCCTGGCTCTCGAGTGGAGGAGAGAACCCCGAGGTGCATGTTGTCGTGTTTCTACAGGTGCCCAGGTTCAGTAGATCTCCGATGGCAAGGTTTATATTACAATGTAATCATTTTAAACACGATTTCAGCTGACATGAAGCAGACAGTATCGCCCTGCCAGCCCCCTTGGTCGACCCAGATATTGGCTCTCGAAGCATGAAATGGGCAAAGAAGCATTGTTGAGATGCTTACGAGAGAGCTCGACCAGTGCGAGGGCCTTACCGGGGGCCCAAGACAAGAATCTCGCTGGAATCCAAGCCACTGCCATATCTGTATGCTACTATTGAGATGCCGTTACGGATTGGAAGTGGGAGGGACAACACTGAAAGGAGGATACAAATGCGCCGTGTAACCAACAGAGCCGAGTTCAATTGACACAGTAACGATTAACCGGCATACAGCCATGGCGAACAGATGCCGGGCTTGGATGCTGGGTCATCTATCACATCCGAAGCTGGTCCGTTTCTATGGGTTGGGAGTTGCTATCCCGGCCTTGGAGCTAGGTTGCATACATTAGCTTGTGGTCCATCTTTAAGCACGACAAGGTAGCCACCCAGACCCAGATGACAGATGAGTGGCGACTGGATCTCGACATGTCAACTTTCCAGGACGCGGGTTATACAGGCATCACCGGGAATCGGAGAATTCGATGTTGACGGGATGGCGGTGAGTGGTTTGGGGGGAGGCTTGGGCTAAGGGACGGGCCAGGCCGCGTCTAATCTGGGGATCTCCGGACCAGGTCGATCAAGCCGTGGGGACAGATTACTTGTCAAGGAGAGAAGAGAATCCTCGAGACAAAATGAAATGACTGGCCAGGCTGTGGAGCACTCATACAAAGAGTGAATCTCGGTGTGCTTGATGGATGTAGCACGGGCCGGGGGTTTGCAACGTTTCCTCCACATGGCAAGCGGTTCACTACCAACGAAATGGAACGCCATACGAAGAGATTATACCAAGTCTCTTCTACAGACACCTCAGATGGCCGCTTTGGAAATGTTGCGGCGCTTGGAGTCTCTGGGCAGGAGAGAGACACCGAGGTTGAAGAGTACCGCTGGAACTATCGACACTCGAACGGCCATTTGAAGGTGAGTTTCGACACCCCAAGAGTCTTGGCTTCCGGCTAAGAGATGGACCCTCTTGTGGGTGGAGACGAAGGGCCTGACCGGTCGAGATACTTCTTGTCTACTTACCAACCTGTGTGGGTTTCCAAGGATCCATCCGTGACTTCAAGATGGAGATAAAGGCCCCCGCCCGGGATACCGCAATGGGATGAAGTGAATGGGGCAAGTAGACATGGTTATGACGCTCGAGCTAACAGGTATAGACGTCTGGGCATATCAACTCCAAGCGAGTCAATTGACCAATGATGATATGGCCAGGCAATTGGAAGCTGAGGTGTATGGTCTCTTGGAGGGAGCGATATTCAGAGCCGAAGTGGATCGGAGAGAGAATGCGAGAAGGGTGTGATGACGCGAGGCCAAGCAACTCGTCATGCCCGTCGTCATAACTCATCCTCACGGCGGCCGATTCCACTCACTTGAGTAGGTAAGAGAGGAGTTGCGTTGCGTTGCGAGTCGGCGCGGAGGGGGCGGAGGGGCTGAGGGTCGCAAGAGGGGCGAAGAGGGGCCAGCAGCGCTGGTCGGCGGCGTGGCGCAGGTTGAAGGAGACGCCGGTGAAGTGGGAGTCCCTCTGAGGCTTGCGCGGGACAGAGAGTGTCAACCGTGTGAGGGGATAGATACAATACCAAGGAGATCAAAGATGGTCAAGGTGGAGGAAGAGGAGAAGTGTGTCCGTTGAAGTCTACCACACTCAATGCTCGTGACCTTGTGGGTTCTGCCGGCGAGGAGAGAGTCACGAGGGGTTGCAGGGATTCTGGCAAGCTGAGTTTGGCTCAGTCTGGGGAAAGGAATGTCTCGAGGCATCTTTGAGACGCTCAGACATGTTCCTGACACTGATGACGATGGATAGCGTGGCGCAGGTTGGGGCCGGTCGGTCCCTGAGTGGCACATGGCGGGAGCACACAGACATTGACAAGAATGACAGGCACGCGATGACACGAGCGACGAGTTTGGAAGGGAAAAGCCTCGGCACGGGGGGTAGAAGTTTCATGCTGAGCAGGGCAGCGGACTGTGATGATGTTCAAGGCTGAGTGAGCATGGGCAGTGGACGAGGTGGTGACAGATGGCGGATGACTGACACTGAGTGATATGTGCTGAGCCTCGACAGTGATGAAGACCAGCCAGACCACGGCAGCTGTTGGCCGAGAGTTCAAGCTGGGCCCAGAACGGATGATCGGCGACTAGTGCCAAGGGACAAGGGGCCGAGAGCAGGCCGAGGCAGGGTCGAGGCCAAGAGGAGGAACGCGAGTGAGGAGGCGAGAGAGGATGGATGGCAAGTTAATGCCTCTCTTCTCGAGGGGAAACTTGGTGGGCATTTATTCCAGAGGGAAGAGTGTGAGGGAGGGTTCGTGAGAGGCTGCCCAGTCATTGGGGCGCGACCAAGGTGTATGGCCATGGCGGGAGGAGGCCCTTGCCTGGATGCGACCACAGCAGAGGCCAAACCCCGCAAACAGAGACGGTTGCTAGGTGATGGGATGGGATGGGATGGGGATGAAGCAGAGCCATCATGTTGACGATGATGATGATGATGTATTATCGGAAACGACGGATTAGAGTCGATGAGACAATGACGGATCCATGTGGATGGGATGCGATATATCTGCGACAGATCTACAGCGCACAACGGCGACTGACCGAGGAGGAGGGTTAACTAATTGCGGACTGAGGAACCAACACCACCTTTATTCAAGACGGGCCGATGAAGCAGTGGCGGGCGCGGAGTGAGAGGTTTCCGACCCGAGTAGTTTTACTCCTGTTGGTGTTGAGAAAGTGTCTCATGTGTTTGTTGACGATTTGACAGATTCTGCTGCTCGGTGCAACCAACCTTGAAGATCCATGAATCAGGGTAAACTTGACAAGGGCCAATCGCTTGCCCATGTAAAAAGTCATTTCTCTTGTCTTGGCCAACCACGGTCGTGGCCTCGCTTGGTGACAAGGGAATTATTACTCACCAATTCGACCGTCTTTTAGGTCCATCAAGTCGTCATTGTTTGGCAAGGTCGCTGATTGATCATCTGAGGGGATCTCCTTTTCGGATAATGACCTCCTTTTTGTATAATGACATGATTGACCTTTTGAAGCAACATCTCCTTGCTGTTCACATATACACAGCATCATCCTGTGCTTCTTTGTTACAGCGGTGCAGCCCATCCATCCTCTACAGCACCGATACGGACTGTTGCATCTCGCCTTTCAGGGTTTATCCCCACAAATACATGCAATCTCACATATCGTCCCCTTGCCCTTTCATTATCTGAGACCCCGTCTCTAGTTTTCCTTACCTAGTTTCTCCAATCTCTCCTAGACGATCCGGCTCGTTCCCCCCTCCCGCCCGTCTACTAGCCTAATATCTCCCACCGCCTTTGAGGAGCTAGAGAGACATACATGTCCCCCATATCAACAACGCCCACCGCCAGAAAGACGTGACGGCCGCCTAGGCCAGACCGACAAGACCCTATCATCCCTGGCTGGCTGGCTGGACAAAGGACTGGACTGGAAAAGAGCTCAAACTTGGCCCGTAAACTCTCTCCACCAAACCCCACGTGTCCATGGCCTGGGATGAGGCTGAATCTGGCCTAGAACAGTCTCGACATTGGCCCGTCTTCCCTGCGGAGTAGTACTACTGCTGCTGTAGGATCTGGTTCTGGCTCTGGCTGCGTCGCCGCCACCGAAACCCAGTTTAGTTGGGTTGGCTGAGTGAGTTCAGTTGAGTTGAGCTGAGGTTGAGCCCATAGTGACGGTGTTTTTCGTCTTGTGTGTACTCTTCCGCTCCGGCCGCACCGCCATTTTGGAGACACTGGAGGTTCGTCCTGGGCAACCCATCCCATCCCATCCCATCACCGCTCCGCCGCAGTCGCCGTCGTAATCTGCCGCCTCCTCCGGGGAAGGCTTCTCGGCACGGCCACAAAGATAGCGTCTCACCCACCATCTCAGCTCTTCCTCTTCTTCCTCCTTGTTCTCGCCTCTCTTCTTTTTTGAGTCTCCCCCCTCCCTTGTCAAACCTTGAGGCTTCTTCTCCATCTTCTTTTACGGTAAAGTACTCTGGACGCTGCCCGACGCCGTGGCCCCCGACGACTCCTCCTTTTTATCCACTCTCGGCTCCTCTCGGACACCCCTGATAGCGCTGCGCTCGCTCCCGCTCCTCTTTCTTCAGTTTGCGACATTTCCTCCGTCCCGGTCTTGTCTTCTCTCTCTCGTACTTCATTCTCCGCCGGGGGCTTTGTTTACGCTGGTCGTTCAAACCGTGCCTCTGCGCGCTTTTGTCGGTCTGTCCCGTCCTGGTCCTGCCATTGTCGCCTGTGCAACTCGAAGGACAAAAAGCCATCCATGATGCTCTGAGAAAGGACTGCGCGTGCGACTCATCCTCCACCAACCACTAGGTGCGCTGCGCTGCGCCCGTATCCGTGCAACGACGGAAAGAGAAGAAGAAAACGTCAAGACCACAACCACTCGGCAAAAAAACACCTCGCATCCTCTCCTGGTCCTGCTTTGTCCTCCTGAGTCTCCTGCAACTCATCTCCTTTCTCAGGCTCTCCTCTCCTGCTGTGGCAATGGCGCAGACCAGTCCCCCTTTGCCCGGCCACTTCCACAGCGGCCATGGACATCAACACGCAAAAATAACAAAGGCTCGCAGCCGACAGGCAGTCAAGCCCATCCTCAAGAAGCTGCACTCTCACCACTCCTACTCGCACTCGGAAAAGAACTCTCTCGACCTCAACCGCGGATGGGATGAGCAGGGCCAGTTCGGGTACTCGTCTTATACCACCAGCGGCGGTGACGACGACTCTCACGGCTCTTACACGGCAGGAGCCTCGACACTGACAACAGCTGGCACTCGGTCCGCCCGCGATGTTAGCTTCTCCCTCTCTGCCACTGACCTCAGCAGTGGCGGGGTTCGTTCAAACAAATACTCGCATGCCCGTTCAACGAGCGGTACTTCTCACGCTTCCATTGCTACTTCTACCAGCGGCGGTCGCAACGGATCCTTTGTGCACCCTTTCCAGCAAACGCCGCGCACATCAACGCCGCCTCTCTCCTACGCCAACTCGCTCGCTTCTCTCGAGAATCCCAACGGCCCTCGCGATTACTCTCCCACCATTACAGAGGACGACGACGATATCGAGCCCCAGAACCTGCAGTCTTCGGGCCGCTCATATCCTCTGCCGCATTCGGGTTCCCGCCCGCGAAGACCTTCTCTCGCCAGCCAGCGCACCAGCTCTCTCTCCGACATCAACCAGCCGCTGCGCGTCACTGCCAACGGCCGCTCAACACCAGGCATCTCGTCGCGAAAACCCCACAGCATCGTCACCCGCAGCCGCTCCGACCTCCACCTCAACACCGGCTCTACGAGCGCCCTCGACTCTGCATCGAGCGCAACCCCGCCTGCAGGCTCCTTCATCTCCCCGCAGATGATTGCTGCCTCTACCTCTTCTTCTGCAATGTCACCTCTGCGTAGCTCTCTCGACATGGGTGGTTTCCGTCTCCGCTCGCGAAGCGAGGTCGACACTGCCACGCGCCAAGAGCACGTCCGCGAAGCACGCCGCAAGTTTGAGGAGAAGGAAAAGGCCAAGGAGGAGAAGTACGCCCGCGAGCAGATCCGCAAGCAGGAACGCGCCGAGAGCAGAGAGGCCCACCGGTTCAACAAGCACGGCCGCAAGGGCAGCTTTGGAGCCTCGCGCATCTCTTGCGACCGAGCCTCCAGCACCGACATTCGACCTAGCATGTCCCGCAAGAACACTGGCACCGGCTTGGGCCTGGGCCTCAGCACTGAGAACGAAAAGGTCGACTTTGCCAGCCGAGGCTACGATACTGTCACCACCGGGCAAACGCCCCGTGCCAGAACTGACGATGTGCACTTCGAGTCTTCTCGCCGCAACAACACTGCCAAGCGAAAAACTACAGGCGCCTGGACAGCCTTTGTTCTGTGGCTGAGAACCCGACTGCTCAAGCTGGGCCGACGATAGAAGAAGCTTACCAGCGAGATCAAGACCCGATTCTCCAACAAGAAGGGCGCCGATGTGAACCCCCATCAGCATCCCAACCCATTGTTCCGCAACATTTACTTTCCGACCACATATACCCCTCGCTCTTGAGTCTACTCACTGACCCCCACGGCGAACGCTGGAGCCTACGCGGCACAGCACCACTACCTCACCTCACTCCACGATACCTTGAAATCAACCTCACTTGGCGGGAGACGCAACACTCACAACCTCCCTGCTCACGTATACGGATTTACGGCCTCAAAGCATTGCAGCGATGGGAAACATTCAGGTCCCACGGCCGGACCGAAGTTACCTTTTTTCCCACATCTTGTTTTTCACTTCTTTTTAGGCATGGAGTTGGGGGTTCACCCGCGCGTTCTGTTTTTTTCTCTCTCTTTTCACGATTAGCACAGACATGGTTGCATCGAATGGATCTGAGCACTGCGAGATGACGTTTGAGGACTTTCTGCTCTATGATTTCAGATGCATTTGATGTATTGTGCGGTCACCATCGGTTTACCGAGGCATTATTCGCAACATGGCATGGAACGGCACGGTATTGCACAGCCTCGCCGGCTACGGATGCGGACAAGCTGCTGTTGGGTGAAGGGCATGTCTTGGGACTCGGTTTAGGCACTCTCCGGATAGACCTGGATCAAATCAATTCAAGCAAATGCATGGGCATGAATTTTGCCTCTTTCAATTCATCCAATCCCATCCCCGCTTCCTTCTTCTTGGCAATTCCCTCTCGTGAGATAAGTGATCCGCTCCATCCGTGACTCAACCATGTAGTCTACTGCTCGCCCCTGCACCCCGTCCGTCGTCGCAAAACCGCTCCATTCAAATGGTGGCTCAGCATCGCCCCTCGTTCGTTCCTTTTCACATGACATTTCCGCATGACGTCGAGGGTCCCGCTGTTTTGGTGACCCCGTCGGTTTCGGCGGGCGAGAGTGGGTCGCACGGCTCCGGCCGAGCCTCTGGGAGCTGAGAGCGGGGAGGGAGAGTCGAGACAACGGACTGTGGGGAAGGGGGAGAAATGGTCATGAGATTTCTAGGACCCTGAGACGGCGTGAGATGAGCTGTAGTGGCGGCTGAAACCGAATAGGAATAGAACCTGAACCTGAACCTGAACGAAAAGTGTGTGATTTGCTAAATTGCTAGGTGCCTTCGTACAGTAGCAAACACATCCCATGTACCTAGTGACAGCCAATGCCATGAGCAAGAACTCCGAAGTTACTTGATACCATCTTATGGCCATAGAAGTTGCTTCTCCCACGGCTCTTCCGCGGATTCATGCTTGTAACGTAGTCTTTGATGAAGACGGTCTTTGGCGCCTTGCCAGAACTCGACAGCAATAGGGTCTACAGCATAAACCTTCCAGTCTGGCAGGGGAAAATCATCATTTTCTTCAAACTCTTGTCGGACGGATTCCACAGCTTGCTGAACTTGATGTGCGCTTTCAAGCGCCTGGCTCTGCTGTGAAGCCAATGCAGCGATTTTCGAAGACAAGGGGCGGTCCAAGAAATCCTGCCTGCATTCCCCCTCTGGTAACTGAACCGCTCGCCCACGGATTCGGACCTGGCGACCCTGCTCCGGCCAGTAAAAGGTCAAAGCAGCATAGGGATTGGTTGCAAGCTGTTTGCCTTTTGGACTATTGCCCTTGACTGCAAAGTGCCACCCCCGTCCATCAACGTTTTTCAAGATGAGAACTCGGGCATCCGGCCAACCTTGGTCATCGACCGTGGAAAGTGTCATTGCGTGAGGTTCCTTGACGCCAGCTTCAATCGCTTCCTGCATCCACAGTTCAAACGCCGCCTGAGGCGTGTTGGGGAAGGTTTCGAAATCGCACTTTCGCAAAGGTCCTTCGAGGACCTTGAGATGGCGGAGCTCGCTCCGAAGGGTGTGGTTCTCGTCGGCGCTCATGGCTGCGGGTACTTGGGCAATCAAATGGATGCCAGATGACTTGCCAACTAGCTAGCATTGATTGAGCGAAAATCCTGGTTTATAGACGTAAGAAACTGGTCGATGGTATTTATTACCCTGCTTGCACTCCGAATTCGGGATGACTCAAGGCAGTCATCCCCACGGCAATGAGAGGGCCCAGATTTCAGTGGACGTTGAAACGAAAGGTGTCAAGGGGCACCCGAAGCACGCAACTAAAATAAGACGCCCTGGGATATCTTTCAACCTCGAAAATTGTACAAAGCTAAATATAGTAATAATAAGAGTTATTTAAGGGGTAAACAATAAGGCTATAGAGAGGGCATGAGATGGGGTGATGAGATATGGGATATTTATTAAAGATATGCCATTGGGGCTTGTCTCACATGGACCGAGATGCTTAGTGTTGATGTTGGTGGATGTGAGACATCTCGGGGATGGCACAGTTGAGTATGAACGGAAAGAAGAACCGGAAATAAATAATTGCTAAACAACTGAACAGGTTACAAGAGAAATAGAATACAATTGATGCCCATGGATATCATCCCCAGTGACAAGAACCACCAGTTATAGCTTTGACTTTCGAACGTCAACCGGAGACCACCACGGCCACGCTGTCGGCGCATTGTCCTCCATGTTCCCGGTAAAGTTGGGCTTCCTTTTCTCTAGAAAACTCTGCATCCCTTCTTTGGCGTCTTTACCTGTGAACAAGTGCCAAAAGATCTTGCTCTCCAGCAGATGAGCCTCCTCTGGGGAGCCCACGCTTCTGTAGATCATGTCCTTCATGACCCGCGTGGAAACGTTGCTGACATTAGCTGCAATGTCGTCGGCAATCTTGAGAGCCGTTGGAAGAACCTCATCGGGTGCGACAACCTCGCTGAAGAGGCCGTCCAAGAGCTTGTGCCCGGCAGGGTACACAGCGCCGGTCGTTGTTAAATGCAGAGCCCGGCTGGTGCCAACGAGACGCGGCAGGAAGAAACTGCTGCAGCCCTCCATGCTGAAGCCTCGGCGAGCAAAGACAAAGCCAACCATGGCGTCGCGACTGGCGATGCGGATGTTGGCACCCAGAGTCATGGTGATGCCGACGCCGACAGCAGACCCGTTGAGGGCGACGATGACGGGCTTGGCGCAGTGATACATGGGGAGAGAGACCTTGCCGCCCGAGTCGCGGTGGTCATTGGCGTCCTTGCCGAGGAGGTGTTCCTCGTTAAAGTCCATGCCGGCGCAGAACATGCGGTTCTTGGGGTCAGACGAGGTGATGACCACGGCGCGGACCCGGGGGTCGCCCGAGATGAGGTTCAGGGCCTCGGAGAGGGAAGCGCACATGGTGTCGGTGAATGCATTGCGGACCTCTGGACGATGAAGTTTAATGACGATGACGGGAGTGACGGAGGTTGAGGAGGCGGGATGGTGGAAGAGCTGGAGAGTAGGGAGGTCGAGGGCAGCGTAGCTGTCCGGAAACGACTGGGAAGATGCCATGGTGTTTTCTGGTGATGCTATGGACAATCTGTGATTTCTGACTGCACAGGGAGAGGGCTGAAGTAGAGGGTATATGTTGGTTTAGAGTTCAACGGGTTGATATGGCGTTCGAGAGTCGTGTTTCGCGATTAGCTTCTTGACGACTTACAAGAATGAGCCGAGGTATGCGGATGTTGTCAACAGGCAACCCTTGCCAGGGCTTTTTAGCTGTCAGTTGGGAATATCTGAGAATAAATTCAACTGTATGTTTGTGTGTAATTAACAAACTGACCCAGATATTGCAATCTTTCTTGGTTGAGATCGGTTCATGGCTCATTATCACATGAAAGACGAGACGATCCCAGCTCCACCACGCGCACACAGTACCCATGACAGTGTTTGTGGGGTAAGTCACTGTACTGCAAGATCTGGATGACAAAGCATGCACCTGACACTTTTGCTAGCCCGCACTCCGGATGCGCGTATTGACCAGCAACGCAACTCTCCACTCTAGCTCCAGCGCCCGAGTCAAGCTTTTCCGACCAAAGACGAAAGACGTAACCCAACGCGACGGCGCGGTCGACGCCTCATGGAACCATGGTCTATCAATGGGGTCCTCACAGGGACGTATGCTACCGGATGTACATCACCGAACGCCAGTCGCTCGAGTCTATCATGGAGCACCTGAAGAAGGTGTACCAGTTCACGCCCAGGTTTGTCCCCAGATGCGCCCCTAAATGTGGGAACCCTGACTTACACGACCTTCTTAGCAAACGGGCCTTCCAAGTTCAGTTCAAGCGGTGGAATTTTCCGCTGAAGCAGAGGCCTGCGCATAAGGACCCTCGCCTCGTCAAGCGCGTCCATGAGCTGTGGCTGAAGAACATGCCGCAGGGTGAGATGCTGCGGATCCTCAAGGACGAGGAGGGCTACGACATCAACTCTAGGGAACTGATGCGGGTTCGCGCTCGGAATCGATGGCTGCTCAGGATTCGTCACGGCGACAGAGCGAAACCTGATGATGAAGAGGAAGAGCCCGAGTCTCCGGAGGCTCAGGAAGGAGGTTCGACGGCTGACCAGGAGGGAGCCTCTCACCAACCCATCTCAAATCCTACCACCCCTTTTGTTCTGACGCCTAAGCCTCGCAAGCTCAGCAAGAGGCAAAGTAGAAGGAATCGACAGCAGCTTGCGGACGAGAACGACTTGGTCCGATTCCCCTCAGAAATGACTCTCATTGACTGCAAAGACGTGCTGCGTCTCGACTCAACCACCTATTCAGAAACTCGCGAATGCTTCGGGCGTATTTGCCAACAAGAATCAATTGTGAAAAAGACGCTTGCCGGACCTGACAAATGGGAGTATGTGAAGAATCGTCTCATCCACGAACGCCCGCACCTGCAAGAGGTCCTCTGGGTTTCAAAGGAGAAGCTCGAGACGAAACAACTTGCACTGGACATCATCTGCACCGATGTGACCAAACGACTACGCAACATGGACACCAAAATGACTCTCCTCGATGCGAAGAACGTGCTTGGGCTCAACCCAGAAGAGTCTCGCGAGATCCGCACTGCTTTGTATACAGTGCTCTGCGATGCGAATTTTACCTGCAAGTCCGACGTGAACCCTGGGGAGTGGGAAGAGTTGAAGAGACTGTGGATGGAAAAATCAGTACACGTCAAGAAACTCAGTCTAACTGGGGATGATGCAGAGACGCGCAAGAGAGTTCGGGCACTTGAGATCCTTGCCAGGGACGTTATCAAGAGACGGCGGGATGACTACAGACACCAAAATCCTAAGGGCAGCGAACCTGCCAAGCAGAAAGAAGCACAACGGTCACAGACACCACAAGATGGGCGGAATCGAGAGCAACTTCAGCAGCCTTCGTCCAAGGAGAGCCCATCCTCTGCCTTTGCCGTGTCGGATAGGGACGCCGCGCGGTCTAGTTCGCCAGCTGCCCCTCCGCCGATGACCGATGATGGATTGGGGGAGGACATGGACAGCAGCACCTTTGAGCCAATTCCAGAGGTGACTCGGGACTCGCGCGTGCCGTTCGTGTCGGCGGGGAGGTCTATGCCGCCTCAACTTCCGACGCCGGTACCATCACAAACCTCCCTGGCGAGCTCCAATGGTGTTCTTCCACAGCCCCCTCGAATGCTGGGTTCATCGGCCTCGACGCCCATGTCTGTGAACTCACAGTATGGATCACCTCTCTACATGGGGGCCAACACTCAGTCGGCGTTTATGGGACAGCAATACGTTGCACAGCAATTCTCGCCTGCTCCAAGCACCGCCATGTTTCAGGGCGTCCCAGCTGTGTCTACTTCCTTTGCGATCTTCCTACGACTGCATCCTTCATCAACGATTGTCGCCAACACGGGTCTATGGATAGGGACAATGTCGGCGCATTCAGTTCAAGAACTGCGCGATGTAGCAGTAGCCAAGTTCCCCGGGGCGATTTGTGTACGAATTGAGGGAATCATCAAGGACGACAAGGGGACTGAGCTACCACTTCAGATACAAGATGACGAGGAGCTGACGGCGTATTTCGCGCATATGCGGGGTGGTTCGCCAACGTTTGCAGTCCAATTAGTCTAGAGGTGGACTTGAAGCGCCGCGTCTAATAGTGTAGAAGCTGCATGAGAGGCAGTGGCAGATGGGAAAGGATTCATGAAGAGGCATAACAAAACGGGCGTACGGAGTTTCGGTCCAAGACGGAGATTGATGATTGGTCGGGGCACGGCGTCGGGACGGAGGAGAGCGGAGGGGGGTAGGGGAGCGGACTTGGTCTCTCCGCGACGTGCTTCGGCGGGATGCGGCCTGGTCTGGGGAATGCGGCGGCCAAGAGTCCGAGGGGGGCAATTGCTTTTTCGGTTAGAGAGCGAGAGCGTACACATGTATAAGTGGGATAAAATGAAGGAGATGAGGTTGATGGAATAAGATTAGATAGATACCTACAGATAGATTTGTAATACATGGCCGACTACGGCGGTGACGTGCTTTGTCGCTACAATTGCTCTTGCAGAGTCTGCCCTCTCTCATGGTCATAAATGCCCATGACGGGTCCTCGAGACTCATTTCAGCCGCCTGGCCCCTCCCTTGAACTTCAAGGGAGGGCATGGATGTTGGATGGCCTCCGGGGCCGGCCGGAGACGACGGCGGGATATGACAGCAAAGCAGATACAGGAGAGCCGAGGAAATAACTACGTAATTCAACAAAAAGAAAGAACAAATCATGGGGGGAAGATGCGGACAAGGACAAGGGACAATATCAGCCGCGAGATCTCATTCAATACCCGTACCCGATCTCTGGGCGCGCGCCCTGGAGGAAGCCCGTGGGATGGAACCCCGTTACGGGTGCCAGGTGGGGCTCGGGCGTAGCTGTCGCGGTAGTCCAACTCCGTCCCGACAAAATTCCATTGCCGCACGTCACAAGCCTTAAGCTCGCCATTGACCGCCCGAGACGACGGCCAATTGCTCTCTCGACATCCTCTGACGGCTTCCCGACTCTTGTTTTGCATTCTACGACGTCGCGGGCTTCATACTCTCTGCCATTGACCCCTCATCTGACCCCAGAAATGGCCTCCCTCCAGCTGCGCGCTCAGCGCACCGCTCTCCGGAGCCTACGGACCTCTCACATCACAGCCGGCCCCCGGAGCTCACGGTTACCTGCCTCGCTCCGCTGCTATGCCACTGACATCGAGCCCGAGCGGCCCAAAGCTCCCCGGCAGGGCGGCAACGAGACCAAGGTTGGCCGGACGTTCCAGGGCCAGGTCATGGGCAGTATCGGAGCTCGATTGAGGCGTGAGCGAGAGCAGCGGGAGCAGTACGAGCAGTGGAGGAACATGACTGATCCCTCGCGGAACTGGATGGTGACATTTGGTGAGTGACGCTCTCTTGATATGCCATCAACTCAAGCTAACCATGGATCCCTCACAGTCTTCCTTTCCGGCGTCGGAATCGCATACTGGCTAGGCACATACTGGCCCAAGGACGCCGAGCCCACATCGACGCTGCCGCTCAACAAGACCAAGGAGCCTCAGCACAACACCAAGCTCGAGAACATGCAGGCGGCGTGGGCCGACTTTGTCAAGATCGTGGGCAAGGAAAACGTGAGCACGGCCGAGAACGACATTGACCACCACGCCACGTCGAGCTGGTCCTCGCACCAGGCAAAGGCTGACGAGCGGTCCTTCTGCGTCGTCTACCCGAGCACCACCGAGGAGGTGTCGGAGATCATGAAGGTCTGCCACAGCCGACGCATCCCCGTCGTCGGATACAGCGGCGGTACCAGCCTCGAGGGCCACTTTACGCCCACACGGCAGGGCGTGTCGGTCGACTTTGGCCGCATGAACAAGATTGTCAAGCTGCACAAGGACGACCTTGACGTCGTGGTGCAGCCCGCCATGGGCTGGGAGGCTCTGAATGATCATCTTGGACACGAGGGTCTCTTCTTCCCCCCTGACCCCGGCCCCGGTGCCATGATCGGCGGCATGATCGGTACCGGATGCAGCGGTACCAATGCCTATCGCTACGGAACCATGCGAGAGTGGGTGCTGAGCCTTACCGTCGTCCTTGCCGACGGCACCATCATCAAGACACGGCAACGTCCCCGCAAGAGCTCGGCCGGCTATGACCTCACCAAGCTCTTCATCGGTTCTGAGGGTACCCTGGGTCTTGTCACCGAGGCTACCCTCAAGGTGACGGTCAAGCCCGAGTCGACGAGTGTCGCCGTGGCTAGCTTCCCCTCGATCCGTCACGCTGCCACATGCGTGAGCAAGGTCGTGGGCAAGGGCATCCCCGTCGCGGCCGTCGAGATCCTCGACGACAACCAGATGAAGTGCATCAACGACGCAGGCATGACCTCCCGCGCCTGGGCCGAGGAAGCAACGCTCTTCTTCAAGTTCGCCGGCACGCCCGCGGGCGTCAAGGAGCAGATCTCGCAGGTGCAGGGCCTGGCCAAGCAGGCGGGCAGCCGGACGTTCGAGTTCGCCAAGAGCCAGGAGGAGCAGGACGAGCTGTGGAGCGCGCGCAAGGAGGCGCTCTGGAGCACGACGGCCATCAAGAAGCCCGGCGACCGCGTGTGGACGGGCGACGTGGCCGTGCCCATGAGCAAGCTGCCGGACCTGATCGAGGAGACCAAGGAGGACATGGCCAAGAGCGGCCTGTTCGCCTCCATCGTCGGCCACGTCGGCGACGGCAACTTCCACACCATCCTGCTGTATAATGATGCTCAGCGACAAAAGGCCGAGACGGTCGTCCACCGCATGGTCAAGAAGGCTGTCGAGCTGGAGGGTACTGTGACGGGAGAGCACGGCGTTGGCCTCGTCAAGCGAGACTATCTGCCTCATGAGCTTGGCGAGACCACCGTGGATGCCATGCGACAGGTGAGTTTCCCCCCCTATTTCAACTGTAGTCGATCATCTACTAACAGCTTTTGACAGATCAAGAAGGCCTTTGACCCCCTATGCCTGCTCAACTGCGACAAGGTTGTCCGCATGCAAAAACCAAAGAAGGGTGAGGTGGAAGAGTGGTAGATGCAAAAAGAGAGGTGAAATGAAAACGGGAGATGAAATGGGAGTACGGAATTATACCTGGCAAATTGGTGGTGTTTTTGCGTGTACGATGGATGGGAGGGGGAATAGACGGTATCAGAGGATCAAAAAGGGATATTCCTCTGCTCATGGGATCTTGTATGTATGCATGGTTAATCAACTCAACAACAGCCTTGTCTTGAATGATATTCAGATGGCTATTCATGGTTTCTCGCTGTGAAGATGAACTTTATTTCATGTTGACTCCACGAATAATCGAAGCACTTTCTTTCTTATTCAAGCCACCCACTTTCTAGACAACATCCTCATGGATATGGTCGAGGTACCGGCAGTAACTATACCAAAAGACCAGCTCAACTGTGACAGCTCTCTCCATCTGTGACAAACACCAACAATCCAGGCCAAAAAAAAAAAAAAAAAAAAAAAAAAAAGGTCCTTCACAACCTCAACCCGAATTCTTGTTCGCACGCTTCTTGGGGGACTTTGACTTTGCCGGTCGTCTCTTGCGAGGGGATATCTAAAAAGGCCACCGGAGTCAACATCTATCAGAAACTAGAAGCCTGAAGGAAAAGCATAACCATACCAAGATGCTAATAGATTTGAAAATGGGATTTGCAGCCTTCAAATAGGGCAGCACCTTGAGGTAATCAAGATGAGTCCTGAGCTTGCGCGTCTCCTTCAAGGTCTCGTCAAGGAGCCCTGCCAGCGCTTCGTTTCGGCGGGTGATTTTGCGGGTTTCCCTCAGTAGCTGGGATAGTTGTGCCAACTCTGTCTCTTCCTCCTTGCATTGTATGTGCTCCTCCCCCTTGAATAGGATGGGCTCCTCTTTTACCGGTGCCTTTGTCCTTCTCTTTTTGGTGGGTGATTCAGATCGGTCCATCATGTTGGATTGTGTAGTAGCTCGGTTGATGAGTCTGGTAGATGTCGAGCTGTATTGCGATACTCTGTGAACTTGACGAGTTGATATGATGTCGATGGAATGATGTCTTTGTCGAGTCACAAACTCACCGAGTAACGTACGAATGTGAACTTGAAAGACGAGATACTGCCCGTCATCGCTCTTTCTCGACTGCTCAACGTTATCATGGAAGGGCCGACACACAGATAACCAGAATTGTATTGTATTCAGTAAATCCTAATCCCGTCTATCAGACATGAAGCAGAAGCATCGGTTCCGCCAAACACCATAAACGCCTCCCGACATGAATCATATCAACAAACCCTCGCCACGCCATTGGATCAAAACACCGTCACCGTGTTGACGTGCCCATTCTTCAAAACCTCAAACACCATTCCTGGAAACCCGTATAGTGTTGTCGTAGAATCACCGTTGGCTTCAGCTCGCCGGGCTCCGCTCTCTTCCCATCCTCCCAGGAACTCGCAGCTGCTTCCTGGGCTGTCTCCCCAACCTCGATTGAGGACCATGCCTCGCTGTCGAGGTTGAGAGTCGTTGCGAGGAAAGACAGATGCCCACGCCTCGTTCATCCGGTCTTCAATCTGTGGAAACGGTGTTTCTGAGTTGATGGGGTCGCCTCCATCGCCTGACGGGTCTAGATATGCAATCTCCCAGCGACATCGGCGATGGCGGTTGAACTCATATGAACCGGGAATGTTTCCATGAAGAACCAGCTTCGTGGCGACTAAACGGTCGGGAGAGTGTGAAATGATGCCCTTTTGGGCCTCGGCTTCGGTGCCTTTCTGACCCGGGGGTAATTGTGAGGGCGGAACTCGGGTTGAGATGAGGATATCAAAGCCAAGGTAGAAGTAGTTATAGAAACACTCCCCTGTAGTGTTGACTCCGATCTGATCCTCAACGGCTTCCTCATGATCAGATGCATCCGATGCATCGTGCATAGAGGACTGATCCGTGTCGGTGAGTTCGTCCTGTCGACCAAGGTCGGCAGCATTTGGACGAGCCTTGGTATTGCTAGTTGTGCGCATTTTATGGATGACCATTTTCTGATCATTCCTGCGATAAATGGCATTTGGAGGTCCCAACTCCATAACCAGATCCTGCGGCGTGGTCTCGCCCAAGTTGATAACAAAAGAGTTGTTGGTCCACTTTCTGAAGAACTGTATCTTTCCACCACCATACATCCGGATCAAGGATATTTCATCGGGATACACGTCTTTGCCTCGAGGGATAACATTCGTCGATTTGATGCTGGGCAGGATCTCAGTCCACAGAGTCGGGCGGGCATCGGCCCAGGAATCGCCGCTAAACACCGCCATCGAGGTCGCAACCTGACTCGACGCAGAGGCAAACGTCGAGACGACGTCCTTTTCGGGAGAGTACTCGGAAGGGTGTAGTTTGAAGTTGAAGGCCACGCCAGGGTACGACAGGACGTAAATGCCGTTTTCCTGGCCTGCCGCCGGAGGGATGAACTCTCCATCATATGTAGGTCCAAGTAACCTATGATACACCTGTCTAAAAGTCGGTCCCGAGGTTGAGTCGTCCGGTATAGGAGATGCTGGTGTAGAGCCATTTACAGGTCTGACGAGATCCCTCTCTTTAAAGGTGACGTGGTTCTTGGTAAAGTCGAGAACCTCGATAAGTCGTAGCCGCTGTTCAGGTCCGTCGAAACGAAGGCGCACACCGTTTGCTGGGAGATCAACTGCGACAGGTTCCGTGACGGGTCGGTCGGGGGAGTAGAGGAGCTCGATCTTGGGGAAGCGCTGGGGTTCGGCCTTGAGGCGGGTCAGGACATCGTGGAGGGTTGCGCCTAGGACTTTTGGGCAAACATCCCGTGTCAGAGATTGCCAAACTGCGGAGGATACAAATACTCACCGAGGAAGCCCAGCGCCCGGCCAGGATAGAGCTGCGCGGAGAAGAGCGACATGGTTGGGGTTGTGGTTGATGAATGATCAACAAGCGATAGCTTATCGCATAAGCTATCCCTGGCGGGGTTGAGCTCGCTCTTGGATGAGCTTTGTAGCCTGAGAGTCGCTGCGCATGAGACGGCGGAGAAGATGACGGTTGTATGGGATAAGTATGAGGCCCTTGACGAGGCCAAAGAGACAGATACTTTCAGAAAATGGTCACGGGCATGAATGTTTGAACGGTTTGATCGTTTGTCGAGTGAGGAGTGATAAAGCGCCCATGTGATGCAGTGACGCGGGGAGGGACAGGGGCCTTGGGGGGCCAAGAGCTGATGACGTAAGGCGACCACATGGCTCTCCCGTCGCTTTGAGATTGAGCTCACTCAAAGGTTGTGTGTATCAACGAGACGATAAATACGAGTTACCCTTGATGAAAGACCGTTTGCAGTTGCGCGTCTAGACTGAACATGGCTTCATGGCTGTAGAGTTTGCTGCAGCTGGTATTCACTGAAGCTTCTGGAACGAGAGCTGAAGGGCTAAAGTGCCTGCAAGCCAGGACCGTGTCAGCACGGAGAGTAACTTTGTATTGTATCAAGTCACTTTTCACTCTTAGATAATATGATGCATGTGTTTCCAAGGTATAAAGACATGATAGACTATCTTGAGAGAGCGGTTCCAGATGCTTTCCATTAACGAACGATTCTTGCAGCGAACCTCGGCATCTATCATGTCAAAGGTCGGCAAGGTACCCAGTTCGGTAGCTTCAGGGAACCCTGGGGGCTTGCTAGCGGGCCTGTGCGTCATGACCAAGCCTTCTTGGGCCCCTGAAAGAGACGAGAAAAAGAGGGGACGCTGCCTTTGGCGTTCGGAGCTTGCGCCCATGGTTTGCGAAGCTTCCGCATGAGCTCCTTGTCAGCTCCTCATGTAACTTTTTTTTTCTTTATCTTGACATCCATACCACCTCCTCTAACCTGTAACTCACTTCTTTTTGTCTTGCTTACTCCTCTGAGATTCCCTTTTGGTGCCGTCTCCCTCTTGAGAACTGTCCTTTCCATGTGTCACCTGTAATCTCATCAGATACAAAGAACCAACAGCTAGCTCATCAGAACACCACAGCTCATCATGGCGCCTCCATCCGACTTCGCCGACTATCCCAAGCCCGTCGAGGGCCCTGACGTGAAATACCACCGCAGAGTCGATAACAATCCCGTATTTCGAGGCCTACCCCTCGCAATTGGCGCTGGCATGTGAGATTCCAACCATTCCATCAATCTCACTCTTTCAAACCCACTGATCCTCTACCCAGCATCTCGAGAGTCGGATTCCTCCAGCAGCACTTTTGGGACAATGCTAGATTCGGCACCATCAAGGACATTCCTGATCTCGATGAGATGCCTTTTAGGTTTCATGTATATCTTGCTCTTCTATGCCTCGTAGACAGGACCTCGAGACTGACTCCCTCCCTCAGCCAACCGTCACTCCCTTGGGAGATACCAAGCCCATGCTCGAGTTTGAACCAGACCTTCTCAAGGCCAAGTACACCGACTCACCGGCTCGCTACTACACCGTCGCCGAGTATCACGAATTGTTCAAGTCCGGCCAGGTGACGCCCCTCCAAGTTGCCGAGGCCCTTCTGCCCCTCATCACCAAGCCATCCGGCAAGTATTCCGACGCCTGGGTCGAGTCTCCCGGCAAGGACCATCTCGTTCTTGAAGCCGCCAAGGCGTCGACGGAACGGTATGCTGCCGGCAAGCCGCTGAGCATCCTCGACGGCGTGCCTATTGGTGTCAAGGATGACACTGCTGTCAAGGGATATTCCAACAACAACGGCATGAAGCATCACCCAGGTCTTCCCTATTTTAAGGAGAAGGAAGAATCTCTCTGGCCTGTCAAGATGCTTCAAGAGGCTGGTGCCGTGGTCATTGGCAAGAATTGTATGCATGAGCTTGGCTCAGGTGAGTTTCTCCCACTCTTTGTTTCTGCGTTCCATGATAGCTAACGGCCTGGCAGATACCAACGGATGCAATGTAAGCTTTTTACATCTTACATCAGATATCAAAGCTGACATGCTTAGGTCGCCCAAGGAACTCCAATCAACTGGCACAACAAGTCCTACTACCCCGGTGGTTCTTCTTCCGGCGCTGCCTCTTCCATCTCCCTCGGCATCGTCCCAATTGCCGTTGGCACCGACGCTGGAGGCAGCATCCGTGTCCCAGCGGCCTTTAACGGAGTCTACGGCCTCAAGCCTTCGCATCAGCGCACAGTCTACATGAACAACACCATGTGTGTCACTGGCCCCCTCGCCGCCACTGTCTCGGATCTCACCATCGCCTACCGCGTCATGTCCCAGCCCAACCCAGACTGCGCCACTCAGAGCCGCTTCGGCCTATCCATCCCGCCAGCTCCGGGATCTAACAAAGTCATGGGCATCTGCCGCGACTGGTGGGGTCAGGCAGACCAGCGTGTCAAGGATGTGTGCGAGCGAGCTGTCGATTACTTTGCCAACAAGTGCGGCTACGAGATCGTCGACATTTCCATCCCCTATCTCCCCGAGGCCCAGCTCGCGCACAGCGCCATCTGCATTGCAGAGATGGCCGCTGACGCCCGCCGCCGCGCTGTCAACCCGGCTGATTGGCTCACCCTAGTCGGCCCCGTTAACAAGGTCCTCATGTCCATCGGAGCCAAGACACCTGCGGGCGACCTGCTCAAGCTCAACGCTCTCCGTGAGCTCATCATGAGACACCTGGCATTCCTCTTCCAGAAGCACCCAGGCCTGCTCATCATGACTCCCGTGTCGCCCATGAACGGGTGGCCAATCACGCCCGGCGATGAAAAGTATGGCATGATTGATGGTGACAAGACCATCCACAGTATGAGCTACATCTTCCTGGCCAACATGACGGGCACGCCTTCTCTGTCAGCACCGGTGGGATACCTTGATCCTGATCAAGGCGAGGGTAAGTTGCCGGTTGGTTTGCTGGCGACAGGAGAATGGGGCAGCGAGGAACAGTTGCTGGCCTGGGCCGCAGAAGCCGAAGATTATCTGCACCATGCAACTGAGACGAGTCGCCGTCGCCCAAACGAGTGGGTAGATGTCATGAACCTGAACAAGGCAGATGCTTAGAGCGCATCTGATCGTGTCAGGATTTCACGTGTGATTAGCGGTGCAAGCGATAATGTTCAATATTTCATCTCATTTCGTTTCATTTCCATGCAGATATTTGCGTTGTGTCGTCATCTCGTAAATTGTGTCAGATCTGGACTCTTACGCAGTGTCTCTGCCTGTCTGAAGTGACCGCTTATTTGTTCATAAACTTGGAGGCCATTCCCAGGAGGCCGCCCTGCTGCTCGCCCTGGTTCTTGAGGTACATCTTCAGAGCGACCTCACCGGCCTGCTGGACGACGCTCTCCTTGCTGGCGTCGGATGAGACCTTGCCCTTGGCGGCCTTGTCATCGAATAGCTGGGGTTCAAGGGTCAGCAACTGAGGTTCATCAGGGTCAATAGTAACCAACCTTGCTGGCCTCGGCCATGGCAAGGCCAAGGAAAGCACTCTGGCTGCTGCTGCTGCTCTTGGTCTCGCCCTTGTTGAACAGCTTCAAGGCCTGCATGGCAGCCGCAGTGCCCATGCTCTTGTCGTCCTCCTCGTCCTCAGAATCCTCATACGTCTTCTTGTGCTTCTTGATGGCGTCTAGTGATGACAAGCAATGAGCCATGTAACCTCTACAAGGAACCAGGGGTAGTACTCACCCTCCTCATCGAGGTCTTCGTTGGCGAGCTTGTTCTGCTTCTGCCCGAGAGAGCCTAGGATGTTGGAGAACAGGTCCTTGTCGCCCGAGGAGCCGGCGTTCTTGTTAGCCTCCTCCTTGGCGTGGTCGAAGTCGAGGTTGCCAAAGAAGCTTGAGATGCCGCTGCCACCGCCGTGTGACTCTGTTCCAGCGTGTTAGATGGACCTTGTTTGATGTTTGGTTCATGGGTTGGACTGACGGACGCCACCGGGGGGAGGGTACTGCTGTTGCTGACCATACTGCTCCTGGCCATACTGTTGCTGCTGTCCGTACTGTTGTCCGCCGCCGTACTGCTGCTGCTGGGACTGGTCTAAACGGAAGAGCCAAGGTTAGTATCTCTCGTGTTTTATTGAGGTTGGTATTAAGATGGGAAATAGCCATGTCGTCATGATCTTCATGATGGCTCCGTCCAGCTCGGCTCTTAGTCGAGTGGAATGAGGGGCATCATGGAAAGGACCATGGCGGGGTAAAAGCCATGGGAGAGAGGTAGACGCACCCTGACGCTTGTCCTTGTCGTCATCAAGGAAGTCCTTGGCGGCGCTGACGAGCTTGTCCATGATTTCGGCTTGACTTGCTTGGATACTCTTTGATGATGGGTCCGTATGTGCTGTAGAACGAGATTGATAAAGTCGATGATGGAGGGGAAATGGAGAGATGGAGGGGAAATGGAGAGATGGAAGAGGGGCGCTTGAAATATGGCACCCTCCGCGTCTCAGGTACATACGTACATGCCTTACACACAGCGTCTGTCCACTAACAGACGATGGCCATTCAGTCACTGGAGCTGACCCTGCTCATTCGCTCCCTCACTGGCGACGCGCAGCCTCTCCTCACCCTTCTGTGCTCCCCTGTGGACGGCTGTGCCGTGACGTGGATCAAGAGCTGTGGAGAGCTGCCTTATTATGGGGAGTTCGACAAGCTGCCATGACCTCACTGTCCAATCACCGAGGATATGGCGTCGGCGTCTGTTGTTAGCTGGAGCTTGTTTTCAGCTGGCATTGCTCCAACTACTGCAGCATCGCTCCGCTGCTCTGCTGCTGCTGGAGCTGTAACCGAGGCCTCCGTACATCCATCTAGCTGAACAAGACTCAGTCAACAGGGCCTCCTCTCCGTGATACACAGATCACCTCAGACAACAGCATCAAATCAGTGTCAACTGTCTAATTTGTTTAAGTCATCCCAAATCGCCCTCGTAATACCCCATCACCCATTCAATGGGTCCCAACGTGTGCCACATTGTTTGCGTCGGCACCTCTGGAGCTTGCGCCGTATCTGTCAGTTGCTCCATACACCCCTAAATGTCCATGTTACACTCTCAAAAAATCAAGATAATCATCAAGATCCGTATATCATATGAAAATCAACATAACAACCGGCCGTGAGCGTCTCGTGTATCCCGCTTTCGCCTTGTAAATGCAAATAGAAAAGTCATCCCAACTCCTTCTCGTCAGAGACACTGTATCGTCTCTGCCGACACCGACCAGCCACGGCTACCTTTTGCCAAACGCTCAAATCGTACTTGTATACTCGTACATCGTCAAGAGCTTTCGCCGTCGTCTCAAGCCATCGAGTGATCTATCGTCGGTCCTGGTGCGTGGTGGTGGTTGACACTGCTGTTCCTCTTCTTCTCCTTCTTGGCCCATCGCAGACCACAGGCGTTGCACAGCGTCTTTGGTCCACTCGGTCCCTTTCTCCACTCGGGTGAATCCAGGGTTCCTGTTACCATTCAGTCAGTGCCTGTCCTGCCCGAAGCATAGGCCTCATTTCAAGAAACAACTTACCGCAGTCCGTGCACACATATTCTTCCGAAGTCTTGAGCTTCTTCTTCTTGTCGCCTGTCCGCGGGTCCCGTTCCATGGGGATTGCGATGCCTGCGTCTCCCTTAATCAGGGTCGGGCTGGCGTTGCCAGTTGTGATTCCTCGGCTCCGTTCACCCTCGATGTACCGTAAGCCCGTCAGCATCTCGATCGTCTCGGTATGTGATGCCCCTTCATATCGTGCCATCTTGTCATTGAGCGAGTCTGGTCGGCTGCCGGCTGCGCCCTCGAGGTTTTCTCGCGTTAGAGACTTGTTAAGCGCGGCCCGGTCCGCATCTGTGAGACCTCGATCAGTGCTCGGGCGGAAAAAGTTGGATGACACCCCAGTTCCTTCCGAAGGCGTCACATCTGAGCGACCTTCTTGACTCTGCATCCACTGCTTCTGCGCTTCGTCATTTTCGGCTTCCTCTTCGCGACGAAGTTCGGCAATGCGACGCTTTAGTCGCTCGTTTTCGATCTTGTGCTCGAGGAACGAGTCGAGAAGCCCAGCATTCTTTGTCGGATACGGGCGAGCCATCATGAAGACAGCTTGGCAGAAGGGTGACTGGTTGTTGGGGTTGGGCGCAAACTTGGAGCCCGCGATATGAGCATGGCCGACAGTCTCAAAAATGGCAAACTCCCCATCCTTCTTCTTGAAACGGTAGAACAGGCGCAGCGGGTTTCCTGATGCAATCGACTCATTGAGTTCGGCCACGAAGACGCCCCGATCATCTGGGTGGATCAGGTCTTTGAGGAAGATGTCCTGGATCTCCTCCACACTGTACCCTGTCACATTGAGAATACTGGGTGACGCGTATTTGATGCGACCGTTCGCATCGAGGATTTGCAAAAAGTCTCTGAGCTCCTCCACGACCTTGGCGGGCCAATTCCTTCGCTTGGTGAACTCGGTCAGAGTGCTGGCGCCTGCAAGGTTCATCTGGGCAAAGGCGCCAGCAGGGAGTGGCCCCGCGCCAGGGACGTTGTTCGCAGCTGTGTTGAATTGATTTTCGGATCTCGCGACAGACTCTTCAGTCGACGTTTGCGCATTTGGGCCACCGAATGAGCCCGTCATGTTCGATTCGTCGGCCGCTTCGAGGCCCATGGAGACGTCGCCCATGGAGCCGAGCATGTTGTTGTCAAGGAGGGCCATGATGTCGGTGCTGTCCTGGCCATCTGCGCCCATCTGCAGAATCGGGTTAGCCGTAAGGGTTGCAAGCCAAAATAGCGTTGGCTCTGGCAGAGGGGGCCTCGAGTGGCCACAGCCTCGACCTCGGCCTCGCAGGGGAGTGGTGAATAACCTGACCACCCGTCATGTCGGGGAGAGAACCGATGTCGAGGTTGAAGCCAAAGAAGTTGAAGGTATTTTGAGGGGGGACGCCGAGAGGTGGAGGGGGAGGTGGAGGTGGTCCGTGGGACATGGTTGCGGCGTGCTCGTGTGGCGATCGAGCATCCATTTCCGTAAATTGCATTGGCGAAGCCCCAGTAAGGGTAGTTTCAGCGGCCTCGGGGGCGTCTGTGGCCGCTGCAGCACTGGGGTCAGCGGCAGTGAGATAGCGACAACGGGGAGTCGGAGTCTAGTATGTGATGACACAGCAATGACGCGAAGAGCATGGGTGGAAGGGATGGATGTATGGAAGCTTGAGAGAAGAACACTATCCAGCCAAAAACTGAGATCGCTATCACGACTTCTAGTCTCAGACGATATGAAAGAGAAAGATTGAAAATGAAGGAGGAGAGACGATCCCAGACTGAGAATGAAGTGGAACGAAAAAAGATGACCAGTTTCTTTTTTTTTTCCCCTGCTCAGGCAGAAAGGGTAAATTGCATCAAACCAGTACCAAAGCTGGGAGAAGACAAAGAAAGCCCGAGAAGATGCCTGGGCGAGATTTGAGAGCTGAGCATGGATGTAGAGTAAGTAATATGAGAGACAGACGGAACACGAGGGAGGAGGGGTTATGAAATGAAAGCCAGGACGTTGCACGGGGTCCGGATAATCATGGATGGATAGGTAGGCGGGAGGTGGAAGGAAGGTACGAATACCTAAGCAGGCAGGGAAGGTAGGTAGGTAATGAGATGAAGAGGAAAATCGCCTCTAGAAACAATCTGGGAGAATACCAAGGTAGGTAGACAAGTAGACAGGTAGCGTCCCAGAGACAACGACAAAGGCCCGCTTTCCGAGTCAAGTAGAAGGTCCGGAATCAAGACGCAAGATGTCAGTGAGCAGACCTTGATTTCCCTTGTTGACTGGCTAGGCCTGATGACAAGCAGATCGTTGTGGGCTCGGTCAAACATGGCACTTTTAGAGAATTCCCGTCTTTTACACATGGGAAAATGGCATTAAACGTCATTGCCAGATGCTGCGCAATCATAGCACCACACCTTCTTGTGCCCAGGCTGGAGCCCAAGCTGGTCGGTGCTTTGCTTGGCTGGGCAATTCTCACTGGCCTTTTCCAATGCCTTGACGGCTCAATCCACATGCTGGCCAATGCTGCTCTCCCAGTCCGGAGGAAATGCCCCGGGAAAAGCGGGCGTCCGGTCCTAGTGACGACGTCTTGTTGATCTTACTGGCCTAGACAGCAACAGCTTAGCCTTTGTCTGCATCCTGCACGCCCTTAGTGGGTTCCATCGTAAGGGTCCAGCGGGCAGTAGCGCGGCCCGCTCCCACACTATCCAGCAAGCCTACCTCAATTTGTGCGACGTCTCATTCGAGGCTCAAATGCACTGAGGCGTGAAGCGTCGATTTTGCGCTTCCGTCAGGATGGACGCGTAGCTTAACTTTCAGGGGGATCACCGCGGGGCCGCCTTAGAGGATCCATTTGCGCGGTTCAAGATCGTGGCATCGGCGAGAACTGAGGTCATCGAGAGAGCGGTCTGATGAGGCCAGAAAACCTAGATTGGTCTCACGAGACCATCTGAGGGAAACATGTCTTGAAAGTTGCTTCTTTCATGAAATCCTACACCGGCTGCAGGGCCCCTGTACCTCTCTGTTAGCAAGATAAGACAGTGCTGGGAGGGAAAATCGACATCCATCGGGGTCTTCGTGGTGCAAGGGTTCAATCTCGTTTTTGGACCCTTCCGGATTTCAAGCCACGACCATTCCCCCCTCTGTCAAAAACGGCCCGCTCAGTGCCGTCGTTGCCCCTCAGGGTCCTGGGGACCCTGGGGCTCTGTGGCCGGTTTTCTGACGTCAATCCGACGTAATTGTCGAGCCGGCTGCCCGGGAGGCTTTCAAGAAACTGAAGAACTTGTCATGATGGAGAACTGAAACAATGGCTGGATCGATGACCTCAACTGATGCCAAGCAGGAATCCTCGAGCCCTCGCATCTTTAGCCTTACTGCAAAGAGGCAATGCTCCGGAGATTCCCTGGCATGTATGGATCCTTGAATAATCCGATTAGTGAACGAGAATTTGCTCGGGCTACGCTTTGATGGGAGAATACACTTGTCCCGTGTAAGCCCGCTGGAACTACGGTTAAATTCGAGGCACGTGACCTCGCATCGATACTCGACGCGTTGGGTGCAACCTGTCGCGTCACCCATGCCATTCGACTTCAGCTGCCTAATCCACATTTAGATGCGCAGCACCCTTTCAAAGAATCAACTCCTTTGGACCTAGTAGATACTCTCGGCCCAACATTGCGAACTTCGCTTTTACCCGACCCTCGATGCGGTAGCCGCCCAGCATGTCGAAGATCGACAAGCTTTCCATCTCGGGCGTGCGCTCCTTCAGCCCTGCCGTCCGAGAGGCCATCCAGTTCAACACCCCACTGACACTGATCGTGGGATACAACGGCTCCGGAAAGACTACCATTATCGAGTGTCTCAAGTATGCTACCACCGGTGAATTGCCGCCCAACAGCAAGGGCGGCGCTTTCATCCATGATCCCAAGGTGCGATGCCACACTCCTAATGCTAGCTCTTTCATCCCTTTAACAGTCCCCAGCTATGTGGTGAAAAAGAGGTCATGGCCCAGGTGAAGCTGCAGTTCCGATCGATCAACGACCGTCAACATGTCGCAACCCGAAGTATACAACTCACTGTCAAGAAAACCACCCGCTCACAGAAGACCCTTGACTGCTCCCTCGTTGTGGTCAACAATGGGGAACGAACAACTACATCGACCCGTACGGCCCAGCTGGATGAGATGATTCCCGAGCGACTTGGTGTTTCACCTGCGATCCTTGACGCCGTCATATTCTGTCACCAAGACGAGTCCCTTTGGCCGCTGAGCGAACCTGCCGCACTGAAGAAGCGCTTCGATGAAATTTTTGAGGCCATGAAATACACCAAGGCCATCGACAACCTTAAGGTGCTCAGGAAGAAGCAGGTCGAGCAATTGGGCAAACTCCAAAACGACGAAGCCCACAACAAAGTGAACAAGGACCGAGGTGACCGAGCCGAAAAGAGAATGAACGCGTTGCAGGAGGATATTGAGGGAGCCAGGGCCAAGTGCGAGTCCATCAGCACTGAGATGGACAACACCCAGGAAATAATCCGGGAAATCCGAGAGACAGCCAACAGCCATCTTGCAATCGTTCAAAACCTCAACACAAAGCGCGAGCAACTCGAGTACCGTGAAGAGGCCGTCAAGGAGCTGAAGGCTACGATAGATGAACTTCCAGAGGATGACTCTCGGCTGGAAAGCGACCTTGCCCACTATGAAGACCGCATGCAGCATCTCCAAGAAGAAGCTGACCAAAACAAAACCCAGTACAACGAGTTGCAAAACGAGCTGGCGCGTTCACGGAAAGACCTGTCCACCAAACTCTCTGAGCAAGGAAAGCATCAGTCCGACAAGGACAAGTATGAGCGCCAAATCAAGACCCGCATGGAAATGATCCAGGAAACTGCCCAGACATATGGCTTCTCTGGATTTGATGGTGATTTGTCCGATCACCAAGTGAAGTCTTTCAATGACCGACTTCAGAAGCTCCTCAATGAGAAGAAGCGAGATTTGGAACGCCTCCAAAAGGAAAACTCAGTTGAGCTGGATCGAGCTACTGGTGTCATTACTGAGCTGGAGGGTCGCAAGGCCGCCCGAACGCAGGATCGTGTATCTGCTAAACAGCGGATGACTACCATCGAGAAACGCACAGCCGTGCTCCACAACGAGTCGGGTCTGATTGATGTGGATGAGGGTGCCAAGGCTATCCTGGATGGGCAGATGCAAGACCTCGACAGCAGGTTCCAGACATCTCAGAAGGCCTTTGAGAACGCAGACTGGGATAATCAACTATCGAGCGAAAATGACAAGCTTCATCAACTCGAGAATGAAAGCGACAAGCTGGGCAGAGAGCTGGTCGAGTGTACTCGTCTCGCCTCAGAGAGAGCTCAACTCGACTACAGGAAAAAGGAACTTGCTGATCGCAAACGCAAGCTTGATACTCTGACAAGCACCTGGAAGGCAAAGCTGGATAAGATCATTGGTAGCGATTGGGAGCCAGAATCGCTTGATACCAAATTCCAGTCGGTTGTCAAGGATCAGAACAGGGTTGTAATGGACGCTCAGAAGCGTCGCGACCAGACACGCCAGAAGCAACAGAAAGTGGAGTTCAGAATGAGAACGGCGAAGGAATCTCTTGACAGGAAGTCAAAGGAGGCCACGACCTGTCAGCAACAGGTCGTCGATGCTCTCCAGACGGTTCGAGACAATGCGATTGTCGAGGACTACACTGAGGAGGTTGAGACAGTAGAGCAGCAGGTGGAAGAGCTGAGGAATGACCTGAGTCTCTTTGACGCTCTTGTGGATTACTACAACAAGTGCAAGCGCATGCTTGACTCGAAACGAAAGTGCTTGCTCTGCGAGCGTCACTTTGATGACAACCAAGCCGCAAGCTTGGAGCGTTTGAGCAAGAAGATTGAGAAGAATCTCGACCCCAAGGGCAAAGTCGACACTGAAAAGGACCTCAAGGAAACAGTGGCGAGCCTTGAAAAGTTGCGGTCGGTACGATCAGCTTACGACACCTATGAACGGTTGTCAGCTGAGCTCCCGCCCCTTCGCGACGAATGCAAGGCCGTAGAGGCCGAGTTTGACACTCTGGAGAGACAACTCGAAGAGCAAGCATCGGTCGTGTCAGCCGAGGAAGAGAAGCAGAAAGACTTGGAAGACATGTCCAAGACTGTCATGAACATTACTCAGACTGTCAAGGATATTGGAGAGTCAGAGACTCAGGTTGATCGCATCATGTCTCAGCAGATGTCGGGCGGTGCAACTCGAAGCCCTGACGAGATCCACGAGCTTCAGGCTGGCGTGTCTGAGCAGATGAGAAGCCTGAAGAACCGCATCTCCAAGTTGACCACTGACCGTCAGCGCATGAAAGATCAGCTGAGCGCGCTTGAGCTCGAGAAGAGTGAACTGAGAAACAAGATCAGCCGCGCAGCTGGGCAACTGGACAAGAAGAAGGATTTGCAAAACCAGATCCAGGCTTTGAAGGAGGAGCTCTCTCACCAGCGAGAGGTGATTCAACGCGCCGATGAGGAATTGGAGAGCATTGAACCTAGCATCAACGAGGCAAGGTCCGCCCGGGACGATGTACTTCGCCGTGGTCGATCGAAGGAGCAAGTCATTGCCGATGCCCGTGACAACGTTGCCAATTCCGTCAGCGAGATGAAGATGATGGACACGGACATCCAAGACTACATCGACCGAGGTGGCCCCTCCAATCTTGCATCCAATCAGCGTGCCATTGCCACGCTTGAAAAGACGATTGCGAACACTGAAAAGGAGGTGACAGACCTCACAGTCCGTACAAACAAGCTGAAGCAAGACATTGATAACGGAGACCGAAAGAAGAAGAACATCAGGGATAACCTCAACTACCGCAAGAATCTTCGCACAGTTGAAGTCATCCGCGGGGAGATATCTGAGCTCGAAGACCGCAACGCAGACGAAGACTATGAACGTCTCCAGGCTGAGGCTCGTGCGCACGAGGACCACTACAACCGCCTTCTTGCGGAGCGCGGCTCTGTCATGGGAGCCATGAAGACCAAGGACGAGGAGCTCGGAAGACTGCTTCAGGAATGGGAGATGGACTACAAGGATGCCAAGAGAAAGTACCGCGAGTCACACATTCGCGTGGAGACTACCAGGGCTGCGATTGAAGATCTTGCGCAGTGCAGTTCGGCCGTTGACAAGGCGGTCATGCAGTTCCACTCGATGAAGATGTCTGAAGTGAACCGCATCGCAGGCGAGTTGTGGCAGAGCACATACCAAGGTACCGACATCGACACAATTCTGATTCGTTCAGACAACGAGTCAAGCACAGGCAAGCGCAACTACAACTACCGACTTTGCATGGTCAAGCAAGATACCGAAATGGACATGCGTGGCCGATGCTCGGCTGGTCAAAAGGTTCTCGCATCCATCATCATCCGTCTGGCGTTGGCCGAGTCGTTCGGTGTCAACTGTGGTCTCATCGCGCTCGATGAGCCTACGACCAACCTGGACCGCGACAACATCAAGAGTCTGGCAGAGAGTCTGCACATGATCATCAAAGCTCGCCAGGCCCAGAGCAACTTCCAGCTCATCGTTATCACACACGACGAGGAGTTTTTGCGGCATATGAGATGCAGCGATTTCTGCGACAGTTTCTTCCGTGTCAAACGTGACGAGCGACAGAACAGTGTCATCTCCAGAGAGAGTATCACCAAGATTTTCTAATTGGAGTAGTGGCCAGGTCCATGAGACGATGGTCGCGTAGAAGAGAAATATTCTCAACGCTCAGCGAGCAAGGGAAAATGGCGCTGGTATCTTGAGGTTGGGATTGGCGTTGGGCATGTACAATTGTCACACTTACTGAACATGGATGTATTACTACCGCACACTGAAGCTGCGGACTTTTAAGGTATGAAGCTCATGCGACGCTCCCCAAAAGGAGAACCGGTCAGTGGGATTGTGATTTTCGGTTGGCGAAGAGATGCGCGTGGCTTGCATTGTCCGACATGTCAGTTGAGACATAACGCAGAGGCTGAGAAGGTGTTCGCTGAGGCCTGCCATGTGGGTGGTTGAGACATGGGAAGATCCATGGATCCAGCTCCTGTCAGGCATGCTTCCATGGTGTGGGAGAGGGTTGCGGAGTTAATGAGGTCCGAGTTCAACATTCATCTAACTTTCAAAAACGTTCATGGGGACTTTTCGGGCACTCGTGGTGGCTGACCAAGTACCATCTCAACTGCCTGAGCGGCCAGGTTACCATGTCGACAAACCTCGACAGAGCCAGCGTCTCATCGGCGAGGTGACTCATCCCTGTCCATGTTAACCAGATCTACGCGGCAACTGGATGAGCATCTCGTCGCAAGCTCGGCGATAGGAGCCAGTGTATGACTATGAATCATGACGCGACGCGAGTCTCGACGACGGGGATGACGCTGAAGAGACCAAGACCAATTACAGTACTGTACCAGACCAACATAAGACGGAACCTAGGGTGATTCCGAGAGATCTTGGGCGTCGTCCCCGCGACGAAGGATCGGAATTACGAACCGGCAATAAGTGACTAAGGGTGCAGACTCCACACCCTCCTCGGCTGAATCTCAGTCTGGTTGACGCTTCAAGGAACTATTGCTCCACCCTCCAAGAGGCCCCAGGCCAAGCTTCATTCGCCGAATTACCTAACGAAACGAAATGGCACTTGACGACGACTCCATTGCGCCCTGTGAGCCGGGTAGCCGTATTAGGGAGTTGACCCCCGGTCCTCGGAGAAGAGAGCATGCCGAAGTCTCTGCTTTTCCTACCCCCTCGACTCTCGAGCACCAAACAATGCCGACCGGGTTGCTGAATTGGACAAGGTGAAAAAGGTGAAGAGGTTGCGTTGTCGACGATGCAGCAGATATAAGTACGACAGCTAATTCCTCAAAAACACTCCGGCGACAAGACAACCAAATAGCGGAGTGCACTGCATTGTTGATTAGCAATCCAATCCTCGACGCGGTCTACGGCGCCTTCCGAACAAGGTCTATTGCAACTACATTGGCAATCCTCAATTCAATTCATTTACGGAATTTCCGCTTCTTCAGTCTCGTCAGTCTTGTCAACTGCCTTGACAATGGCGGCCTCGACGACAAATCCAAACCAGAGGATCAGTTCTGAGACTACGCTCGACGACATTGAGCGAGACGGGGCTGCTCCTTCTTCTCCTGCCAATGCAGTTGCAGTTGCAGATCCAGGAAATGCCCCGGCGGCTGCTCCTGCCCCCGAGGCTGGGCGGACCAAGCTCCAAACCTTCCTGATCATGTTTGCGCTCGGGCTGGCGCTCTTCCTCGCGGCCTTGGATGTCACCATCATCACAACTGCTGTTCCTACGATATCCAACGAATTCAAGTCTAGTCAGGGCTATATCTGGATAGGAAGCGCCTATCTGCTCGGAAATGCTTCCTTTCTCCCAACCTGGACGAAACTGTCCGACATATTTGGGAGGAAGCCCATCATCCTCGTGGCGGCCGTCACCTTCTGGATCGGATCTCTCCTATGCGCCGTGAGCAATGGTATGGCCATGCTCATCGCCTCGCGTGCCATCCAAGGCGTTGGCGGAGGTGGCCTGGTGGTACTCCCCAACATCGCCATCAGCGACCTCTTCTCCATAAGGAACCGAGGCATGTACTTTGGCATCTTGGGTATGGTGTGGGCACTGGCCTCTGCTGTCGGTCCCATCCTCGGCGGCGTCTTCACCAGCCAGGTCAATTGGCGCTGGTGCTTCTATATCAACCTGCCCCTGTCGGCCGTTGCCATTGTCATCCTGATCTTTGTCCTCAAGCTGCACAACCCCCGCACACCGATGAAGGAAGGACTCTTGGCTCTCGACTGGCCGGGTAGTTTGCTCATGATTGGCGGCACAATCATGTGGTTGCTAGGAATCGAGCTCGGTGGTGTCAGTTTCCCCTGGGACTCGGCTACCATCATCTGCCTCCTCATTTTTGGCGTCGTGACGTCTGGCATCTTTCTCGTCTATGAGTGGAAGGTTGCCAAGTTCCCCATTATGCCTCCCTATCTCTTCCACAAGCAAAACAGCAACGCGGCCTTTGGGCTGGCCTTTACTCATGCCTTTGTCTTCATGTCTGGCAGCTACTGGCTCCCGCTATACTTTCAAGGCGTGCTCGGTGCATCGTCTCTGCTTTCTGGCGTTTATCTGCTACCCTTTGTGCTCTCCCTGTCGTTCGTCTCGGCCGCGGCCGGCATCATCATCAAGAAGACGGGTCGCTACAAGATAGTCATTGTCTCGGGCATGTTCGTGACTGTCCTGGGCTTTGGCCTGCTCATCAATCTTGAGCCGCGCGCCAACTGGGTCAAGATCATCATCTTCCAGATCGTCGCGGGCATTGGCATTGGCCCCAACTTCCAGGCGCCCCTGATCGCGCTGCAGACAAACATCGAGCCGCGAGACATTGCCGCCGCCACCTCGACCTTTTCACTGATCCGTCAGCTCGGTACCTCGGTGTCGGTCGTCATCGGCGGCGTCATCTTCAACAACGAGATGGAGAGGCAGTACCCCAAGCTCGAGCGGGAGCTGGGCCCCGACCTGGCGAATTTGCTGTCGGGCTCCAACGCGGCGGGCAACGTGCAGGTCGTGGGCGAGATGGGCGGCCACGAAGGCCGGGTGGCCAAGACAGCCTACTGGAAGAGTCTGCAGACAATGTACATTGTCTATACCTGCTTTGCTGGTCTGGCTCTGATCATCAGCATGATGATCAAGCAGGTGAACCTCAGCAAGGAGCATCAGGAACACAAGACAGGTCTCATGTCGCTTAAGGGGAGGAAGGACAAGAAAAACGACAACGAAAAAGCGACTGACAACTAACCGGGCGTTTAACATGCTCTCACATAGGCTCAACCCATGTAGAGTTGGATTGCATTGTTGGTATATATGTCCTATTATTCACGTCTCAAGCGTAGCATTTGGATTGTAATGTAATTAAAAGTTATTCATTTCGTTCAATTTCCTCTTGTGAAGCTCAATTCTCATAGCGTAAAGATTCAAGTTGTTTAACCTCATAGCATACCCAAAGGGCAGACCAAGGTAACCCAGCCAGAGAGATACAGTTTTACACACAGTCAAGCCATCATGTGATAAGATAGGAGGGTAAACCACCTAACCTAGGTATCGGACAACTTGGCTATCTGATACCCATAGGTACCGTTAGGGTATAGTCACCAGATGCTCATCGGTGTCTATTCTTTTCGCTATCTAATCACAGTCCTGCGATTAGAAGGGGAAAAAATTCCTAAATCATAGTGATAGAAGTAAAGTCTCTTCTAACTGTGGTATAAGACATGAATCTACTAAAGAGCCAGGCTGAGATGTCGCTCCCTTGAAAAACTGGAAGAGCCATCATTCATTCAAAGCCCCGCCGGGTTCTAAATTACCATGGTCTTTCATAAGCATAACAAGTCTAGCTGCTCAGTCTAGTCTATTGCTCAAAGCAGCTTCTCCCCCTCCTCGAGCGTCCTCTTCCACTCCTCGTAATCAAACCCGAGATCCTCGAGCTTCTTGATCTCGTGCCTCTTCTCCCCCACAGCCCGACTCGCGAGCTTGATCTTGGGCACCCTCTCCCTCACCCAGCGCTTGTCCAGTCCCCAGTAGGGAGGCCTCTTGCCCTCTCCGTCGTTCTCGAGTCCCAGCTCAGGGGCCTTGGGGGCCGTCTTGCTCAGCTCGTATAGACGGTTGATGTAGTCTACGTCCTCTGGAGAGTGCATAAGGTGAATCGCCTTGCCGGAGCCCTTCTTTTCGTGCTCACTTTCTATCCATGCCTCCATTTCTGCCGTTGTAGGCGCATTGAGTCGTCCAGACCAGATACGCGCAGCCACAGCGCTCTGCGCCTCGGCGATAGGGAAAGGTACCACACGTTGGGGAACGCTGAGGAACGCAAGGGTTGGGTCAGCCGTGTAGAGGATCTGCTCCCACAGATGCGCCGCATAGCCTCCATCGGGAACGACGACGGAAGGCTCCAACGACTTGAGGAAAGGATACGAGTAGTGAAAGCCCGTGCAGAAGATGACGGCGTCAATGTCTGTCTCTACCTGGTCGTTGGCGAAGCGGACACCGCGCTTCGAGGGGAGGAACTCGACGATCTGGGGCACGTTGGCGGCCCATGACTCCTTGGCTGGGGGTGTCACTGTGGGCTTCTCCTTTTCAGAGATAAAGATCGGGTGCTTGGCGACTGCAGAGAGCTGGGCGCTCACATCGACACCAGACGCCGAGTTGCCCACAACGATGACTTTCTATAACAAGATCAGTAAGCGTGGGTTGCGAAAATTGTGCACGATATTGCCTACCTTGTCCTTATAATCATTAGGTCGACGGTAGAACTTGGAATGTGAAATGGCACCCGGATACGCCTTGTCAAACTCGACAAGTCCAGGAATATCCGGGATGAAGGGGTCATTGTAATGACCACTGGCCACCACAACAGCGTCAAACTCATCCTTGGTCGCCTTGTTCGCCTTCAAATCAAGCACCTCAACCTGCCACGGCTTAGATCGATCCGTCCCTGGCTTCTCGATACTCAAAACCTGGGACTGATACGAGATGTGTGGAGTAATATCCTCGGCATACTCCTTGAGATACTGCAACACAGCACTGTGTCGGGGAAACAGCGATGAGCCCTGGGGAAACTCCTTGTCGGTGTAGTTCATGAGCGAGTGGGGGATGTTGGTCTCGAGCAAGTCGTAGATGGGCGACATGAACTCGACTTGACCGCCGTCCTTGGGCCAAAGAGCTTGGTCGGGGAGGCTGCTGGGCTGCGTTCTCGGAACAGAGAAGCCATTCTCTCGGGCGAGGGGTGTGTAGTTCCAGACACCACCTGGAGTAGCACGTTGTTCAAAGATGTGAACCTTGGAGAATTTCCTCTCTGCGAGTAGGTATCTGAATACTCGTTGTTAACTCTCATAAGTCGCAATTGGCATCAGCGAGACGTACTTGGCCGCTGCAAGACCACTTGGGCCGGCGCCAATGATGGCAATGCGGCGAACCTGAAGTTTCTCTGCCAGAGGCATTGGAAGTCGATTTAATGCCAAGTTCCTTAAATATTCTTCTGAAGGTTACACCAAGCAGACGCAAAGGATATGCCGTAATATGTTGAATATGTGTGATGGAATGAATAAGCAGGTAGGACCGTAGAACGGCTGAAGGCGTGCTTCGGCCGTAAGGCTTCCTAATAAATATCTTGGAACTCAACCGTCAAACTTCACGTCAAGCACCCGCGTGGTCTCATTTGACCATCTGAAATCCACGCCGCCGATGGATCCCGCAAAATAGCCTCATGGGACCCTGTAGTTGTGACTTGGAGCCGGTCCGCTCCATCCTCCATCCTCCATCACGGATGGCCTGATTGCCCAATTGGGCCCGATTTCCAATTATGGCAATCCCGTGTCGGGCTCCGCGCGACGCCGACTCCGGGCATCGGAGCTTGCCCGCCTGCCCCAGCTTCTCCGGTCCTGGTTGATGTTTTAGATCTGGATATTCCTCCAGAAACAAATCTCATATCTCTGACCTTGTCGTATTCCCATATGCATGAATCCTCACCATTGACAAAGCTAACGGGTTCGTGGCTCGGTCAACTGCCATTAGTGTCGTAGCGGCTCAAAGTCTGATAACGTCCCCTCTTGATCCCAGGGCTATCACCTCGTGCAAGCACGCAATTCGGTCCACCTTCGTCAACAACGGTCAGGATGGCGCATGCGGCTCCGTGTCGAACAGGAACCGTCGTCAAATGAGATGCTTGTCTTTTTTCTCCTCTTGGGTACTCTCCTGAATGTTGGCAGGTTCCAGCTTCACTGCATCTGCCGTCGTCCATCTGTATGGCAATCCATTCACTGACAACTCAGTCGGCTCCCTTTTGCCTCACCAGGGCCAGTTGATTCCAAGGCATGACGCTCGCAAGAGCCCCGGTTTCCCGAAATGGCATCTGATATGAAGGCTTCGATCCACCGCTTCCGCCTCCGCAGGGTGTCTCCATCCCCGAGAGATGCCGGTCGGGCCCGGTCCGCTTCACCTCCAGTGTCTCCTGATAAGCGGCTGCAGGAGGCACCCCAGCGAGATGCGCAACTTCGCCGACAGGATGGACAGCAGCAGCAGCAGCCGAGACAGCCTCCACCAACGGGTCGGGGCTCGGGAGGGAGACCCATAGCTCCGGCCTGTGATCGCTGTCGCAGTTTCAAGAAGAAGTGCAGTCGCACCTATCCCGTGTGCTCACTCTGCGCCAGCGCCGGTCAGAGATGCTCTTACACTAGCCCTATTGCCAACGCGGAGGCGCAGGCCCACCAGCTTCGCTCGCGTGTGCAATGGCTTAGTCGCTACATCGACGAGAACCTGCTCCCGCCAGGTCAGCAGGGTGGGATAGATACCATCGAAACTGGAGTCGATCTAGGCCCCGTGCTCAGCGGTGGGCAACGGAACGGCGTGGGGCCTCCCGCAACCTCGGGCGCAGCATCGTCACCCCTTTCAAGGGTTCCGGGTCCGGCGACCCCTCCGTTGGATACCACCGGACCTCTCCCGTTGATCCGTGGGCGTGACCACCCCATGACCGGGCAGCAGAGCAGTGACGTGCGGATAGAGGACAGAGACCCGGGCACCGTGAGAACCACGAGCAGCCATCTCTCCTACCAAGCCTCGAGTGACGGCTCTGTCACCAGACGGCGCTTAATCGCTCGACAAGCCCTTCCTCCCGATATTGCGCCAAGTCGCTTCGTGGATGCCTTCTTTCGCCATGTTAACCGAGCGTATCCTTTTGTGGATCAGGTCAAGATACGTCGTGACCTCGAGTCCCTAGGAGATGCTTCTCCTGCGGACCAAGATCCTCCCATGACGTTGCTGTATCTTGTCATGGCCATCGGATGTACATCTCTAGTACGGGCAGGACAGATACCGAGCGACACGGCCAAGCGATTTGATGTAGTCTATCCAGACATCATCCAGGAGTGTCTTTGCAATGAGGGCGTCGAGTCGGTACAGATCCTCGTTCTCTTGGGACTATACTCCCTTTTTGACCCCACAGCGACCTCCGCATACTTTATCGTCGGCATCGCTGCTCGTCAGGCTATGGTCATTGGGTTGACGAGGCCAGACGACCAACCTCGTACACCGGCCGAGACGGAACTCAGGCATCGACTATACTGGAGCATCTTCGTTCTAGATCGCATGATGGCTGCATCACAAGGCCTCCCAGTGGCATTGACGGATGAGCACGCCAGCGTTCCGCTCCCAGGGCTCACGGTTGAGGAGTTTGCGAGTACGGATAGAGCCGTATATGCTCGAAACCTGCAGACAAGCCGGCATGTCATACAACTTCGGCAACTAGAGTATCGGATTCTTCACGCAGTACATCTGCAACGAACCGCAGAGACTGCAGGTATCTCGTCTTTAGATCGACGCGCAGTGCTAAGCAGCTTGAGGTCAGAGATCGAGGATTGGTACAGCAACGGGTGCCTTATGTCGCCAATGGAGGCCGACAACCTACCTATTCACAGCAGTGTCACCTGGTTGAGCGCACAGTATTATCACTTACTCGTTCTCCTTTACTTCCCCAACCACTTCAACAGTGCCGCAGCGGCGGTGCCTCGGTCAGAACTGCTCGAGTTTGCTCGAAAGCAGCTCCAGGCCAACTCTGCTCTCCTGCAGCAACGACAGCTACCACTGAACCGGGTGTCACTGTGCAGGTTGCTACCCGTGTGTCTGGTGCTGATGCACGACTTTGTGGCATCATACGGCTCAAGCGATTGGGGAGCACAAGGACCGGCACCGTTCGCGGCCAGGGACGAAGTAGCTGTCCTAATCACAATCCTAGAAGCATTCCCGAAAGGATGGACGGTAGCACACGAGGCAGCTCGCATAATCCAGCAGTTTGCGGGGGTAATGACAGGACACGGAAGTATGGCGACTGCGTACTTTGGTACACAAACAGTATTCCCAGCGACGGGCAAGGAGAGCGTTGAAGAGCTGGTGAGGCCTTGCATCACGAGTTTCACGGGACTATTGCACCAGTTCCTGGGAAAGGCGACATGCTTCCAGGCGATCGAGTATGCTGCTGAAACGAAGGATATTGAAAAGATTGGGCAAGTTGGAGCCGCGGCGCAGCAAGCCACGACGAATTCGCTGTGGTTGAATGGAACGGAGTCAAACGCCGGGGGCGTGAACGAGGAGGCTGTGCTCGGGTATGGATGGGGTTCCTGGGATCTCGATTTCCTTTGAGCCTTGACTCTGTTGGGATTATTTGATGTTGATGGATGTTAATGTGAGGTTGGGTTTTATAGATGGATATATGGCGTTTGCGGAAGAGTGGTGGTTTTTAATAACGTGCAGGTTGGTCACTGGAGGCAGGTATGATCGCGCATCCACAGCGCCTACCAAATACCAGATACCACCAGCATCACATGAGGGTAGACACGGTCAATTCCATATCTAGCGATTAATTAAAGACAAGGTTAACTAACAGCAACGCCGGTCTCCCGCCGCCACGTCTTGAACCGTTGTTGATCACGATCCCGCGTTGGTGCATTCCAACGGCGAGACAAACATCTGCATCGAGCAAGGTATCGAATGACTGGGACAAAGCTAAAATCGAGGCTCTGCTACCGGGGCCGCTCCCGCACCTGCACTCGGTTGAAAGGGGAAGTGTGCATCAAACAAGGCTAGAATGATACATGTCACAGCATCAAGATCCATCGCTTCAAGTTGCAAAGCCCCAAGTGACAGTCAGTACCTGATCTGACATCTATCCACTCTCTGGCACTGACGGTGACAGTCTGACGGGCAGGCCGGGATTGAAGATGACGACAACAACGAGAAGCAGCAGCAGAGCGGAGCGGGTATTGGCATTGGACGGTAAATGGACATTTACGAGCTGACGTGCATCCGACTGGGGACTGTCCCAATGGCCAGAATTATTTTGGCATACGTGGGTGGATCGCGATAGACGATTACTACAACGTCTCATATTAGGGACACGAGCGCGAGTTGTCCCGAGCAGGGCAGCTTCGGCCAACAGGGCAACCTAGATACAGTAAGCGGCTGCATTACTGTATGACCCCAGGCCCTGGAATCAACACGGAATCAGGGGATGCCGTCCGTGAAGAATCCCGAGTGTGAACTGGCAATCATGAAAATACTGCACTGCAGATCACGAGTGGGCGGACACCTGCCCAGGCTTTCGACACACTCTCCAATTTGACTGCGCTTTCGATTACCTTTTATCTACCCCCGTTGACGTGGTTGGAATGAGGTGGCTGGCGGTTGAATGTGATAGGGCTGCATGTGAAAGAAGCGGTAAATGATCAAGCAACCCAGAGGAGCGCTCAACACCAGATGAACTCCCAGCCATCGCTTGGTTCTTGTCTACTGTTTTTAGCACCTTGCTGTATGCACTGCACTGCACAGCAACCGAGGCCTCCTCGCGCTAGCCCATCCATTGTCACCTCATGGATCACTGATGGAGGGGAAACTCTATGAAACCCCTTCCCCATTGAAGGGGGGCAGCGTGACGGCATCTTGAGGAGAGGTGGCTGTGACTGGGCTGAGTCCGACGGACATTGCACCCAAGCCCCGTGCTTTGTAGCCGCTGTTAGTGAGATCATGTCAGGCTGGCACTCCACACCCATCTGCATGCCGGGGACGCTCTCCTGGGGTCGGATGCACTAACAGATTGACCGCACCACTTGCACTGCCTCAGGATTGCTCCCCAGGACTGGGCATTCTCGTGGGCGATCGCCACAGCCCTCTGCAATCTCGAAGCCCGGCAACGGGGACTCGAATGACGATATGCAAGGTTGTCATTAATTAAGTTGTCCTACAAGGCGTCTAGCACGACCTAATGCAAGTACAGTAGCTCTAGATGGCACCGCCCATCGCGGCCGGCAGTTCCCATGCCATGCTCTGGTCTCTCATGGGATGGGATCCCTCCAAGGCTGATCATGCACACACACAGTGATTAGTAGCTCTCCGCCAAGTCTGGAGGCTAGAGACGCAGCATCCCGCGCCTACGGTGCCGTCCCCGTCAGTCAGCCCAACGCCTTGCTACCGGGTCGGTTCTGTTCGGCGTGTCTAAGCTAGGACTCAGGTCAGGACATGAGCATGCTGGCCGGCTGCGTCATAAATGCCGAGACGGCCCCAGTAGTGTTCACCGAGCAGTCTCCTACTCTCTCATTCACTTGCCGGTCACGGTGCGAGATACGAAAACAGTGCATCCTCAGCCGACCGAGAAATATCAACAAGTCTGAGACAGATTGCACTCGGCACCCAGTCCATCGAAAGTAGGAATCCACTGGGGCTTGCGAATTTAGCGGCCCAAACCCACTGGACTGGCTAACTAGCAGACACTGGCTGCACCAACGCCGAGTCCCGTCCCCCCAGGAAAAAAAACGCCTGGACCCCTGCCACCCCTTGCCCTGCCACCCCTGTCCGCCCATCCACTCCATTTCTGGGCTTCCCACCCACTGATCCTGGGCGCGCTCTCTTTTAACTTGGCCAGGCCTGGCCTGTTTCAGCGGCCTCGAACTGGACCTTGCTCTCTGACATTTCTAACGCCTCTCGCCTCTTCTTCTCATTTCTCCCCCATCAATCTCAAATCTCATCCCATCCATCCTCCCCTGGCCGTTTGCGTCGACAAATCGACTCATCAGCAACAACAAAAACCTCGCAATTGCGTCGCCGTCTCTCGTTTCTCAACCTCTACCGTCTCGCGACCTTGCCTTTTTCTTGTTTAATTATTGCCCAGGAAGGGGCTTTATTTATCAACCGCTCCTCCCCGCGTCGGCGCCCGCGTGAGCTTCCATCACAGACCCTGACCCACGACCGCCCGACCGAATCCACGCGTCCTCGAGTTTTCTTCATCCATCAGCATCGTCGTCCATCGACAATCGAACAACCTTGACGATCATCGTCATCTTCTTTTCGACTTGATTCCCGTGACTCCCGGTTGGAGTCGAACATATGCACACCGTGGCTACCCGACTAGAGTCTCGCAGGTCGCTCCTTGGCCCTGAGCACGGCTATGGCTATGGAGGTCATTACAACCAGCCCTACAGCGACGGAGAGCCTGCTCCTCAGCCTATTCCTCAACCCGCCGCCTTCACTCAGCCCAACTTTGCCGACACCTCCGGCGTCGATCCCGCAGTGAACCAAGGCTACGCCTATCGAGAAGGCTTCTCTCCATCTGTTCCAGCCACGAGTACACTGAACGGCAAGACGGGCTTCCTCACAAGCCGATGGCCCGCCTGCTTCATGACAGTTTCTCTTCTCCAGGCTGTTCTGTGTATCTGCTTTGAGGCGTAAGTCTTGCTCACAACCCCTCACGTGTCAGCTTCCCAGAGCCTCGTCACTGACGCTTACTTGCAGCTACGTCTTTGGCAAGTTCCAGTTCAATCTCGGCCCTCACATCAACCTGCCCAAGGTCCAGTCTCAGTACAAGACTATTCCTACTTTCCTAACCCTCTTCATTTTCGGCTTCCTCTACACTCTCGTTGTCGTTTGGGATGCCCTCCGCCAGAAGAACACTATCCAGGTTATCGGGGTCTGCTTCTCCAACCTGGCTCTCATGGTCTACACTGCCATTCAGGTTGACCAGATTAAGGAGGCTTTCGACATCCTTGGGGCGCACAATGCTCTCGAGAAGGGTGTCACTGCCGCTGACCTCTGGGACGATGTCAAGCCTTACCTGGTTGCCATCCCCGCCATTATCGCCTTGGCGACCGTTGGCATGATCTTCATTTCCTGGAAGATCTACCAGGAGTATGCTTGGGACATTCTCAAGAACATTGGCGCTGATTACCGCATGAAGAAGCGCTTCCTCCACTACCAGGTACGTTCTCTTGACGCCTCAAAGCATCACATCTTGAAGTTCGATGTCTAACGTGACCCAGATCTACATTGCTCTGCTCAAGTTCGATTTTTTCTTCTTCCTCGGTTTCATCGTTCAGTTTGTCGTCGTTGTCGCAGAGAAGAACGATCCCGAATTTGCTTTGACTATTGTCACCATTCCCATCACCATCGCCATTCTACTCGCCGCCGCCTACTTCACCCGCAAGGAGAACAAGCCTGGCATGGTGTGTGTCATCATTCTCTATCTTGGTGGTCTCAGCTACTTCCTCTTCAAGCTGGTCCGAATTTACCAGCCCGGACACAAGGAAGCCTACGAGGCTGTCCGCCGATCACTTACCGCTTTCGCCGTCATCACTATTCTCCTTATCCTTCTCACAATCGCCAACGCCATTGTATGCATGTGCAACTTTGGAAAGGGCCTCAAGCCACACCTTCAGTCCCTGTCTCGAAAGCGCAAGGTTGAGGAGAAGCCCGACATCAACTCGATCAACATGCAGGACGTCAAGCCCCAAGCGCCCAGCCGAATGACGATTGATTAATCGGCCTATCAACGAGTCATGGTCTCCGAGGCAACAAACGCCCCGAGGGATCATTGTACAAAGACACGAATTTACGAAAGGATACTAAAATTTTCCCTTATATGGCACCGGTCAGACAGGGCAGGCTCGGAACGGACGGTAGCCAAATGAGAAAGGCGTGAACAGAAGGCGAAGAGATGATATCCCCGGGTTGTGTCTGCAGTTTCCTTTGGTCCTCTATGTTTTTTCCCTCTTGGTTTTAATTTTTCCTATGTCAAGACCCAAACATATTAGGCGTTTCACAAATCTTCATTCCTTTGAATGAGTGATCCGGGAGTTTTTGTTTGTCACTTGAAGATAGTTGAATCGTGGAGAATATCCACGATGGGGTGGGTGGAAATGGTGAATCACGGAGCGTGGAGATAGCCAGAGCGACCTAGTAGAAAACCTTGGACTTGGTTGTTTAGGATAGTGAATACATACCAAGTAGTTGAATCATGAGTGTGTGAAACTCACGGCTTCTTTGCTGTTCCACATGATGTTCGATGGTTTCAGCATGGTGAAACGTCAGATGTCGTAACTCTTCAACACAGCTCCCACATTCCGTGTTTCACAAGTTTGATGTGGTATTGAAACTATAACTTAAGTAGTCTACTAAGCAGTCGGCGGCATATCCCAACATTCGCAACACTATAAACATGAGTGACCAGGGGCTAAAGAGTAGTCCGTTGCGCAAACCCATAAATCCATCAACGCCAAGTTCGCCAGATTGCCCAGAGCAGTGAATAACCATGTGCGAAGCAATTAAAGACAAAGCTATGCAGATGAGTAGGTATCAAAGAGAAGGGTCACTGGTTAGAGCCTGATCTTAACGGCGTCCTTAAGGTGGCCTTCAGTCGGGCAGTAGGGACACTTGTACCGCGCGGCCTTTGTGATGTTGTGTAGAGACTCGCGGCAGATGACGTGACCGCAGGGGAGCATCATGGGCGGGTTGTCTTGCGTTGTTTGCTCCTTGCTCACGGGGCAGACAAAGATGGGATGGTAGATCATGGATTCGGGTAGGGGCGTCTCAAAGGCCAGCTCGTTCTCGGTCGTCCACTCCGTCTTCTTCTCGCGCATGTAAGTTGTGTACTTTATGAGGCGAGGCAGGGCGATAGAGCCCGCTGTGACAGCAACGTAGAGCGGCGACTCGGCAGAGAGGCCGAGCAGAGAGCAGAATTCGCGGGTAAAGGACATGGCCACGTCCTCGAATGCCGAGTCTATCTCAAAGATGTGCTTATAGGGCGAAGCGGCGAGGTTCGGGGCGTACACCAAGGCACAGCAGAGCTGTTGGATCTCGCGCAGGTGTCGGGCCTGGAACCTGGCAAAGTGTTGGCGGGCGTAGGCGAGAGCACCGAGGGGTCCGTTGCGCTCGGCGTCATCGGGGAGGCCGTTGACTGAGCTGCCCTTGAAGAGCCATACAAACTGAAGCTTGCTAAGCTCGAATTCCAGGGTGCTGCCTTTGGCCTCGAGCTGCGGGCTGTTGGCGCGGGCCCAGTCGATAGCAGGGACAAGATTGCGTTCCTTCAGCTCTGACAGAATGCTGTACATCTCGGAAAACTTATTTTGCAGATGCTCCGAGTGCAGATTGCGAATATCGTCTTCGGGTTCGTCGTCATCGTCATTGTCCATATCGTCATCACCGTCTTCGTCCGTTTGCCGAAGGGAGCGGGCTTCGCGATGCGGAGGGTGGTCGTGAGCTTCGTTTAGGAACGTCGAGGCAACAGAGAATTGTCCTTCCCGTAGGAGATGCATAGCTATGGCTCGGTTGATCAGGCCCGGGTGGTCAGCCATGGCATCGGTCTCCATGGGAAGTTCGCGGTGAGGGAGCGCCTAAGTCGGTCAGTGGCCATTGCAGGAGCAGCAGTCAAGTAGTAATAACCAACCTTATCCAGGGCCTTTCCAAAGGCCTTCTGTGCCTTTGTGACTTCCTTGAGGTCTTGTGTGATTGATTCGAGCCGGGATTTGACTGGGTTTTGCAGCATCATCATGGTCATGCCGATGCGATGCGCGTCCGCTTCTATCAAGACGTTAGACAGCCCCAGATGAGATATGTTTTAGGATGCCAACCTCCAGCAACCTGCTCCCGCGTGGCAGTGAGCAAATCTATGATCTGGTCTACATCATCGATCGCAGCGTTGAGATTGGACTTTCTCATGCGAGCCAGCTCGACCATGAGCGGCGCAAATGGCGAGACGTGATCGCTGTCGGCTCCCGCCATGGCTGTGGTATCGGTGGGGTTTCGGCCAGCTGTGGTTGCCAAGTTCTGGATGATTACGGGTGAAGCCTCAAAATTGGGCTTCTCGTGAGTCAGTGAATTCCAGGGGATTGATCCAAAAGCTTGAGTAACGGTTTGAGCGGAAGAGAAATGGCGCTGCCGTGATCGACGGCCGATGTCGTCTGAGGTCCAAGTGACGGCTCCCACTGACGATACCGTCGGCCCGCTGTTATCGATAAGACAGCTTCGGGGGTTTGCTTGTAAGGGGGCTATCCCCACTATGACCCTGGCCAATCAGAGCTAACAGAAAGCTTCTAGTTTAAGCAAGAGCGACTCTAGCAAATTCATGCGTTGGACTTCTCAAGGCTACTCTCATGGATGCAGTCAAATCGTCTATCCTGAGCCATCATCTCCCTGTCTTCTACCTGCGTTGAACTGCTCCTCCCTCTATCTCGCTTCCATCCTTGAAGTAAGGTTCTGTACGACCCCAGCTCCGCCAGGGTTCACGTGGGGACACACGGAATTAGTGCCCCGCAGCTACCTAGCCAAGAAGGTAAGGTACCTAGAGCTAACGCAAGGCCTTCCTCGAGCTATTGCATCACATGCAGGCCCTGAACCTGAACACCAACAAAAGGCCTCCCAAGAACCCAAGCGACCCCTGGAGACGGCCTCTTTTGCCCGTCTTCTGCCTCGTTCGCCGCGCAGCTGGACGGCGAGAATGTAGCTCGAGACCGCCGCGACTAAACCCCAGGGGTCGATGACGACGCCATGGCCTTCCGATTCCCCTCTACACCGGATCCTCGAATCCACCGGCTCGAAGACGAATATCTCGCTCCCGTTACCGCCAAGGGCTCGGTCCAGCGGACCGGACGAGCAAGCCCTTCAGACGGCGCTCTACCTCCAGTCGATGCAAACCCTCATGCTGAGCATGAGAAAGCTGCTGAGCCTGTCCTTCTGCCTCCCCAACAAGCACCGCCACGGAAACACATAGTCTTTGCAGACCCTTTTGCCTTTCGGTTCGTCGCCGTCACTCCTGGTATACTTACGCGACGTCAGTCCTAATATTTTGATGTACAGATATCTTGAAGACGATAGTAATGTCAGTGTTGTCGAGCGTCGTGGGATATTACGCGGTTACGAGTCCTACCTTGTCGAACAATGGGCGTGTTCGAGAAAATCACCAACCCTCGTCATTGTCACTTATACTGGAGATGAGAAACACTCTGTTGCAGTTGGTGTTCTCTCGGTGCCGGCAGAGGAGAGTCTCTGGCCGGCCAAGCTGCGCGCCTACTTCAAAGCAATCCAGGATTCGCATGCGAGACCCAAGGAAACAGCTCTAGGAGAGCTTATGGTGACAAATCTTAGCAGCTTTCCCTCGGCTCTTACCGTCATTCTCATCCCCGAGGGCGATATCCGCAAATATCGTTCATCATTCATCGTCAACGAGGATCTCAAGCGGTTAGGATGCTCGGGGCGGTCAGGTCTTACACTCTCAGACCCGGCCGAGGCGACCCAAACCAAGTTCCTACAACTCTACAAAACTAGCGATCGGGTTTCCGTCAGCCAAGCTGTGATAGAGCTTATCAAGCTATGTCAAGTTGCTCTATACATGTTTGACAAGTTAGGTCACGAGTTCATCGATGGACTGCTGTGCGACAAGACGGAGATGGCAATCAACAACTGGTGGATTGAAGTTGGTGCTGAGCACTACAATTTCGAGCCTACTGATGGCATATTAGGGCCGACCACTGTGTCAGCTCTTCTAGGCATGTTTATGGGGGCGAGGAACCGCCTTCACTGGTATGGCGCTCCGGTGTCGAAGGACGTCTTCGACCTTGACTGTACCAAGCGTGGTATTGGTCATTTCCAAAAATCACAAAAACTCGAAAGAACACGGAGGTTGGACCGCCAGACGATTCTCAAGCTCTACACAGTATCTGCCAAGGCGGCAGCTGGAGAGGGCTGGGGTGTACAAAAAGCGGTCAAATCGACTCTGACAGAAGTCGGAGGTAAAAGAGGCGAGTTTGTCATGGGCATGGTATCAGGCAAGGACAAAGGAGGACTTGCTGATATTGAGACCCTTGACATTGACATGTTCGTCAGCTTAGCCTACGGCGACAGGCCGAAATGGCTATGGCATGGCAAGCCTCGAAGGACGCTCGCAGAACTACCAAATCACAGTCCAGAACTTGGCAATGGGCTACCGTGGAAAGACGACGATTCAAACTCGAATCCAAAACGGGTCTATTCTGCACCTGCAGAGAGCGAAGCAGAATCGAGGCGGGCAGATGATTCGCCTGGCATATATTCAGCCTTTCCTCCTGGCTCCGCTACTAGCATCGGCGAGGGCGCAGGTGACAAAGATGCTTTGCGAAAGAATATGTTCAAGAGTGTCGCTGGGAAAATGAGCGATGCTCGGTCTGGTTTTGGGCGCATCAAAGATGCTGTTGGAGGAGGCCTACGAGGCCACAACACTCGGCCTTCGGTCTCGACAAGAGACGACTTTGGAGAGATGGGTGTAGGGGGCTCCAACCAGGCACTCAGCACAGCCATGCTTACTACCACAGCACCCATGCCAGGGGTAGGCAGGGCATTCACTTGGAAGAACAAACCAGAAGAGTATCTGGCTGCGATGAGACGGGGTGAGACGGATGTGATTCCAGGTCTGCCCCAAACTTCGCACTTTGCGTCTACTTCGACTGTCGATTTCAAACCTACCTCGGCTCCAGCTTGTGAGACTCAGAAGCGTGAGCAGGAGGGTGACCTGATGGACATTGGTGCCGAGGTGCGCAAGGATGTACTCTCCAAAGCGCCCTCGGCTGTTGGATCTCTGGTTGATGAAGCCGATATTCAGGGACCGGTTCTGGAAGCAGAACGCAATAGGCCCGCGCGCGTGGGACTCTCACGACGACACAGCATTCAGCTGCTCCAGTGCGGAGCAGAGAGGATCCTCAATGAGAACCGATGGCCACGCCGAATGTCGTTTAGCGATGCCGAAGAAGCCGTGCTAGGTTGGGATGATATCATTGATATCACGGATACCACGGGCGACTTTGCGAATCTGGAAGCATTCAATGACCTTGCTCAGTTCTTCAGCCGGCAGATGGATGAGATCAAGGAGGGCATCGGGCCGTGGGTGACGGAGAAGCTCAAGGCGGTTGAGCTCCTCGACGATCGCTACGCAAAAGACAAAGATGAACTCCACGCTCTCTACTACCAGTTGAACGAGGCATGTCAACGGATGCGTATCAGCTCTCATGAACTCCTTGCCGAGGAGCGATCCCACCTGACGGAGGGCTTGAAGGAGGTCGAGGTGCTTGTAGCGCGTCTCGACTATGAGATCAATGCTCTCCTATCAAAGGTGAATGACGTCGAGGATGGCATTGTCACATTTGAGAGACAAGTGGAGGATATGGAGAAGAAAGCCGAGGATCTCAAGATCCAGCTCGAGACAGAAGGATGGTTACATTGGCTCTTCAGGACGATGACAGGCATTGGAACTGGCCCGGATATCACACGGTCTACGCCATAATTCAGGCGCCGATATAATTAGTGGTGGAGCGAGTCGAGTCATGGAGCATTGTCACGGGGCTGTGAATTTTCACATGCGTTTTCTGGCACGGAGTTTTTGGGACAAAGCATCACATGGAGCATAGATTACCCCCATGGAAGAAGGCGTTGATATAACGACAGATGGCGATACAGACAGACGCACACAGAGAGCTTGTAGTGGAGGTGTTCTTTTTCTCGTTCGGATTGTAGCATGAATCCATATACAGATATTATACAACGACACCTTTGAATTCATCTCATCATCCAAGCCGCCTCCGGTTTCATGTCGATGCGAGCGCCCCGTGACGCAAACCCAAGCATCTAATCATCGAGGAACGGTTCCCAAGCATATATTCGTACAAGCCCTTGTTTCTTCCGGTGGCGATTCTTCCCGTTACGCCCTTCCGATCTATACGCTTCTTTGCAAAGAGAGGGGGGAGGCTATTCGTGTTGTGTCCCCCCATATCTAATGCCTCTTAAAACATGCCGCCGCCCTGTTGGCCGCCGAGGGCCTGGCCCTGCTGCTGCATAATCTCGCTGACCTTCATCGACGTGTCGAGGAACTTTGCGGTGCAGCGGTCGAGGCAGACGGACTCGCCCTTGTTGAGCTCGCCCTCGCGGTAGTCGTTGGGGATGCACTTCTTCTGGCACGAGTTCTGGAGACTGCAGAAGAGTTAGTGACTGCTGTTAATTCATGCTACAAAGCCAATTCCACCCAGATGAGGGGTTGGTGTTTACCGGTTGTAGGTGTCGGCCATCATGCGCATCTCGCTCTCCACGGCAGCAATCTTTTGCTCCGAGGTAGGCTGAGGACGACCCATTCCGAGGAAGCTCATCTTGACGGTGTTTGACAGGGGGTGTTTGATTAAAAAGGAGTGATGATGTTGGATGTAATGGTGTTGCGATCTGGGCGGTTTCGGCGTTGACGATGCTTTTGCCTTGGTCAAAGGGAAAATTTGGGCTTATCGCTGATTACGTGAGGTGCGCTTATCGATTGCGAGTGGTATGTCATAGGCTCGTGCGGTCGGCCAATGAGGAGTTGAGCTTCCGTCATTAACGGTACCTGATTGTAAGTTATGGTGGAAGAAGCAGCCATGTTATAGTGTTAATTGCAAGAAATAAGTGATTTGCAATAGTATTGTAGAGGGACGTCATCGAGTTATTCGAAATACTTTTTTGGTCGATGCTTACTGAACCAACACCTAATGCTCTTCTGAGGAAGTCTCACCTACCCTGCAGATGGCCTCGCAATTCATTTTGCCTCCTTTCTCAGCGGTCTACCGAAGTTTTGGTAATTCATGCTTGTTTCAAGGGTGTTTTTAGGGTTTTCAAAGTGTGCCTTAGGCTTTGAGCTTAAATCTCCTCGTCTGGGGGTTGTGTCTCGATGTAATAGTATCGCAGGGGCGTATTTGCTCCCAGTGCAAAAACTCAGTCGAACCGACCATCGCCTAGGTATACACTCTCAATGCTTGGACAGTAGTATTCTAACTACTAGGGATTGAAAAGCACCACTATCTAGTCATTAAATAAAATCCAAACATCGTAAAATTTCATTCAATGTCTCAAAAAATCGGCGCTATTTACCACCCAAATATCACTATATCCTACTGTAGGCAATCTCTAGTTCTTAAAGGTAATGGTCTTGGACCTCGTCCACTCCTCGAGACCAAACGATCCACCAAAGCGGCCATGTCCACTAGCCTTGGCTCCTCCGTGAGGGAGAGCACTCTCGTCATGAACCGTCATGTTGTTGATGTGGACTGCTCCAGTCTCAATCTCCCGTGCAATGCGAAGACCCCTCCCGAGATCGGTGGTGAAGACCGACGACGACAAGCCGTACTCGGTGTCATTGGCGAGCTTGATCGCCTCCTCCTCAGTCTCGATGGCGATCAGAGACACGGTGGGACCGAATGACTCGGACTGGTAGATGTCCATCTCTGCCGTGACATCGCGGATAACGATGGGCCTCATACGGTACTTGCTGGTCTCCTCAACGTCCAGATTTCCGTGAACCAGAGTGGCACCCTTGGAGACGGCGTCCTTGACTAGGGCCTTATTTCTTTCGACTCCCGCGGTGCTGACGAGGGTGGGCGCATCGCCCTTGGAGGAGAAGATTTGCTCGATAGAGGCAGAAAGCTTCTTCTCAAACTCTGCCAGGACGTTCTTGTGCACCAAGATTCTTTCAGTCGACATGCAGATCTGACCCGAATTCATAAAAGACCCAAGTGCATTTTGGAAAGCGGCGAGATCGAGATCCGCATCTTCCCACACAATGGATGGGGCTTTGCCACCCAACTCCAACACAACGGGCTTCAGGTTTTCACCCGCCAGCTTGCCAACGATCTGGCCAACAGGAGTGCTTCCTGTAAAGTTGATCTTCTTCACATGTGGGTTCTTGATCAATGCTGAAGTCACAGAGGCGGCATTGGCTCGCTCGTGGAAGATGACGTTCAGCACACCCTCTGGCAGACCTGCCTCCCTAAAGACATCGCCAATCGCCCACAAGGTCCGGGGCGAAAGCTCGCTGCCCTTGAACACAACAGTATTTCCAGCAGCAATGGGGAAGATGACGGCTCTTGAACCCAGGATGAAAGGAGCGTTCCTGGACGCATTAGTATGAGAACAAGACACCCGAGAGTAACGACATACCATGGAGAGATAGCCAAGACAACGCCATAAGGTTCCTGGAGAACGAGGGCGTGGGTGTCAGGGTCGGCCAACCTAGGAATTGAACCCTGTATTGTGCCCACGCGACCAGCGACCTCCTTGATATGTTGGATAGCAGTGCTGATGTCAAAGTCGGCCCAGGCAGCATCACTGCCAGTCTCTCCCATTGAGTACTCGCGCAACTCGTCACGCCGCTTCTCGATGATTTCTGCAGCCTTGAGAAGCACATCACGTCTCTGATAGGGAGTGGCCTTTCGCCATGTCTTGAAAGCCTCGGCGGCAGCATCTACTGCGGCGTCGGCATGCTTGACGTCGGCACTATAGTAACGATGAATGACCTTGCTATTTGAGGGCGAGATGATATCAAAGGCATGCTCAGAGGTCTGGTCCTTGCCATTGATGAGGAGAGGGACAGTATATGTCTCTGTAGCCGATCCGTTCGACATGATGGAAGTTATGAAGCAAATATTGTATCTTAGAAACCAAAAAATGAAGAAGATTGTTTGTATGAACAACTCAACCGAGACAATCGGCGGGCGACAAGCTCCCTTTAAGTAGCTGGGCGAAAGCAGACTGCTTGGCCAGTCCGACGGTGTTTCATTCCTCGGAATTCCTCCCCTCCTTGCAAACAGGCATGGCATAGTATAGCCTACCCCAACCCCGCATGTGGATGCATGCCACATCGGGTTGTGGAGGGGATCATGGACGTGGTGTTTGCGCAGCCTAGGCGACGGCAAGTATCTCGGCACGTCCATCGGGATTAGCTATTAGCGGGCATCCCATTTGACGTGCTTGTTCCATGGGTACGCTTCCTAGCGCGAAATAGACCAGCACCAAGAGACCTCTAAAGTCAAGACTGGATAGGAGCCTCACTTGGGGATCCATTAGGGCGGGCACGGTTGTTGGCCTGCGTTTCTTGCGTTTCAACTTGGAGGATCGTCATTGTGCTTTGACTCAGGATCCCAAAGAATCAGTTGAAAATTCAAGACAACATATTGTGACAAAGCAAAGGTCCATGCCTGTCAACAGCCCATATGCACTTCGCAAGTGATAGTTGCGAATCGGGCATGGCTCAACCCAACAAGATCAATGCCCAGGCTGGGAGGGTATCACGGACGTTGCATCGCTGCCGGGTCCAGGAATGGCTGAGAGACAGCGGCGGTGCGGATCTGGACAATTTCTGAGGAATTCAGCGTTAGAGAAGCTCAGTCGAGCGAATAAAGTCAACTCGGGCGCATGAACACTCACCGACGACTGGGATCGATCCTGGAAGTGTAAAGTGGACCTCGGACTTGAGTCGTGGAGAGTGCACCACTTGGCCAGGACGCGGAGGCGCAGGTTTGAGAAGCCTTGGGGTAGGGGTGCGTGGCTTGTCAGATTCTGGCATGATTGCGAGCTGTCCTGTGTAGTTGTATGCTTTTTCTTGTAGCCGAAGGATGCTAGCTACCGTAGCTGCAAGGACCTTTGCGAGAGAGATTGAGTTGATGGCGCAGTGTCGTGGGAATTGGATTCGGTTTCTGGAGTTGAAGGTGGAGAGAGCCCACTGACAACACAACCAAACAATCTACTAAGATCCATGGAATCCACCGTGTCAGTTCATAGATACAGTGGGTTTCGTTGGATTGGAGCGCAGTGAATACCGGTTTCAGAAGTTGTCTTCTCACGCACCACCCATAGACATCGGAGACGCTCTGGAACGGGCAAGCAAGATGCGAGAAGTATCAGCGCTAATAGGAAACGGAGCTGTTCGTTCAACGAGTGCGGGACTTGGCTCGCCTGAGACGGCTGTTCATGCAGTGACAGCGTTGTACCTCGGCGGGCGTACTTGACGGTGAAGGATGAGGGTGCTATTTTTGAGCCGGAGGGTTGAAAGGACGAAGTTATGAACGACGCAGTGAAACCTTTATGGACCGTTGAGGCTGAAGCTTTACGTGCTTACATACATGGATGTTTCGTGTTGTCTCACCTCCATACTTGCTGCACCTTCCCTATCGTGCCTATCTACAACGGTGGGGTCACGGGGTTCGCACAGAGAGAGGGCCTCATCTTTCCGTCTACCTATAGGGAATGCCACGCGATGTTAATTGGAAGATGCTCTCTGGCTAGGACATGATCCGAGACCTTTTCCCCCATGCCGAGCGCCAGGTTGTCTTTGAGCGAGACTGACTGGCTCCACTACGGATGGGGAGATGCACCTCGTGCATGGCCCATGGGGTAGCTAGGAAGCATCCTACTTGCTACTTGGTACGTATGCATGTCCTCATCCAAGAGCTCGGTCTGAATAGCTTCCTGGAGTTGCAATTGTGTGCTTTTTCAACAGAGTTTCGCGGTTTCCCAACTGAGGTGATACCTTCCTTCCCTGGTCAAGAGAGGGTCGGAGGAAATGCCCGCCACGTGACTTAAATGCGGGTTCCCACCAATCAGATGACGCAATCCTCCGGCGGTGGCACCTTCTTTGCAATGAATTTTTCCCATCCCCCGCCCGAGCCTAGGTCGCACAGAGGTCGCCTCAGAAGGAAAAGTTGGCTCAGAGGGTACCGTGACAGTACATCCATCCATGGAAGGCGAAAAATTCAAGGCCTCCTGATCGAGTTTTTGCAGTCCACTAACTCAATTAGCCACTCGAGCCACAGAAGGGGGGCCACGGGGGGTCTCAGTACCGCCTTTTTTCGCAAACCAGCGAAAAGCAATCTTCTCCCAAACAAAACAATCCGACAACCGCTCCCCGGGCGCCCCTCTCCTCCGTAGTCGGCCTTTGTCCGCGCGCATTGTCTTTGCCAACACACGACGCGCCCACCCAGCGCCGCGACTCCAACAGCGACACCGGCCGCCTATAACGTCTCCGCCCTCCGAACCTCCGTGTGTCTGTGCCTCGGTGCGGCAGGCGCAACACCTTTATCGTCGTCGCCGCGTCTCCTCCGGTCGCCGGGCCTCTGCTCGTTGCCTGCATGGACGGCCCGTCCATCATGGCCGCCGGTGGGGCGGCGTCCATGAGCCCGACCAGCCCAGTCAGCTCCCGCCATGGTCATGGCAACAGCAACGGCGCCAACAAGCGCAAGAGGAGCAGCATGGCTGGGCTGGAGAGCAGTCCTGGTAGTAATCTCGACGACCATGATGCTGATCACGAGAAGAAGCGCCAGCCCGGCGTGAAGCGCGCCTGCAACGAATGTCGTCAGCAGAAGGTGAGTCTATCGCCAACCACCACAACCCCAACCCCAAGCGCATCCCACCAGAAGCTGACCAGATGACTCAATCGCAATAGTTGCGCTGTGATGTCGTGCAGGAGCCCTTCCAAAGTTGTTCCAGGTGTAACCGCCTCAAGCTCGAGTGCAAGATCGAGTCCAACTTCAAGCGCATCGGCAAACGCTCCAAGCACGCCGAGATGGAGAAGGAGATTGATCGCCTCCGCCGCAACATCGCCCGCGCAAAGTCTCAGGGCTTTGTCCCCGATGACGACGACAACGTCAACTCCCCCATCACACCGAGCAATCCGACGTACACTCATACCCACACTCGGAATCCGTCTCTGATGGGCTCTGATGAGGCCGTATCGTCTCTGCTACACCTCAAGCGGGGAGGAAACTACAACGTGCCTCGATATACTCACGAGCTGGAGAACGTTCAATTGACCGAAGAGAATGTCAACAACCTCTTCAACGAATTTTTCGCCTTCTATCATCCTTTCCTGCCCTTCCTCAATCCACAGCAGGCTCCCGACCTCTACTATCAGCAACATCCGCTGCTCTTCTGGTCTATCGTCTCGGTTGCAGCCCGACGCTTCAGTCCGACAAACGTGCCCAATCTGCTCAACAATCTCTCGGGACCCCTGACACGATTCCTGTGGTCGACGATTGGGGAGGTACCAAGCAACTACTATGTGGTCAAGGGTATGTGTCTGTTGTGTACCTGGCCACTGCCAACAAGTACGACATCGTCCGACCCAACACACATTCTGTGCGGTGTCATGATGAAGACGGCGACCGGAATAGGACTTCACCGGCCCAACCACATTCAAGACTTCTCCAGAGTGTCAGTGGAGTTGAATAAGGAGCAACTGAGCGACCGTGTGACAACATGGGCCGTTTGTAACATTGTTGCGCAGTCGGTCGGAACGGGATACGGCCAACCAGCATCGACACTCTACGACTGGACCTTGGCGCTGAGGCCGGGAGATGACAGTGCCTTCCAACTCTCACGGGAGCTCGAAGCCAGACTGCAGATTGAGAGGTTCTGCGACAAGGTCTCCAAGGAGATGTATAGTAATGCAAGCGATCCGCGGGGTGTTGCCGGCGATGAGCACCGTGCTATGCTCATGCGCGTCTATCGCCGGGACTACGCAGAGTTGCACGCCTCGATCCTGTCTCAGGAGCTGGGACCCATCATCAACCTGCATTTGAGGGCCGGAGCTCTTCATATGCGTCTGGCGGGCTTCTTCGATTCTAGCAAGACACCGGGCTACATGGACGATCTGATGGGTCTCTGGCGAGCCACAACCAGCTTCCTCGATGATGTCTTGGAGATTGACAAGGTGACGAGCCCCAGAGAGACGATGGGGGGTACGATTCTTCTTCACTGCAGCAACTACATCGGACAGATGATGGTTGCGGCGGGCTTTGCGCTTCTCAAGCTCATGAGGTCGTTCTTTGCAAAGACTATTGATTTCCAGCGCGGACGAACCTTGTTTCACCAGACGATCCGAGCAATCCGAGCAACCAGCGTGGTCAACAACGATCTACAATGGCGGCTGGCAGAGCTGATGGTGCAGATGTGGAACGGAGCTCGACTAGACAACAACCAGCAGTCGTTCAACAGCAACGACGACTCCCCGATCCAGATGGACGACAGCCTCCAGCTCAAGGTGCGATGCCGGCACAGCATGAGTCTGGTGTTTGACTCTGTCTGGCGGTGGAGGGAAGACTTCCAGGCAATGGGGCGAGGTACTATCGATGGTAGGTGGATGAATTTCCCATCCCGTCCCGTTCTTGTTCTGTTATGAGTGAAAGAAGCATCATGTCGTTATTTGTCTTGTGCAAGCAATCACTGCCGCAAGATGCTGACACGGACAGTAGCAGCCAAGCAACCGACAAATCCAGATTCGGCTAATGAGTCTTCAGCATCTTCGACACACATGGACAGCACCTTGGTACCGTCACACACGCTTCCCCCCTCGAGCCTGCTCAACACCAACACCAACGGGTCCCTTACGCCTGGGGCGACTGGGCTGTCGGCGGCGTCATCGGCCCAGAACAGCATGATGGGCATGGCGGCGTACGACAACACCAACTACGACTTCTTCGACCCCCAGCACTGGATGTTGGATGGTCTCCTTGACTTTAACTACTCGTTCGTCCCTCCCCTGGAAGGCGCATAGGGGTCCGATTCCAAGGGAGTCTAGGCCGTGCTAGTATCGAGACCACTTGAACAGCATCAAGACGAAGCTGAGCCCCCGAGTGACCCTTTTTCTCGTTTGGTTCCATGTACTTCTTTTTCTGTTCTTTTTTCTTTTTCTTTCGTTCGTGACTTGGTGAGACTGTTCAGTTCAGCGAGGGACTTTATCATCAGCCTCCCCTTGTCAAGTTTGTTGCTTTTCTATCGGAACTGGGATGGAGGGTTTATCAGGTGACATGAGAAGTCATCGATGGGATGGGAGAGATATCAAGAGAGAAAGAAAAGAAAAAGGGCAAAGACTACAGTCCACGTGTGTATGCAGCATGACGGAATGCGAAAATGTTTAATTATGGTCGAGTTGAACTGGCGTCATATCATGTTGATCGCGTTTCACAAGCCTCTTTTCTTGGTCCAACCAAGCCTCATGTCATGATCCATTCAAGGTATGATATTCGTTGGAACTTTTGAGTGCAACGCCGGAGGGAAGGATTTTGAGGCTTGGGTTGCCGCAGCATCTCCTATCACGGACTCTCGTCTGAAATGAGAAAGGGGGGGCAGAGCAAGCAAGGGGAGGCCCTCTATCTACTCTATCTCTATCTCGCCCTTTCCACAGCCTCGGGTCGGAACACGAAGTCGTAGGGCGAGACTTTGTTGTCTGTGTTTTTTTTTATTTTCGAGATGATGCAGGGAAACGGAGTCATATACGCCCCCCCCTTGCCTCTATCAAACGGAGACGCGGGGATAAGTCGTCGGCCGACGGATTCGACCAGGTTATCGACATGGATGAGCTTTTTGTAGGGGCACGCACCGCTAGAAGGTCATGGTAGAATGGAAACTGCCTAGAGACAATGGAGTAGAGTCCACGAGGGCAAGATGATGAATGTTTCACACATATTTCCTTCGTGTGTTTTTACCATCTTTAGCTCTAGGGCCAACAGTTCTATGATATAGCACAGCCAGAGGAGTGAGTAACAAGACAAGAGTCTAGACAATGAGAAGGATCAGTGGGCATGCCATGTTAGTGTAGTATTCCGCAACCCGGAGCCCCGGTCACGGGCGCCCGCTGGATGCCAGTTTCCAAACGGTCGCATCCATCGCCATTGTCGACCTAGCGTCTTCTTTGACTCAAAGTCAGTGACGTCGTGTAATAATAATCCCTCCCCTTCTTCCATACGGGAGGAATGGGTGGTTTTTGTTCTTTCAGCTGACAGGCAAGCTTGGCCTGAACCATTGGCTGGGCAGGCTTTTTGAACAAGGGGGGTTGGTTTCTTGCGCCACAGCCGTTGTTCAAAGAGAAAGGAGGGACGTGACACCCGGCTTCTGGAAGGATTTGATGATTGTTGCCTTGTTGTCCGTGTCCCCTGGCTAAGATATGCGAGGGGTTGTGGCTTGATGTGAAAGGAATGTGATAGAGGGTTGCAGTCGAACGGTTTGACGCCCAAATACGAGGCTGCTTTTTCAGCTGAAAGAGGAAAATAGAACAAAGAATAGAGAGGCAAACATGAAAGAGGGGATATTTTTCTTCAAGAGATTCGGCGAGGGCCGTGCCGAGGATACAATTTGTTGTTCTCTGTCGGTCCACCATGATGAATTCAACCTCACCCACATAGAAAAAATATATGGGGACTCGGTAGATGTCGCAGACGAAGAAGAAAATGCCCTGCCGTAGATATCACATGCGGCCGTGTTAAAGACCTCCCCGAAGGCGGTGGGTGACATTGGCCGCGCAACTCGGGGCCTCTGGAGAGGCGGCCATCGCGGGCCCGCGGTAGTAGACAAACCAGATGGAGAGAATAAGCGCCCTTGACGAACGACATGACTCTTTACAGAGAGACAAGAGAGACGGCCAACCGGGTCGTTGGCGATGGCGATGGCGATGGCGATGGCGATGGCAAGGCATTTCTGCTGGGCTGTGCTGTTAGAGAAAGAGAGCATCTTGATACACATTGCCATGCCATGCCATTCCACCGGGCTATGCTCAACCAGCCTGGCATGGCAGTTGGTGCCGTCCAATGCCGCATCTCCAGCTGGACGGAAGGATCAGGCACAACCATGCTCCAACACGGAGCCGAAGCCGGTACTGGAACATTTCATCAGAAACAACAATAGACACCTACTCTGCCAGTAGGGCTGGGCTGTTCACGGCCTTCGGCTGATGGGCAAAAGAAAGAAACAGAGCCAACACCGCACGCCCCCCCTTTCTCTCAGGGCGGCGGCATCGTCGATTTGTGAAACTCGCCCATCGATCTGCGCCCAGGATAAGCCCTACAGCCCCCCTTGTGACCCCTCCCCTTTGATGGGCACCACCACACGTTGCAGCAGGTTCCAGTTCGCTTCCCTTTCATTCAAGCAAGGCAAGCGGAAGAGAAAGATTCGGCGAGCCGTTGCACGGCACCTCCACAAGTGCCGGCAAGGGATTCGCCCGTGGCAGATCTCTCAAGGTCCGCTTGTGATGCGATGCCATCCCGTCGTCGAGTGGGAAGGGAGGAACACATACTGTAGCGTGGGATTCCCGGCAGTTTCTTTCATAGTGAGAGGGGGGGAATCCTCTAATCTCGGCCTTGTCTGCTTTTGTACAGATACGACTATGGTCCAAGGAACCCTAGAGAACCTTAGCTGTCGATAGACTATCCATCTTGTCTACTATGCTGGTGTCCATTGCTGATGATGATGATGGACAGTAGAACAGCACGCGGGTCGGCGGGCGGCGACTTCAGGCTTGTCCTGTGTCCTTGGGGGGCTAATAACCAATCCTTGGATCGTCAGGCTGTCCCGTCTGTCTCTCTCTGTCTCGAGGTCTGATCATCAATAAAAAACTGGCCCACGATGGGCCCCAGCTCAGACACAGACACAGACACAGACACAGACAGGTCCCGGGAAACTGGAAGTTTGCCACCTTTCATTAAAGACAGGCCTAGGCAGAAACACAAAACAAACAATGAGCAAGATTCGATTCCTTCTTCTCATGCTGCAGAAATTCGGATCCGATCGTCATTGGCCTAGGCCTGGGTCTGGTGTGCAACATGATGGATGGTCCTGGGCCTGGGTCAAGAGATCTCCTCGGGAGAGCTTATCCACACCCCTGCACTTGGACTTGGACTTGGACTTGGGCAATGTGTCGGTCCCCCCCTCAACAAGGGCCTGATTCCTTCGTAGTTTTCTTGGAATCTCAGAGTCCGGCAAATGATGCCGTCACCATGAGCCCACATCCGAGACCGCCAAAGACGGGTTGACGACGGACTCGGACAGGGGAGTTGACATTCGACGCCATTGCATCACATCAGCAGCCAGACCTGTCAATGGGTCAATATCCCATTTTCTCTCGTCAGATCTCTAACTCTCGCCCTGTAGCCAACTGGGTGCCTCGACACAGATTCAGTAAATCCACAAAGCAGGGCAAATTGCTGTTTCGGTAGCCAAGCTGCGACGGTAGGATTCCCGAGTGAGACCTCCACCGAGATGGGCAAATTTGATAGTAGGTTATCCATCGAGGGCCCCCTACCCCCGGAGAAGCTCAAAAAAGAACACCCCAGCCCAAGCGGTAGCCGTGCGAGACTAGGTAATTATTGGTGGCATGGCTTGAGAACTGACGGATACCATCTCGTCAAGCAACAGCCGCTCATTGGGCAGAATGGTTTTGTGTTTTTTGCTTCTTTGTGCTGGTGACGGACGCCAAAACAAAACGAAACAAAGAAAAACAGAGAAAGACGGGACGACGGCTCGCTCGGTTCCTGCAAGACAAAGAAAGAGATGCAGACTCTGCAGTTGAGAAGTGATGCACACAGAGTCTGACCGTATCGCACTGGAAGCCGTGATGGGCCTAGTTTCTGTCCGTCGCGCTTCGAAAAATAAAAGAAAAAAGACCGGCGGCTGCTGTATGTAACCCTCGCTCGCGGCAATTCATGGTCCCCGAGGGCTTGGGCTCAGGGACTAGTAATAGCTGACTGAGAGTCGCACTCGCGCCTCGCGCCTTGTCGCGACAAATAATCCAGAGTTATTCGCCCGGCGTGTCCGAAAAGATGCGACCTTGACAAGAGTACAGAGTCATTGACCTTGTTAGTGGCTCGAGATCCCAAGTCATAATCGACAGGGAATAGCACAGCACAGCACAGCACGTCCGTCCGCGGTGACATGCTCTGCTCGAGTTACTCCGCGTGCGCGAGAACTTGCTTGCTTGCGCCCTATGACGCCCGGTAGCTGAAGCTCAAGTCGTGTTGAACCCATTGTTGGAAACAATAGGGAGCCACAATAAGCTGTCGGCTTGGCAGAGTCACAGACTGATGCGGCTTGCTCCTATTCATTGCCCAAACAGGCAATCGCCGCTTGACTCGAGATTCAAATGTCGCCAGCTTGCCTTTCATTCATCGATGCGGGGGGTCCGTGAGGCGCTCTCACGGTGACCCGGCTGTGCTGTGCTCTCCTCTGCTGTTTCTGCTGCTTGTTGCCCGTGATGAACAGGCAGAGAGAGGCACAGACAGGCACGGGAATGTTACGTAGGGCATGGGTTGGCAGCCGTTTGAACCAGGGCCATGCCTTCTGCCCCGATGTGAATGGACCGACACCCCGCGAGATTGGCTTCTGACGAGGGAGTTCCTTGAAAGATGATCGACCGATAGATGATGGCAGAGCAAGAGTGGGGACCCTCCGGAACCACGCCCCCCTCCAGGCCCCCCCTCCCCCTTGTGGCTACGCTACCTCAGCCCAGTAGACTTGTCTGCAAAAGAGCCAGAGTCGAACGGCAAAGGGAAGGAAGGAAAAAAAAAACGTCTTTTTCTGTCAGGGCCCTGGTGAATGAAATGTGGAGTGTCTCCAGAGCAAGGGAGATCCCGGCATCAACCATGCCACGGCGGGGGCCACCTTGACAGAAACGGGGCCGCAGCGTTTCTTCGAAGCCTCAGCGCGGATCGGCAATTTCGCGACCTTAACGCCGCCGCCGCTGGGCTCGGCCACTTGCCGCGTCCGTCAATATCAGATCTGCCATGTTAAGTCAGCATCGCGAAAACCTTCACCAAATACCAAAAACCTCGGCTCCAAGACGCTGCACATGCTGCTGCTCCCTCTCGATTCATGCGTCAAGGGGGCGCGGGCATCTCGCTTCGATTCGATCGCCAGGTTCTGCTGCCGGCAACATACGAGCAAGTGACATCCGGAAAAACCAACAGCTGGATCCGACCCAGAGGTTTGGTACCGCCCAATTTGCATGAAGCACCCCGAATGACTCGGCGGTGTCTGCGAGTGGAAGGTAGGGGGGAGGCATGGCAGAGGGATGGGGCTCAGGGACATATACGAACCATTAGGTTGAAATCTGAGACGTCAAAGCCGCGCCTGGGCATGCACATGGGCCATGGTAGACGCGGTGAGCCTCTGGCCTTGGGCCTGGGAGGGATATCGTGGTTTGCTATTGACAGCACGCCCGGCATGGCTCTCCTGGTGGAGGGGGAGATCATGAGGCATGGGACTGTCGCGACAAGGGCGCTTAGATATGAATCGACGAGTTAGATGCGCCTCAACAGGCCCGTGAAATTCAAAATCCCCCCGCAAAACTTCCCCATCTGGGTAAAAACTCTGCTCATACCCAATGTCCCGGCAGTTGGGAAAATTAGATGGATAACGGTGAAACAGGAAACAAAATCAAGCAGGATGACTGCCATGCCAACGCCGCCACGGCACAAGCAGGGTCGTCCTTGGTTGACGCGGTCCGACAGCAGAGCCGTTGGAGATGCAGATGGGCATATCTTTAGATGCCGGGGTCGGGATGTGGGAGAGTATGGGAACGAGTAAAGCCTCACAAGGCCAGGACCCGTGGGACGAGGCCAGCATCCCAAGGCGAAGCACTCCTTTCACTGCCTTGCCGCACCATCAGTCAGTGATGAATACAAGATCGAACCGCATGACCGTCACGGGCCGGGCTGTGCATCTCCGAGGTGGGATCCGCGGGTAGAGCAAGGGATCTACAGGAACCCTCAGCCAAACCCCAGATCTGGCGGCAGCGGGAGCGGCGGCGGCGTTGTGTTGGCAGCATTAGCAGACGGGCTATAGCAGTAGATCGAGCAGATAAGCAAGCAATCAAGAACCAAGCAGGTAATCAGCGGTGCGGTCCAGTCCAGGGGTGTCAGCATCATCTGTCCGTGTGTCGTGCCCAACAAGCAAACCGGCACTTACGGCCATGCTGATCTGATCGGGGGACGAATGCTCCGAAATGGCGATGGATGGATGAATGCTCGAGGAACAGGAGATGCACTGCCAAGACCGTCGACAAGACACGTACCGTATACGTGGGCGTCGCAGCCGGATAGAGAAGCGTCCGAGGTATCGGTACGACAAGCCGATTCTCAAGAATCAGTGATGGATTGGTCTGTGGTGATGGTGGTGATGCTAAAAAGGACCTTGAGCTAAGAATTGGGGGGCGTGTGGGGCTTATCCGACCTAGACGTTGTGGGCGTGCCCACAGAGGGGAAGGTGCAATGAATGGATGTGGGTGTGCGCTGGCAGTCGCAGTCGCAGCGCATTCGCAGTCGCAGTCAGTGGCAGTGGACAGTGGGCAGCAGCAGACGTTCGCTTACTGCCCAGCCGCTGCCCAATGGCGGCCCTCTTCACAGCGCCTAGACGCGCGCGTAACCATGCCTCTTCCGGAAAGGCGCAGCTACCGGAGTGCACGCCCATTGGTCGCCGCTAATCGTGGGGCGGGGAGAGGGAAAGAGACGACGAGCAGAGGAGGGGTGGTCGCATCTCCGCCGACCAGCCATCACAAGAGGGGGCCCACGCTCAGCCAGGGAGCCCCCTTGCTCGGGCTATTCCAGTTGTGGAAGAAGAGTGGTTCCTGACCCTGCTAGCGCGTCCCGGCAGTTTGGTACGCTAAGCTTTGTGGTGGGGCCGCCAAGCTCCGGATCCGTGCCCTGAATGGCCGGGCCCGGGGCCGCATTTCTTGACCCGGTACGTATCGCCCGTAGCGGCGCCGTAGCTTGTGCCGGACTGGTCGAGCTCCGATACCCCTGTCACCTCCAGCACCGTCATGGGTTGGTTATTGCGCAGGTGGAGATGGAGCTGGTATTAGTCGTGCCTTTGTGAGCCATTCTCGCTGTCATTCTCTCTCTGTGTCCCGTCCTGCTACCACACTGTACCGACAGGCATCGGGAACCTGAGCAGTCGACGAGCCCGGATTCTTTCCCTTCTCAGCATGGCTCCTCCTGCCCTCCCTCAGCTGAGCCAGCCGGAGCACTACGCGGGTTGCGACCTGCCCCTTGACAAGACGTCAGTGTCAGTTTGTGCGGCACACACAGTACCTACGCGGTTCCCTCCGGGCCTGCTTGCTGCCACTGCCACTACGTAACGTCAAGAATTGGGTCGCATTCGCGGACCAGGGGCCAGAGATGCCGAGGGTGTAAACTTTCTCGATCCGACCGCGGCGGCAGACGATTTTGGTCGTTGGCCCGCGTGTGCCTTGCCTTGTGTGTCTTGCTGGCCAACACCAGGCAACGTGCAAAACCCAACGGTTTTCTTCGATACACGCGGCGTCTGTTGCGTGTGTGTGTTGTGTGTGTGTGTGTGTGCTTGCCCAACAGACAAGACTTTTCTTTGCTTGGCTGATCAGTTGGTGATGTTGTTGCCCTTCTCGGTGCTGTACGGCTTCAATCCGTAACTATACAAGAACTCGCGGATGCCCACCTCTGGGAAACTCTGACGGGATCATCAATGACCCCGAGTCTCCGCTCATCCTCCTCCTCACCTACCTACTACTACACCTCCTCCTCCTCCTCCCACAAGATGACGAGGCAATCTGCCGGTCGTCGCCAAGCGAGGTTGTGGAGCCACCAGTTCTGTTCTGCGTATCTGCTTCTCGTCTGGCTTCCTTTTTGGCCTCTTTTGTCGACCGTTTCCGTTCCTGGGTTCAGAAGCAATACTGTGCCACCCTTTTCGCCTTGGTTGTCGTCGTCCGTCGTTTGTTTGCTTTGCCTCTCTTTCACCCTCGTCTGTTCGTTCGGCTGCGCCTGTGGTCGCGGCCTAGTCTCTCTAGCCGTGGCCCTGTGGTCGCCCTAAAAGGTTCCCCAAGTAACTCTGACCCCTGCTCCCCATTTAGATTATGGCGTCTTGATTTTCTGGTTGTCTTCTCGCGCCTCCTCCACTCACATCCCAGTACGGTACGGGACGTCACTGGCGCACCCTTTTTTTTTCTTCGCTGCCGATCTTGAGATCGATGTACGCCAAACGGCCCGCGCAGGATTATTGACCTCCCGCGCACTCGCTGTCAGCCCTTGTACTAACTTCCTGTCAGCCATCATCATTCAGGTCATATTCGCAACTGTCTTACGCTTCTCGGCCATGTGCAATCTGCGCTCTCAGTCATGGCCTCAGGTACAGTAAGCGTCGAGACCCTGTCGACCACAGATGGGCAGCATGAGCAGGATTTCGGCCGAAGTGCTTCCTGTCCTATCCTGTCTGTTTCTGCCTCTGCCTCTGCTCCGCTGCAGACGACACCAAATGGACCCTGCCCACCTGGTACCCACCTTGCCGCGTTCCCTATCATCCATTGTCTCTGGCTGGCCATTGGCACTGGTGCATGTCGACCTTCCAGCTCTGGCTCTTCTGGATTCTTGTTGCCTGTCTGGCTGGGTCATGTTTAGCTCAGCCTGTCGGTCCTAGCAGCCTGCCTAGCAGCCCGTTTAGCACCGTCCCAGTTCAGCTTGCCCCTGGTTGAGGCTAGTTGCCTCGTTTTGCCTTGTCGGGTCATCCGTCTCCTCGCCCGTCTAATCGTCTCAGAACGGTAAAGCCATGTCTGTTGTCGAGTAGTAGCGCGGCAGATGTCTCGTCCCTCCACATTGTCGTTGTCATGTCACTCGACTATCGAGACCAATACAAACCTGTCAAATCCGGGTTGTTTCCATCATTGACAGTACTCTTGATCTCACTCACCTCAGTTGCTTCTCTCCCTCTCCCTCTGTCGATCATGACGGCTCTGGCGGGATGGACAAATCTGTTCTTCCTCTCTCTTCCTTGCCACCGCCTCGGGCTCGGCTCAGTCTTGAGTGCCAGGCATTGGCAATTACACAATCTATCCAGAGTGTCGGTTTCGTAGAATGCTCGAGACCACGTACCTGAGACGCTAGGTGTGTGTGCGCAGGGCTTTGGTGATTCGCCCTGAGAGGTTCGGAGTTCCCTTGAGGCGCGCTCAGCGACGTTCTCTCTGCGGTAGGTAGTAGAAAACTACCGGGCTTGTTCGGTGCTGTTTCCCTTCTCGAGACCAGCGTCTCCATCCGTCCATCCATCCATCCATTTTCCCATCCATCTCATCATCTCACACACCCATGGCCCATGCCCCCATACTGTACTCCTCCCATGCTCCAATGCCCCATACATTGTGCTCCCCATGTCGTGCCCACTCCCATGCCACATCCACTCACACCCTCCAAAGCCGCGCCCCTCCCCTCCCCTCCCCTCCATCCTGGTCCATCTCCAGGCATGCACGTCCTCTGTCCTTAGTGTTTTCCCTATTCCCAGCATAAGCCAGCCCATCTCAGTCCCTCTGCCTCAGACCCTCGGCGGCTATCTTTATGCACGACAGTTCAAGTACCTTGGCATGGCCGTGGCCACCTCTGCCAGTACCAATGCCAGTGCTGCCAGTGAGTGCCAGTGTCAGTGTCATTGCAGGGCCGTACCTTGGGGCTCAATCCCTCTGTCAACACCCCGGTCTCCCCCCCGTTCGCCCCTCCCCCTGCCCTGCCTCTTGGGTTGACCAGGTCTGTCTCTCCTCGCTGGTCCAGAGATCCCTGGGCTTGTTAATATCGCTGCTCTCCAAGAATGTCCTGGTACCTTTGCTCTCCAGACCTCGACCTCCCTGCAAACCTACCTACACTCCAACGGGCTCGGTCGATCTGCGCTCCACTGCCTCTTCACCTCCAAAGTCCATTTATACAAAGAGGCCGGGCCGTCTCCGTTGTGTGTCTGCGACTGCGTCCGCGTCTCCACAAGGCTCTGTCACTTGCAACCCGTTCTTCTTCTTGTTGTTGTTCCTTTTGCCCTTGCACTTGCGCTTGGCCTCCATCTCTGGACATACCGGGTCTTCAAAAAGCGGCCGCGGCCAGGAAAGGCTGAATCCCATCTCGCCTCTCCTCTTCCCTATCTGCCTCGCTAGGGCTTGATGCCATCCCAGAACACCTCAGTCTTTGTTCATAAATGCGCCAGTCTCAGACAGACTCTCCCACCCGCCGCCACGACACCAACGGCTGTACACCACTTCTCACAAAAGCATTCTATCCCCCAGCCCCGCTGATAACCCGACCACTTTGGACTACAGCTGTCCAAGATCCCAGCTTGATACCCACTTGATCATGGTTGAGCAGCAGTATATTGCCCCAGGTCTACCCCATTCGGATGGTCTCTCGGGAGCTTCCAACTTGCACGACGCTGTCCCAACGACTGCTGCCCTGCCGGCCTCCCCCTACCCTGACTTGACTCCATACGCATCTGTGAGTTCTTCCTCCGAAGGACGGATATGCAGTAGCCATATCTGGCACCCCTACTCGTTGTGGTGGCGACGGGACTGACTTTTACCAAAAACAGGTCTCCTCCTCCTTCAACAGCATCCCTGGCCAGTGCGATTCGTCGCTCTTGACTCCCATCTCAGTTGCTGGCTCTCCTCCTCTGCACCAGGTGTCTAAAATTGCACACCAGCAGTATCCTCCTCCTCCAACGACTCCTAACCAGCAGCCAACCCCTCCGGGAAGTTCCAAGATGTACCACCAGCAGTGGCCGGGCCAATTCGACGTCAACGGCCAGTCTCCCCAAACCAGCTCGCCAATGACTTCTCAGCCCCCAGTGACTCAAGAGTTCCTTGACCCCAACTATGTCCACGAGGGCCGCCGAACTCCAGGACCGCCAGAGCCCTACATGGGTAACTTTGGTGTGTCGACTGGACCCGAACCGCAGACCATGAACCAACCCTACTACCTCAGTGTAGCAGCTCCAGTCGACCATCAGAACCAGATGATGATGCGAGAAAGCCAACACATGCCCATGGGAATCCACCACCGCGAGATGCCCCATGCGCCTCTGTTGCATGAGCCTCACCCTTCCCAGTTCCGCCAGCAACGCCGACCCAGCATGGAAGACCAGGGGCTGCATGGTTTGCCAGCAGATGTCCCTCGCTCTGTTACTGGATCTCCCCGCCGGCGCGTTTTACAGGCCCCCAATCGCGTCAAGAAGCGCCAGTCCAAGAGGTCTGGCGCAGCCCGGAACATTGTGGCAGAAGATCCTCTTGACGAACACAAGAACTGCTTCGGGCAAGAAGTCCCACCCAACCTGAAGAGCAGCTGTCCCGAAGAAGAGCGCTGCATCTTTGAATCGCGATGGCAGCACCGCCACCAAAAGGGCCAGGACATGTGGGAGAGCATCCAGAACGACTTCAAGGACCGATTCCACAAGTGCCCCGGCAAGGAAATGCTGCAGATGAAGTTCAAGCGTGGCCGATCCAAGTATATCGATTGGATCAACAAAGATGTTAGTCCCCTGCGCACCCCTCTGATATTCAATGGCTAACTGTTTCTCCAGGAGGAACTTCTCCGTGAAGCTTGGATGAGAGTCGAAAAGAACCGGTACCAGATGATCCTCGAGGCATTCTTCGAGTTAGGCGGCTCCCGAAACATGCGGTTAAGCGCCAGCGATATCGAGGTCAAGGTCGTCAACGACCTGAAGCTTGAGGAGGGACTGTACATGGAGTCACACGGCGATGCCAATATCCGACGACGTCGCAAATCCCTGTCAACAAGAAAGCGCTCGGGCGCTCGCGGAGTCGACGACAGTGACGTCCCGACCAACGACGAAATGATGAGCGTTGGCTCACACAACACCCATGAGGACGAGGTTATCAACCAAGTCCATGGCCCCTTCAAGCTCGATGACGAGGCCTCCGCAAACCCCAACAACATGATGGAAATGCATCTATGGGACCAGCAGATCAAGATGGAGCCCGGAGTAATGCAACAAAGAAATGACCGTATGCAACCAATGATGAGAATGAGTCCAGGATCGCAGGCCATGTACGGAGGACGGAGAGGATCTTAGAGGTTGGCGGCTTCAAGGCGCAAGGTTGGGATCGGGTGGTAAAGTGCTTTCCCCTGCTGGATACCGTTTTAGATTGCTTCATCTTCTCGACGAAGAGCCCACACTCCTTGTTTTCTACCCATGTTTCCTGTCATTCTGGATGTTTGCGAAATGCATGAGAAATCTTCCATATACCCCTTCCGAAATATGCTTTTAGATAGAGCTTCTAAAGACGACCCTGATGTGGGTTTCCAAGTCATTGCGCTGTGTTGAGGCTTGTTGAGCCTCTTGTTCTGATCGTTTCGAATCTTGGTTGTAAGGCCAGGGCAGTCTACCTGGTCTTCACTCTCAGCAGAGCCCTATTCTTTCATCATACTCTCCGAAACTCATCGGGCCTCCACTGCAGTGCAGACGCCTTTTCCGCGCAGCACGTGCAAAGTCAAGTGATCTCGAGTGGCTTCGTACAAAGTCTGGGGTCAATATTTCCTTGACGCACGGGTTGAGGGGCCTCCAGATTGGCGATTGAGAGCTGAACTCAGTGGCGTGTTGTGCAAGAGCAGGGGGGCAGAGAAAGGGGGCGGGCACGGCACATGTCGAGCGAGAGTGAGACAACTCAACCTCGTATTGAGAGACTTATCCAAGCCTGCGGTCCCGACAGTCTGGAAAATTGCGCTTCAAGTAAATTTGATTGTCGCTGCAACTTGCATGCAGCTGGGTCAGGCTGGCAAGGGTTCCATTTGTCGCCAGCGCAGCAGGGAGGGTGTGGTGTCGAGACAAGCTCGATGGGGTTGCCTCGAGCCTAAACTAGTGGCCCCGTCGACGGACGCCCTAGCCGTCAGGGATCCAGGCTTAGCCCCCGATGCAGATCACGCCGTTTGACAGTTCGGCAATGCTAGGGTTGAGGCGTGTTGCGAAGCGTTGAGCGCCGTCCGCCCGCCCGAGTTTGTGCGTAACTTGACCTGTTTTCCCTCTCTAGTTCTGTGCAGCACCGTAGCCCGTGCAACACTGAACGAACCAGATAGATAGGACGTCGTGGGGCTTGCTCATGGCCGTGAATAATGGCCCGGGGAATAGATGGTTCCGTAGACTGCAATGTTCGGATGTGGGTTGCCCAAAATGACCGTGGCCCCCCTGTGCCCTGTGGGGAAGTTGGGCTGGCCAAAACCGTCTCACAATAGGACAGTGGATTGTGAGATTGTTCCCTCAAATGCGGAGGAGGCCAAGGCTCAGCAGACTAATTCTAGAGGCCGAAGGGCATTGCGAGCGACACCTGCGTGTGCCCCATGTCCTAGGAAGTCCTAGCCAGTTCTCCGATGCAGAAGCTGAGGATCACACCGTGTGCTGCGCCACCAAGCAGAGTGGTTTCAACGCAATGCCGAGTGTTGTCATTATATCACACCAGACTCATGTAGGTGAGAAACGACAGCCGTACAATCGGGACCGCACCGAAGCGCCCTGGACAGATCAGGTTCATCCTCCGTGACACACCTCGGGATGCAACATAATGGTCCTCGGGCATCAGACTCGGCCGTTGGCAAAGCGACCCCGAGGCACGAGGAAGCTGGTAGTTGACATTGGGGCGGAAGAAAACGTTCTTGACTTCGGTGCATCTAACACCGGGACGAAGGCAGATGAAATTGAAGCAAAGGACACAGATACCCACTTGCTGTGAGAACAGGGCATTGACGGACCGGGCAACTTTAGGGTTCTATGTCTGGCAGTCCAATAATATCACAGGTTGCAACACCTTGAGCACTTGTCATTCGAAAAACTGATCAGCAAAGTTGAGTCAAGCAAGCAGTGAGAAACGGTAGTGTCGGCGGAGCCCAGAGCTGTATCCTTGGCTAGACGAAGCAAGGTCCGAAATAGAAACCAGTCGAGAAGGCTGCAGCAGTGCAAGATGCGGGAGTTGAACAGTTTGCGATGGGGATGGCCCTTGGCTGACCTAGTCCAGGCTCCAGAGCGGATACTGGTACGGAGGGCGCTTTCAAAAGTTATGTCCTGCCAAGGCGCTAATGCTACTTGGCCCCACCTTTGAGAAAAAGCAACTTCAGTATTTGCCCACCAAAATTACTAGGGACTTTCCCCCTCATCATTCTTGCTCCTGTTTCAATCTGGTTAACCATAATGGCCTCAAAGCCACGCACCAACAACGCAACCCGGGCTTTAGTTATTGCGTGGAAATGCCCCTCCGGCGGCAAGACCACCCAAGAGATCGCCGGTATTCTTAACCTTTCCGACCGTCAAGTCAACCGTATCTATGCGAGGGCCATAGAAAGAGGCTTCGAGCCGGCCAGCAGACCGCTGGTTATTCTTGACGAGCATATCGAAGATGCCCCCCCCGTACTGGGCGCCCTAGGAAGCAGACCGATGAGGCCCAGCAGGCAGTTATATCGAAGGTACGCCGGGATCGCTATGGGAGGGAAAAGACGTGTGCTGATATCGCCGGCGAGCTCAGTCTCGAAGGATACGATATCTCCGCGGTCACGATTTGGCGGATACTACGAAAAGCCGGCTTCCAGAAGACCAAACCGACGAGGAAGCCTGGACTGACGAAGAAGATGAGGAAGGAAAGACTAGAATGGTGTCTTGCCCATAAAGACTGGACCCTCGAGGATTGGAAGAATGTCATTTGGTCAGATGAGACTTCTGTAATCCTTCTCCATCGTCGGGGCGGCTATCGTGTATGGCGACGGTCAGACGAGGCCTTTACTCGCAGCTGTATTCGCGAGAGATGGAAAGGCGCCAGTGAGTTTATGTTTTGGGCTGCCTTTTCGTATGATAAGAAGGGCCCTTGTCATTGCTGGTCTCCAGAGACCGCAAAGGAGAAGAAGGAAGCCACTGCAATTATCGATACGATGAACGAGGAGCTTGAGCCGCTGATGCGGGAAGAGTGGGAGCTATCAAATGGTATGAAAAGGCTACACCTACGTCAGCTTCCCGGGCCAAAGCCGCAGTGGAAGTGGGATAAGAGTCACGGCAAGCTGATGAGAGGCTCGAAAGGAGGAATCGATTGGTATCGATATCAGACTATGATCTTGATCCCCAAGATGATTCCTTTCGCAAAGGAATGCGCCAAGGAGAGGCCTAACACAGTCGTACAAGAAGATAAGGCACCGGCACATAGTCACCGCATTCAACAGCGGGTTTATGACCTATACGAAGTCCAACGCCTTCTTTGGTGTGGCAATTCGCCGGACCTGAACGCGATCGAGGCTGCGTGGCCGTGGATGAAGAGAATAACTACGAAGAAAGGCGCCCCTAGCAGCCGGCCAGAAGCTATCAAGGCGTGGAAAGCAGCTTGGAAGGAGCTTCCACAAGCTAAGATCCAAAGCTGGATCGAAAGAATACCTATACATATACAGAAAGTCATTGAAAATGAAGGCGGCAATGAGTATCGCGAAGGCCGGCACGGCAGGAAGCCCAAGAAGTACCGCTGGGAATAGCCCCATAGAAAATCGTATGTAAAATGCTAATCCTTGCTTTCTTTGCTTTTTCCTGACCAGGGGCTCTCGTTAGCGTAGGACATAACTTTTGAAAGCGCCCTCCGTAGAGTGACAAGAGATGCACAAGATTCGGTCCTTGCCCACCAACGCAGGCACACCGCTATCGCACAGCATGGGCATTGGGGTTGCCCAGGGCTGGCTATCGAACTGGAAGCATGTGTCGTTTGGGGAACAATGCATACGTAGTTCATCTTGCCCGCCGCCTCATGCGCTGCTGTCGCATGTGCCGATTTTCTCTTTGAAATGGGCGTATGTGGTATACGCTATCTTCGGGGGCTCCGGCAAGCAAACACGGCGCCGTTGACCATGCGAGAGGAAGGTCAGCGACCCTAAAACAAGCCAGAAGGGAAGAGAGCAAACTTACTGCGCACGTAGTATGACGCTAGGAGCTGCCATCACCGGCCAGTCTCCGCGTGGCTCGTCATTGACCGTGGAGTGGAGGATCTTCAATGGAGCTCGAGTGGGGACTGATCCGATCCTGTTTCAATGCCCATGGCAGTGTCGAGGCGGCATGTATCTGTACATGGCCTTTCCAGGCTGGTTCGCACCATCCATCTCATTGTGGGCGCGTCCCTGATGCCAACCACACCATACCAGAGCCGCCCGCGCGTGTGATGAGAGTGATAGAACCTGATGGTTGCTGTGCTGTAACGCGCTTAACAGTCTTCCACCGAGTTCAACAAGCCGTGACCAACACTGAGTAGCACTCGGCTGCGATGGAAATGGCGTGCGTTGGCGCTTGCCGCTGAAGGGTCGTTAGACAAAGAGCAAACTAACTGAAGCTTGTCTGTGAGCCCTGTTTTGGCGCTTCTGCTTCCTGTCAGGGATGAGACGCACTATCTGCATCGCGACCCCCCCCCCATCGTGGTGGCGCGAGCCTCGGGGCTCGGGGCTTTTTGCTTTGAGCAGGACCGGGATCTTTGGGCAACCAAGTTGACGACAGGCAGTCGAAGGCTCAGCAGAGAGATGTGGAGATTTGACACTGGGCAAAAGAGATCAAGGGAAGCGAGTCCGGGAAGCCGTGCCGGAGCCTACCTACTGATACCCGACGTTACCATCGGAAAATCTAATGCCGTGGATGTCAGGCATGAAGGAGCGATGGCCTGAAAAGACGATCGAGAAGGGAAGGCGGAAGGTGGGTTCCTCGTAGCCTTGCAGGATCTTGTCAGCTGTGACAGAAGACAGTCAGCCACACCCACCCGCCACATCTTGAAGAGATGTGGCGCTGTCTAAAAGATGACAGCATCGCCATCACTTCACCAGCCTGTGGTTCCTTCTGAAACTCCAGAGACTGACGCCGGGCGCCTGTCGCGCGCGAAAAACGAGGCGATCACTGACGTCCTACATGCCACCCACTCGGCTTCGCTGCTTTACGGCTTCTCTCGATGAGCCTAGCAGCTCTCGAGCGCCATCACCCCCTGGCTAGAATCCCCGAGGCTTTGTCTTCATGATCAAGGAACAGGATGTTGCTGGCCACTGTCCTACTCTTCGTATGTGCCGTGCTACCATGGACGGCACAGGCAATGCGACAAGACCACCTTGCGCGGTTGCGCCGGGAAACAGTGGACATGTTCTACCATGGTTTCAGCAACTACATGGAGCATGGGTTCCCTGAAGACGAGGTATGTCATGCGGCACCAAGTGTCAAGCCGATTGCATTTATTGACATTGTCTCGATAGCTTCGTCCTTTGACATGCGCCCCCCTGACTCGAGATCGCGAGAACCCCGCCCACATCGGACTCAACGACGCCCTAGGAAACTACTCCCTCACCCTCATCGACAGTTTATCGACCCTGGCTATCCTTGCCGGAGGACCTGACGATGGGACGTACACAGGATCGCGAGCGTTGGGCGACTTTCAAGATGGAGTGGCAAAGTTTGTCAAATACTATGGCGATGGACGGCCAGGTGCGTCAGGCCAAGGCCTCCGCGCGTTTGGGTTTGACCTCGATAGCAAGGTTCAGGTCTTCGAGACGGTCATACGCGGACTCGGTGGTCTTCTCAGCGCGCATCTCTTTGCGATTGGCGAGTTACCTATTACTGGATACGATGTAAAGGCAGCCGACGTGAAGGATGAGGATCCCTTGGAACTGGCGCCTATATCATGGCCCAATGGATTCGAATACGACGGGCAACTGCTCAGACTTGCGCTCGACCTCGGTCAGAGACTCCTTCCTGCATTCTTCACAGACACGGGCATTCCATATCCTCGGGTCAACCTTCGACATGGCATTCCCTTCTACACCAACTCACCTCTTCATCGTGATGCCGACGAAGAAAAGCCTTCTTCAGATGGTGCACCTGAAGAAATCACCGAGACATGTAGTGCTGGAGCAGGAAGTCTGACTCTTGAGTTCACCGTCCTAAGCCGCCTTTCAGGGGACCCTCGATTTGAGCAGGCTGCAAAGCGAGCCTTCTGGGCGGTTTGGGGCAGGAGGAGTGAGATCGGTCTTATTGGCAATGGTATTGATGCAGAACGAGGTCAATGGATAAGTCCGCATGCTGGAATTGGTGCCGGCATGGACAGCTTCTTTGAGTATGCTCTCAAGAGCCACATCCTACTTGCTGGGCACGATCTGCTGAATGCATCGACATCTCATCGGCAGAGTAGCACCGGATGGCTGGATCCCAACGCTCTTCATCCTCCTCTCCCCACAGAGCTTCACTCCTCAGACGCTTTCCTCCAAGCCTGGCATGAAGCTCACGCCTCCGTCAAGAGATACCTCTACACCGACAAGAGTCATTATCCGTACTACTCGAACAACCATCGAGCTACTGGTCAACCTTATACCATGTGGATTGATAGCTTGGGGGCATTTTACCCTGGCCTCTTGGCCATGGCTGGCGAGGTTGATGAGGCTATCGAAGCAAATCTCGTCTATACCGCTCTCTGGACACGATACGCAGCGATCCCTGAGCGCTGGTCTGTCCGAGACGGCAACGTTGACCAGGGTCTTGGTTGGTGGCCAGGCCGCCCCGAGTTCATCGAGTCGACATACTACATTTACCGTGCTACAAAAGACCCATGGTACTTGTATGTTGGGGAAATGGTTCTGAAGGACATCGAACGACGATGCTATGCTCCCTGCGGGTGGGCTGGTCTTCAAGACGTCCGTACAGGGGAAAAGTCTGATCGCATGGAGAGCTTCTTCCTGGGCGAGACGACGAAGTATATGTACCTGCTCTTCGATCCCGACCATGCGCTCAACAAACTCGATGCTGCGTACGTCTTTTCCACCGAAGGTCACCCCCTCATTCTCCCCAAACATCGTCGAGCAAAACCAACTGGACGTCGCCCTCTAATAAAACGCGATGTCACTGGATACAAGTATTACGACAAAGCCTACACGAATACCTGTCCTGTGCCTCCTGTCCCAGAATTGCTAGCCGAGTCAGCAACAGCAGCTCGACAAGACCTATTCAGCGTTTCTCGTTTTGTCGACTTGCACAATACGCCAAACATCCACGGCCCCCTTGAGACCATCGAGATCACAGACAAAGACAAGAGACGAGTGACCCGGTACAGAGCCAAGACTAACTACACACTCTTCCCCTGGACGTTGCCCCCGACAATGCTTCCGCAAAACGGTACCTGCACCGCACCCGTTGAGCGCATCACGACATTGATAGAGTTCCCGGCCGGCGATGCAGCCAGCTCGCTGGTTTCACGTTTCGGAGCGTCTCTTGTATGGTATACCCACAACGGGCCAACGGTTCGCAACCTTGATGGCATGCGGCTGCATTTGGAGCGTCAGCCGGATGGCGAGCTTCCAGATCGAACTTGGAGGATCACTCACGCGGCAAGCAGGGAGCTCGGTCGCCATGAGAATGTGTTCTTCCACGCAGAGCACGTACGGCACTACAAGGACGAGGCCTTCACCTGCCTCCGGCGGAAGGACATTGTCGAGATCGACCTTCTGCTCGACTTGCCAGACAAGCAGAATGCCAGCGAGCCAGCTCCCGCCAATGGAGCGAACGCATCCAGCGATTCTGTAGCCAGCCAGCCACCCATTGCTTCAGAGTCTCTGTTCAAATCACTGCTCCGTGCCGTGAGCTCCGTCTTTGAACCCACATATACCGACATCCCGGAGTCGGAGGCGGAGCCCGGCCCCACCATACTCCGGTGGTCGGCCTACACGGCAACCGGCGCCGGCGCCTTCCCCATGCCGCCAATCATTGACACTCCGACGTCGGCCTCGCCAAGCTACAATGCTCGCAATCCTCTCGCCAACTTTCCCTGGAGAACCGTCTTCCTCGCCGGCCATGCATGCGATGCGCCGCTGCCTGAATCCGCACCACGCCAGCATCAGATCATCGTCATGCGTCGTGGCGGCTGTTCCTTTAGTGAGAAGCTGGAGCGTGTCCCGAGTTTCTCGCCAGGGCCGAACTCGTTACAACTTGTGATTGTCGTAGACGAGGGTCCGGAGGATGACGATTCCCAAGGCTCTGATGACATGGTACGCCCGCTTCTGACAGTGGGGCAGTTGACGCCCAAGGGCATGGAACGGCTTAGCGGTATTCCCATGGTTCTCATGCGTGGTGCCAGGGGTGATTATGGGCGGTTTGGCGAGGCAAAGGGCGTGGGAATGCGCCGGAAGTATGTGGTTGAGAGTCAGGGGATGTTGATTGAAAACGCCATTGTGATATAAACCAGATTATGCATGTCTCGGCGTTTGTCTTGCGGTGGCTTTTATGTAGCGAGTGGTTACACGAGCATTTTCCGGTAGCGTGGGTACGAATAGACATCGTGGAATTGAATTGTTGACTCAGACATGAGACATTGTGTGCGATCTGGTGGAGAAGGGTTAAACCAACAAATGGAGTAAGTGACGGTTTTCAAAGCGAATACTCAGACGAATCGAACCGAATTCGATCCTCATGACAAAAAAAACATTGCAATCATTTCGTAATTAGATCGAGATCTTATGGTTATATCAACGTACCCTCCGAATCCCCTTTCTATATGCGCGAGCCCGAAAGACTTTTGTTGTTGAAAATAATACCCTCCACAAAAACGCCAACCAGTGTAAGATCTCAACAGGTAGGAAAATGCTGTAAAGTTTGGCCAGAGCCACGACAGACGATTCAAGTTCAGAAACAAAAAAGATGACAAAAGACTCGAAACTTCTAGCAGAATCCCCATGCCCGCGTCGCCGCGGGGCAAGCATTATGAGTTCGTCGACGTCGATCTATGGCCCGGAATCGAATATTCGCTGGAAATGGGATCGAAGAAGAGGAAGCAGGGCGTCCGCCACCTAAGCGTCTTCGAGAAGAATCTGGGTGGGGATGTTGCCGAGCTTATCTCGGCCGTTAAGGCCGGGAATCTGGAGAATAAACAAGTATCCTACAACCTCGCCCTTAAGCTGATGAACGAGGTCGGCCGCAGCCTTCGCGGAACCGCCTAGAGAGAGCACGTCAGTCTGGGTCCGGGAGACGCTATGCATGGTGCGATTGTGAGGGGATTGACTCACCCGTGGCAATGATATCGTCAACGACGAGAACCTTCTGGCCCTCGCGAACGGCGTCTTCCTGCATCTGGAAGAAATCCGTGCCATACTCCTTGCCGTACTCGGCAGTGACACAGGGTCCAGGAAGCTTGCCCTTCTTGCGAACGGCGGCAAAGGGAACGCCGAGGCGGAGGGCGAGGCCGGGACCGAAGAGGAAGCCGCGGGCATCAAGGCCGACGATAACGTCAGGCTTGGCCTGGAAAGACTCGGTGACCTGGAGCTCGAGGGCGTTGACAAGAGTGGCATGGGCGGTTGGGTCGGCGAAGAGGGGCATAATATCGACGAAGTTGATACCCGGAATAGGGAAGTCAGGGAAGCTGCGCAGCGTCTGGCGCAGGCTTATCTTTGCACCGGCGAGTTCGGCGGAACGGGAGGAGGAGGAGGAGGGCTGTCGTCCCGAGGCATCTTGGCTGGCGGCGGCGGTAGACGTGGTGATGTTTGTCGCGGAGGATGGAGTGGTGGAGGAGACTGGCTCTTGGGCGCTCATTGTGGAGAGAGGAAGAAGAGAAGAGGAAGGGAGAGGAGGGGGAGAGAAGAAGGAGTGAAGGAGGGAGGAAGGAAAAAGGAAGGAAGGGGAGAGAGAGAAAAGAGACGAGGGATACAGGTTGGGAAAGGGCGAGCGGAGGCCGGTTGCCAGGCACAAGGAGGAGGGAGTGTGGTTTGGTTTTTGGTCGGTGGTCGGAAGAAGGACTGAGCAGACGGGAGGAAAGTACGAACGAGGTACGTGCTCCGTATCCGCAAGGTACTTGGTCGAGATTTCGTACCTGACGGGCAGCAGATGTAGCAGGCAGGTACAATTCGAAAGCAGCAGGCAGCCCGGACAAGTCAACGCCGGGGCAGGGAAGGGGAAGGTACGACGGACGGACAGGCAATGGCGACGGGATGAGGAAGGAGGGGTGCAGGACCACAGGTGGTGCTTGGGCGTGCGAGGTTTGGTGGGGGAATGGCAGGAGCGATTGAGCGATTGGGAGCGAGGGGGAGGGGAAACCCGACAGGGAAGTGCAGCGAGGCTACCAGGGGTGTAATGGGAAGCTGCAAGGTGGAGGAGGGGGAAAATTTTTTGGGCTGGACAACTTTTTTTTCCTTCCTTTTTCCACCTTTTTCCCTAGACTGGGGACATCGGCAGCGATGAATTTACGGGACAGATTGGATGCGGCTGGTCGGAGGGCGGTGGGCAATGACCGTCTTGTGGTCAATGCTAGCACGCTCCAGGCAGCCCCAGCAGTGCCTAAGACTCTGGTCTTGCTCGACTGCATCCCGATGGGGAAGTACTTTGCTAGGTACATGGGCAGGTACTTTACTAATAACTCATACTTTGCTATCTTATTACTGGAGCTTGGTTCACCAGCGCCAGCGGATAAGCATGGAGCGCATCGATCAAGGAACAAGACTGATGAGAATTCCAGAGAGTCGGTGTGGACGTAGCGGTATGGGAGCGTTGTTGAGGTTGCATGCTGGAGGATAGACCGAAGCTTCCAAGGTACTATTCTCCGTGTAAGATTACTCTGGTTGTTTGCATCGGAGACTATCCGGGTCACCAACACAAGGGACTACGTGGAAAAGGTGTAACTTGGCCTTGTTCGTGTGTCGTACAACTGCGGATATATCGGTAACACAGAACAACCGTCTTGCATGGCTTGGTGAGCACCTGCTACTACCCCGTGCGTGAATGAATGCCTAGCATGAAGGGTGCCATGGAGTCCAAGCACTGGGGTCATATCACACACCTGGCGAGAGACAGTGGCTGCGTCCACAAACCGTGACAGTGGCAGCAAATGCAGCACGTTGTGCAATAGACCAGGAGCGAACCACATCATGGCCGACGGAACCTCCAGCTAACTACCCTTGTAAACAAAGACGGCAGTCGACTTGACGACGGTTCTGATCTGTCAAACGCCATTTCTTACCCACAGTCACTGCATGCTGCTCCCTTTGGGGCGGCTTGCATCTGGCCTTCTCCCATCACTTGCCTGCCCGCCTTTGGGATATGCCAATATTAGATCCATTGCTATGTAAGCTCCAAGTTGACCCCCTAGGAAATTCTCCCATTGGGTCCGACCCCGTCCTGGCCCCGACATCGATCGACCCACGGATGAAGTAATGGCGTTTTCACACAGGCCAATACTGGATGCCGTGACGAATTTCACATACGTGCCCGGCTCGTATCGTATACGTGTGCTTGTTTGGTTTGGCTTGGGGTCAAGATGCCATCCATCCATCCATTCCATGAATGCATGATGGCGAGAGGGAGCAGCGGGTTCGGCATCAGCCCGGAGGCAGCGACTGAATGGCGCACGGCGCGAGTCGGGTGCGTGAGCCGTGAGACGCCGTGAGACCCCGGGCTGGCCTCCGGCGCTACTCCGTGCGTGTGGCCTGCGTACCGTCAAGGTATACAGATCGCGGGACCAGCCCCAGCCCGGTGCAGCACTCAACCGCCACCAAATGGACCCCGTTGGGTTTTGGTTGGTCTTTGTTTTTTCCTTCTATCCTTCTATTTCGAAAAATTTTCCCACATGCGCATGTCGATAATTAACTAAGGGACTGTGTCATTCTCATCCCGTTACCCCTAATTACCCCAGTGCCGCCGCCGGCTACTGGGTTTCCGGTCCTGGGTCTGTCTATTAATATCTGTAGGGACCTATCTATGCAATTGCAAGATCCAATGATGTTTCCAAAGGGTGGTATCTGGGAGGGTCTGCACCCGTGTTCAAGCAGGGCACACGTGCGCTGGTCTCGAGTGTCAGATTGCTCTTCGGACCTGATACACGTATCAAGACACAACGCCCTCGTCCTGGTGCCGAGCAAAATTACTGCCCTCCCGCCGTGAGCAAGGTGGATGCTCAAAAGGGCGCTAGAATTCTTCACTATGGATTTGCCGGAGCGGATACACGTTAGCCAGCGGCGGGCCATGGATGGACGGCGAGATGGAGATTGCCCATGACTCTGGCCCAATCCCAACCCCAAACGTGCCTCTACCCCTGGCCTGGGAAACAAACTGGGATCTTTGTGATGGGATTCAGGTGCTCCGGTCGATTTGGGCCTCGCTATTTTATTTCCTCAGCAGCCCATCAAGGCCATGCGATCGCCATGCTCCCCTGGCGTGTGTGCCTGGTTCCCTATCCCCGGGTTCCCGGTTCAATCTACCAGGGCGGCACAGCCACACGGGCATGCACGGCGAGAGCTCGGGGAGAGCTCGAAATACCCAGACGAGAGCAGCCGGCTCATGGGAGAAGCCAGGCGTAAAGGGGGAGCGAGACTGATGAGGCACGACTCGGGGTGAGATAGGTATCCATGCAAGGGCGTGCCGTAGTATGCCAGCTTCCAAGCCCGGCGGATCACCAGCCAGCCATGATATGAGGTACGATTCAAGAGCGTCGGTGCTCTGCTGCTGTTCAGAATGGATACTTGGCTGGTACTTGGCGCTTATAGTCCCATGTCTGGCATCCATGGCCGCAGCCAGCTCCCCACTTCACAGCTTGGTGGCCATGGCTGAGCTTGACATTTCACCATCATCCATTACGACTTCTCACTTGAAATGACGACGTCGTACATATCCAAGCAAGGCAGCGTCAATGACAAATTCTCTCGGCTTCCTTGGGGGAGTGTGAAATGGACAAAATCCTTGGTGCCGGAGAAGGAGTCGAAAAAGGCCAGGGATTAATATCAGAGCGAAACGGTGAACTGCCTCTTTGGGAAACGTCTTTGAAGAGCCGGAGACTTGACGATGGAACATACCAACCTCAGGACCTGGGCAAGTTTCTTTCCTTTTTCTCAGGCAGCTGTGACGGATTCCTCCTTTGGACTACTACACTTATTACGCTGGACTCTCACCTTTTTTTTTTTTTTTTTTTTTTCAACTGATCTGGTCCCTGTAAAATGTCAGTTTCGTCCCCATCCATCCCGCGGGGAGGCTCCTCAATTAACGGAAGGTGCGTCCGTCGGGCGCCTGCCGTCCTCGGTTCCTTCCTGCGCTGGGGCTTCATGGTCCGATAATACTGTACTTACCTTAGGTAGTTATGCGACATGCGTGCCTTCCTACTATTATCTCCAATGGATAGTCGACAACTCTCCTCGGCTCTTTGTTTCCTTTCATCCTCCAATAGATCTCCATCTTCACGCCATCATCATGCTTGTCGGCATAAGCGAAGAGTTTTAGAGTTCTCATAGTCGCTCGTTAGATCTGACAGTCATGTTGTTGGAGCGTCCAAGTCGCCAATTTCTGTTGCCCATTGATCCAGCCAACTCCTCATGGATATCCACACCATCCACTCAGACTGCGCACTCTCTGTCCACTCCTTCAATCGACTCTGGTTATCCACCTGCTCCGCTGACGCCTCGGTGCCCACTGCGTTGCCGTTGTCCAGCCTTGGGCGCGATAAACCCATGCAGCATGCAGCCCGGCGACAAGCCATCGTTCCATGGTGCATCCAAGCCCTGGACTGGTCGGAGCCTTTCTTTATCGCCTCGGCCCTCTATTTGGTTCCGTTTCTGAGCTGAGAAACTTGCTCGCCAGCAAGAGCAACCCGTCTTCTAATCAGCGGATAATGCGCCTCGGCATGAGACAATAAGACCAAGATGATTAACCTTGCTGGCCCTGGCTCGTGGGTCTTGTTTCAGAGCGGGAGGCGCCCAAGCACACGCACCCTGGCGATGCCGACAGAATACCTACAGTACAGTACATGTGCCTGTCACGAATGGGAGGGTATGTATGACTCTTCACTCGGAAGCCCGTGTTTCCCAGCAATGAGTACCCTCCCACTCTGCGAGGGCTTCCCCAAACGATCCACGACGCTCCACCAGTGAGTGCAGCTTGGTGCGACTTGGGTTGCAACTGTGCGGCATCAAATTCCCCTGCATCAGTCCATACCTACATGGAGGCGACAAAGTCGTCCGGCCGAGTTGCAACAGTGGAGAGGTTCGGTCTACACAAACTGCCTTCCTCCGGAGGAGACGTACAAACGCAGTGGACCCTGGGCAGTCTTCTCCATTCCAGACGTGACGAAGAGCTCATCTCGATGAGTCCATCGCGGCCAAAACCGACGGCCAGGCTGCCAGGCTCGCTCGACTCATCAGGCTTCTCCGACCATCGCTCTGGCAAGCTAGAAGCACCCCTGTTTTGTCGGCAAATCACTCGCAGTGTTCTGATGCTATCTACTGGGCAGGTTCCCTGTGACAATCAGCCCGCGATCCTCTGACTGACTCTGGCGCGACTCCACCAGGCTGTTGATATCTGAGACTCTGCAACCCGATATGGATCCCGACGATGAGGCACGCACATATGGACGGGCCAGGTACCTTCGCGTTCACGCGCATGACATTGCATGCGCGTCGCATGGTTCTCTTTAGCCGTCTGTCCACCAGCCCGCCCAGATTAGAGCCCTCCAAGGCATTCAGCAGGAGGGTTCAAGATGACCTCGTCAGCTCGGCCGGGGTGGGTTCTTGAGGCTCGCAAAGGCGTTGCTGCGAATCATGGCCACTCATGTATGACCAGTCCGTAATGGTGTTGCAACCTTTGCTCCAGCCCTGGTCCCGGCTGCTAGCTCCTCACTCTCACCACCCTGCAGAACTCTGATGCGTCTGCGTCTGCGTTTGGATCTGCTGCTCCTGCTTGCTTGTGCGTCTGCACCCGCGCCGCAGCCCGCTTCTGCATCGGCTTCTCTGCTTCTGTGTGTGTCTCTGGCCATGCCGGAGCCCATTGCCTTGTTCGTCTCACCCACCCTTAGCTTTATCCATCTGTCGTGACTCCCTCTCCCTGCTGTGCCACCATGTTCCCCCAGCCCTTCGTCCAATGTCTTGCATATTCTCCCCTCCAGAAACCTCTGACCGGCTGCTCGTCCATCACAGCGTCATCTGCCCTCTTTTACACTGGTTGACCGGTCATTGATAACAGCGGAGTTTTGACCGCTGTTTGTAGCACTCTTCCGTCAAGAAGACGGCCGCCGGGGCTTGCATTAGCCGCAGTCGCGTCGTAGTCATCATGCCTGGTGGCGTTTGTCCGGGCCGTACAGTCCCAAGCTTCGATACAAGCGTCCCCATCTTCTCCGATGAGCGATGATGCCATGGATCCCCCTACCAAGCATGGATATATGGGGCCGCTGTGCCAGCATGACATTCGTACAGGCACCCAACAGCCATGACCCAGCAACAGATCAATTATCAACTCAGATCGCATGCGACTGGACCTTTTAGGAAATGGCCCTGCTATTGTTCAAACGCTCGACGAGTTGAACCAACTGACCAGCATGGTTCTGTTGCCATGTCGCCATTTCTCTCACCAGTATCGAGTTTCTCGAGGCATATCCACCACGAGACATGGAAACCTCTGATTATCAGCTCAGCCCAGCAAACATGATCCGAGTTTCGTGAGAAATGTGGCAGCTCGGGGGGTATGCTGTCAGGTCTGCAAATCCCAGCTCCAGTGCCCCTCAGTTGATTATGCGCATAAGTTTCGTCAACCCATAACGCACATCAATTGATGTTGAGAACCAAGAGTTTTGGCGGGGAAACTCTATATCAACGCCCTCCAGTCGATATGGACCCAACGCATACCACACATGAGTTGAAACTCGTCTCTGTTGATTTGCGTGACAGTAATTAACTTCAGACTCTATTAACGGTCTTGGCCGGTGGGAACATGTGGTATCTAACAATGCTAAAGATGAGGAAAAAGAAACGACAACTCTCTAGAAACGTTCTAGCGGGTATCTGTCTGCGTCCCAAGCGCAGCTCACATTCTAACGTCAAGAAAGCCAAACAAACCATGCATCATGCGCGAATCGCTGTCCTGCAACAAACATCGAAAGCCAACAACTGGCTGCAACCAATGAGCCAACGTCTCCAACAAGAGCCCCAAGCCGCCCAAACTCTCTGGCCGGCTCTGCAACCATCTCTTAGCAGCACAACGCGTGGCCTCTACAGTATCCGTCTAGAGAGCGGCACCTCGGCATCACTCGGCCCGTTCCGGCCCTCTACCTCATGGTTCCTGGATCTAGCCCCTGAATGATGACCTTGGCTCCGCGAGGCCGATCTTGCTCCACTCAGCGGAACTGCAATCGAATGATGGAGAAGAGCATGTTCTGCAACACGTGCAGCATGACCGCGACGCACGTCGGCATCAGCTCCGGCCAGACGGCAAGGTCTAGCTTCCCCTCTAAGCCGACGTCGATGTGGAAGAAGACACGGATAAGACCCCGCACAACGATACTCGCCACCAGCTCGCATGCCCACGTCACCGTAGAGGCGTAAAAGGTGACGTTGAAGTTGTAAGGCTCACCCTCGGTGTCAAAGGCAAAGTATGGGTAGACGTCCTTGTTAGCGCCAAAGTGCAGCACAAGGATGCTGCCTAGGAACGTAGCCATGGACACATTCTCGGCCAGGAAGCGGATGAAGACGTTGCGAGCCTGGAGCTTTTGGTAAGATCCGTAGCTTTGCCCGTTAAGGCCCAAGATACAGAGAATCTTGTGCATCAAAGAGGTCATCATGATGGGAGTGATAACCACCAGGCTTGTCGATGAGAGGACCTGGAGGATGACGAACTGGGTTGGCGAACGCAGGCGTGCATAGAGAGAGCGGACGTATGTCTGATAGGTCAACATAAAGTATCTGATTCGTCGTGTTAGCTGGGGCGTTGGAGGCAAAGGCTATCTCTCAAGCCTTGGCAGTTGTAGACTTACAGTTTAAAGACCCAGCTGAGGGGATAGCTCCCTACACGCTCGCCCTCACGGATGCCCAACACCCAACCCGTCAATGCGTCAAGGAGATGCACTGTCGCGACCCAGCCATAGACATAGACAACTGTCTCCAAGTTGTTATGTGGAAGAGTCCGCAGGTAGATCTCAGCATACGCCTCTCCAATCACGTAAGCCATCAAGCCAATGAACAAGGCCACGCAGAACCACAGAAATCGTACAAAGCTCGCCGGCAGCCAGAGTCGACGCATCCTAACGCCTTGCGGTCGCAGCTCCGGCTCGACCCGGAGCATGTCCGTGTCGAACAGGTCGGCGGAGACATTACGGCGCCGGCGGTCCCTGCCCGACAATGACTCCGGTTCTCCGGTCCACCAGGACGTAGTAAAGATGCGCTGTGTCTCGGAGAGTGAATGGCGGAGGCCAATGTGGCGCTCGTTGGTGGTGAGGATGAGAAAGGCGATGGCGACGGGCATGGCCATAATGATGAAGGTCCACGAGATCCATGCCGTGTTGTGAACGGTGAGGAAGCGGGTCGCACTGTTCATATATATCGGTATGGGTAGGGCGATGGACAGAATGGCGATGAGAAAGACGGTGAGTGGGAAGCCGAGAGATTGCGGCCACCAGTTGAGACTGTAGAGGTTAAAGACCTTTGTGATCCAGATGAGGGCGGTGAGGTTGTAGAAGCCATAGTAGACGAAGAGGAAGAACCAAAAGTTGACCTGGACTCGCGCTGCTCCGTGACCAGGCGCCTTGGGTTCGTGAGGCAGATCGTCATCGTCGTCATAGTCGTGATCTCGTCGAAGGGAGTATTGCGGGAAGGGTATAGAACACCAAGCCACGGCCTTTTTTCATGTCGGTCCAGTCAGTCCCAAGCCTCGCCCTTTACAGAGGCCATTTCAACGTACCAACAAGGCCGGCATCAAGACCAGAAACCCATATCTGCTCCACCACTTGTCCACGACCCTCTTCACGGCCGATTGCCTCGGGTCGACCCAGATATCCAGCACCCACCGCTGCCAGGCGCGCTCCCACGCGGTCCTCTCATCCTCGAGCCCGTCGCTGCTGGTGGTGCTCCCGGCGTCATCGATGTGCGCGAGCTCTGCGGCGACAGCACTACTGGGGACGGCGCCGTAGCCGAGAATGTGGACGCTGCCGCGGCCGTCAAAGGCGGCGGTGCTCGATAAGAGGCCGAGCTGGCTGGGCCGCCGCGGTACAACGCCCGGGCGCGGGGGCACGGCGCGGAACCGGCCTAGAAGCGGAGTCGAGTCGTTTGGGCGGACGCGCGACTCGGAGCCCTGCGTGAACTGGAAGAAGCTGGGCATGGGATGTCGTCGAGGGAGGGCGGATTGCGGCCGGACTACATCGATGTCGGAGGGTTGTTATATCATGAGTGGACGTTTGTCGTTTCGATTAAGATTTAGTATTATCGAGTCGTCATATAATCGTGCAATGCCCAAGAATTGAATCCAAGAGTCAAGGATGAGAGAATTAGTATCGCGTCGTTGGTGTTGTTTTTGGCCAATTGTTGGGTAGATTGGTTGGCATCCAGGATGTCGGTCAGGCCCGTCTCTATCTCTCGGCTGATAATAAGCAAAAACAAGGGTCCAATCTCCTGCCATGACGCGCGCCCCCAGACGCTAGAGATCAGCGGGCTTCAGTGGAGTGAGTGCGTGAACGATAGGCCAGCGTTGCAGGGGCTGGACCCTTGCTCGGGACCTCGAGCTGAATCTTGATATCAAGCCTCTCGTCAAAATAAGTTTCTTGCGCAGGCCACGGGGTCAGATCCATCCTGTAAAAGAGGCATTTTGATAAATCGCATGCCCAATATCCATGGGTAAGTATTACAAGAACTACAGTGTTTTTATATGCATATATGTACATCTTGCGCATCTGGCAACACCATATCGCTCAGTCCGAGGATGTACTCAGACTCTCAACTAAGGAGTCCTCATCCTTCTCATCTACAAGCACGCCCCCGGCAATATCATCCGAAAATGCCACCGTCTTTGCTGAGTTGTGCTTCGACGGCTCCAGCAAGTCACCGCTCCAAGGCTTGCATTCTCTGACATGCTCACCGCATCGCAGGCATGTCCAGCCCTCTCCCTCCTCTCGCTCCAGGCGGGTTGCCAAGCACACAAAACAGTACACACAGCCGCAAGGAATCGTTTCGTATGGGTTGGTGATATCCGTTTGGGCTGAACCGATAACACCGCTGGAGGCTGCCGCCGCCAGGATCTCTGTTTCTGAAGTCGCAGTGTCGTTCTGGTCCTGGTAACAGATGGCGCATGTCCTCTCGGGGAGGAATGCATATTCTCCATTGGACTTGCTGCCCTCTTCTGGGCCTGTCCTAATGATGTCCTTGGTTTTTCGCCATGTCCGGGTCAGCCATCGCCGCCATCGCTGAATACCAATCAAAGGCAGCACAAAGAGTAGAAACTCAGTAAAGGCGTGCCAGACAAGTTGTCGATTGAGATACTCAAACGAGACCTCTCGGCTGACCTGGCTAGTGGGTGGCGCAAGCCTCATCCGTAAAACTCTATCGAGGAGCGTTCGATATCGGCCGTGCAGCAGAAAGATAAGGAAGGAGACGCATGCGGCAGCTGAATGGACAGTCGAGAGGGTGGATGTCAACCGCGAGAGCCGCTTCACTCGCGGGCTGGGCTCATCGTATCCATCGTCGTGTTCCAGCAGCCAATCCTCCCATCTTGTCCAGGCGTAATTCCCAAATACTGTCACCAACCCGTAAAGCGATTTTTGCGCCTTGGAGGGGGCCTTGAGGATGGGTCCCTCTCTCCTGGCATCCGTGTATTTGAGGTTCTGAAGAGCCGCGCCGTACGTCGCATCGTGGTCCCAGACGGTGAGCTTAAACAACACTGCCCTGAGGGCCAGCATGATCTCGGCCGACCAGTCATCGTGAAGATGTCCTCCACCAAAGTATTTGAGGCCTTCGCAAACTTGGTCTTTGAGGATATCCAACAACTCCACGTCAAGCAATTCGGCGTCAACCTGTCCCACACGAAAAGCAGGTCGCGTACCCTCTCTCGTCGATATCGCGTCCCAGGCAGATCCGATGCGGCCGAGGGGGAAGGGTAAGCGCTCGAGGCTGGATCGGGTTCGGGAAGATTGCCGTTGCGCAGCGATACGGGCTGTGGCTTCGGCCTCACGGGCCTGGCGGCGCGCAGCTACGCGGCGCTGCGCTTGGACGAAGCTTGAATCGGTCATCGGGTCGGTAGCATGGGAGCGGTCGTTTAAAGCGCGTGTGTTGGAGTTTCGAGGTGTTGAACAGTCGAAGTTTTGGCCAAGGAGAATGTCACATGGAAGCGAAAGGGAAAACGCGCCAGACTCTCCTTGTCAGCTCTCCGGGGTTGGGCGGAGCCACATGACGACAGAGCTAAGCGGCTGTCTAACAGACCTCCACTGGGAAGCCGAGGTGTTGTCGGCTGGGGAAGCTGCGTTTTTCGCGTGCCTGCCAGGCCAGTGGGCTCCGGCGCTCGGTCCCTCCTGTCCTCCCCGCGAAATCGGCCGGGGCCACTTGCCGCAACGAGAAGGTCACGGAAAAGGCAGTTGCAACGCAGAACCTCCTTAGTAGGGACTGGTCTTTCCAGAACTCCATTCTAATCGTTCTGGAATAGAACTGTCTTTCATTCAACAACATCGACATCGACGCTTTCGTCTTCGGATCCCCATCGAGCCAGGAACCCGGCTTCGGGTATTACCAGTGTGAATACCCTTGGCGATGGCCGTTTTCGTCAATGAATGAGCAGAGAGGGAGGGCGCTTGGACAATCCCCAAGTCCCATCTGTTTGCATGGAGCAGAGTCCCAGAAGCCTGGGTCTGGGGACACTCACGATTGCCGCCGGCAATCGACACCAAGTACATTATCAATGCTCTCTCGGCAGCAGCAGGCTACTGCATGTTTGCACTGCTGGCTTAGCTTGGCACCCAGAATCCCTCCTTGAGGAGACCGGTGACCAGGCGAGAACTCGTCGGTGGATACCTTTTCAACCTGAGCAAACAATCAGAGCGCAGCTGCGCAAGTATTTGAGACAAGTCGGCCGCTTTGGGAAACTCCTTCTCAGCCCACTGTCTGGGCGGGAGATGTCCAAGGCCCGCGCCGAGTGGCCGCGTTGAGTGATGTTGATCCAGGCTTCAAACATGTCTCAGAGCCCTCATACTCACTGGCAGCCTTAAACATCACCTTGCGTGAGGAAGAGGGGGCACATTCTTCGACACCACACAGTGTCTCGGCAAGGAATTCAACACGAAGCATACCGTACCAAGATGGTAATTACGGGACGCTTTGCGTGGTGGGCCATTGCCCTTCTCCCCTGAACCTCGAGATGGCCAGCAACTGGCACGACCAACAAACCGGGCTCTCGATGAGCCGACTGTCTCAGCTACCAGAGATGGCGTATGCCTCCCCTCCACAGCCTGGCAACGTGGAAATGCGGCCTGCCGTTTTTGACAGATTCAGCCCCCAGCCTTTGACCGAGAACCCAAATCCAAGCCACACAACGACCAGACCAGCCAACTCGGTTCTTAGAATCAGCCCTGGGCTATTGTTCTGAGATTTGAATGCAACTCTGCTCCTTTGCTCCCAATCACATCTCACATCTTGGGAATTGCTTTTGCTTGACGGTGACGATCAGCTCCTCTTCGTGTCACCTCGATTACCTGGGCCGGCAGCATTTAACAGTATCAGGGCCATACGGCAATGCCCCCTTTGTTTCCCTCCTTCCCTTATAGAATGTGCTTCTAACCCAGAGTGTTGGTGAGCAGGGACGCGGACTTGCTCCGGCTGTCTGTTGATTCGACAAACATTCCCCAGTTTGCCGCCTTGTGACACCCTTCCCGTATCTGGCCCGCTTGTTGGGAAGACCCAACAAAGAGTCTTGCTCATCCTTGAACTTCTTTCTCGTCTCTCATCCGCGCGATTCGGCGTGTCGGTCAAACCATGGCAAGTCCATCTCAAAACGACGTTTCAGCTGCGTCTGAACCCCAGCCGGTTCAGTTGCGAGCCGGTGCGGTGCGTTCTCGAGCGAAACATCGTGCTTCTCTGGCCTGCGTTCAGTGCCGCCAAAAGCACACTCGGTGCGATGGAGTCCTTCCAGCTTGCTTCCGATGTAAGAACGACGCGAGGAAGTGCGTCTATGCCGAATCACGCCGAGGAATCCGAGATCCAAACAAGCGGATGAGGATGAAGGAGAAGGCCATGAAGGCCGACCGAGATGAAGCATCCGACAGCACGCCATCACCCAACTTTCCGGGCTTCGATATCCCCTCCCATGTCATCCAGAGACTCCCTGCTGGCTGGACACACCGAGAGGCACAGAATCCTCGTGCCGTTAAGGGTCTGTTCGACCTTTACTACACCAATTTCCACCCCACCCACTCCTGGTTGCCCCCGAAGAAGACTCTCAGTCGCCTCATTGAGACAATTCCAGATGACTTCAAGTTCACCATGACTATGATTCTCTACGTGGGATCCAAGTATGCCGACAACGTGGACAGCACATCACTACGCAATGACGCCTACGAGATGGCTTCAGGGGAGTTGCCCGAGACAGTCTGGTCTGTCCAAGCGCTACTATGCATGTGCATTGCTGCCTTTGGAGAGAAACATGACGACTACTGCAGTCTGTGGTTTGACCGGACCCGTGACCTGGCTCTTAGGCTAGGGCTCCAACACAAGAGCTTCGCCGATGCGGAGGAGGACCCTATTCTGGCCGAATCGTATCGAAGAACATACTGGGCGTTGTATACACAGGGATCACTGAGGACAGTCCGGGAACATCTTGGTCATTGGCAACTCTACCATACGGAGGCAACAACAGAACTTCCATGCGAAGAGTGGGAATATGAATCGGGTGTCAGTAGTGCCATTCATTGTGTGCCTCGTAGACTAACATGTCGACAGGAAATTCCAATTCCAGTAACTCTGGAGGACTACGACAAGGCGGGACCCTCGAGACAATACTCTTCATGGGCATATTTTGTGGACCTGATTCGCATCTGTGGCTCATGTGTTGTGCCTCTCCTCAATGTTGGGGAGGTGGCATTTTCAGAGGCCATGGACAATGCAAACCTTCGAGTCGAGTCGTGGATATTGCAGATGCCTCAGTGGAAGAAAGATATTGTCGACACAGATGGTACGGTTGACATGATATTGTACCACGCGGTAAGTAGATATACTCTAAAATTATTGGACAGGAGCTGATGGTGGATGACCTGCAGCTAGGGGTTGCTTATGGGTATGTCAAATCACAGCATTCTAGGTTATCAGACTGGTGCTAACTATTGAAAAGTCTTCAGATTCGGATGCAACTCCACTACAAGGGCGTGAAGCCTCAGGACGGCGCTCGAGAGGTTGCCAACAAGGGTTTCTCTGTGCTCAGCAGTTCGCCTTCCCCTCCTGCAAGCGTGGCCATGGGGTCCAACGCTCGGCTGCCTGGATCAGCAGCTGTTCAGGCATCACTACACCTCGTGTCATTGTTCAACCTCCATCTCCCACCAGAGAAACTTTCTCCATCTTGCATCTTGGGCCTTGAGCGGGCTGCTCTACCACTTTTCGATGCCTTGCTCTATGGACAGGGGCGGCCGGTTTACAAGGTCAAGATCTCGCTTTTGGTGAGTGTGCTAAGAAATGCGGGAAAATTCTGGCCCAGGTCGAAAGCAGTCTCAGAAGAGATTGAAGAAGCAATGAGGGAGGCAGCAGATATTATCGAGGCTGCTGAGCCCGATATGCTCGACTCGCCTAGTATGGACGAGGAAGATCCACCCAGCGAGTTTGCGCCTCCAGTATTTGCGACGATGGATCAGATGGATGCTTGGGCACAGGTACAACCACAAGCTACGAATGTGGAAGCAACAACTGAGGAGCCAACACTGGAGGTGCATGGTGTTCCACCCTCGGGCCCTGGGGAGATGACGCTTAGCATGGAAACTGCTCCGCTTCCAATGATGGAGAATATGACACTAGGTACAGAGGTTACATCATTCCCGGAAACTGATGAGGCAACACTGGGTACAGAGGCCACTCCATTCCCAAAGGCTGAGGAGGTTACGATGGGCATGGATGCTATTCCGGCGGCACCTTTCCCTCCGGCGGAACCGGGGCCCTCGGATATGGAAACTCATCCAGGGATGCCGATGTCATATGTGAAGACTGAGGACCAGTGGTTTTAGGGGAGAGAGCCAGGAGCGAGGGAAAGGGCCAGACATGGGAGTTTTTTCTAAGTCAGTGATAGTTTGGGTCAATACTTACTACTGCTAGTAGATTGCAGGGTATTTCTTTTTGTGTAATGGATGGATATGTGGGTTATTGGATCCAAATTGCAAATATTCATTGTTGTGAGTTCAGCCATGGCTTTGATTACTAGTGTGTTTTTTTCTGTTCAAACTCACATCCAGGCAGTCATTTAAGTTGATAAGTGTTTCAGTTTCATCTCCGCCATGTTCTTTTGTTTGTATGGCATTGAATCAAGGTAGGATGCATGAGTGTTGGTTGTCGTGACTGAGCCAAGTTTTTTGGGTGGAGTTCTGTCTTTGGTATGGATCTGGAAATTCACAGGGTTCTGAGACTGAACCGGATGTTGGATTTCACTGGGGTTCTTATGTGGCATGCACGTAGGCTAGGGGCAAGACAGAGGATAAAGATTGGATCAAAGCTGATGGAATGCAGAGTTGGGTAATTGATATGGCGTTGGTTGGTCATGGTGCTTAGAGTTACACGCAGAATAATAGCAGAACCTTTGTCTCAAGAGGAAAGCAGTGGATTACCTACATGAAAGAAATTAAGTCTTTGCATATCTCAGGTTCCGATTTGATAACGAATATATTTCTTTATACTGTTGCTTGTCTGGTACATATAGTTACTGCCCCTCAGTCATCTACTTTGAAGCCAAAGAAGTTCGCCTACCCTACACTCACGATAATGAAATGGAATGCTCGGGCACGGGACCCTGTCAGCCTCCACCCCCACCTCATTATTAAAGGATCGATTGGCGGGCGCTAGAGCTCATGGCCATGCAGGGATCCTTCCGTCCCCACCAACGTTAAGAGGAGGGGAGCCTTGGCCTTTGATAGCGTCCATGGCCGCCTGCTCTTACATCATTCACTCATCGCGACAACCTCAGGTCGATTATTTACCGCCCCATTCACCGCCAGGCACCGAGCACGCCTGTTTTGATATTCACGCTGTGAATGCGCTCTACCGAAATTGCGCTTTTCAGGCCGATGACTCATCGTGCCTAGATTTACGGCATTTAAAACCGACTTGCGATTCGCCATTTGCACCACCCGTTTCGGCTATATCAACACCACTTCGCCGCCCACCTTTCCACTGTTCGATGCGACCCGGAGCCTCGCGCAGCCTCTCACCAGTATCTGCTACCCTCCGCGACAGCGTCGGCCACACCTGCTCGTGTCAGCAGCAACCATGACGCGACGGCGCGAGCTCCGGCCCGAGGACTCGTGGCGCGTCGTCGAGGGCGAAAACGACAGCTTCGACACGAGCATCCTCCCGTCGCTGGCTGACTCTTCGTCTCCGCCTATTTCCTCAGGTGGCATACCCTCACAGCCGTTTTCGCAAGGAGATATCAGCTTCGGCTCGCAGGACAGCATCCGCGACTTTGGCGTCGACGAGCGCGACATTCTGAGAGAGCCGTTTCGTCCGAGTTTGTCTCGGGCCAGCGTGAGCGCAACCGGTGATCCCGTAATCAGATCGCCCGATCCCGAGTTTCATATGCCGCAGATAGATGTGGCAACCGACGCAACAGGAAGCGTCAGGAGCGAGAGAACGGTCAGGGGATTGGGTATAGGATATGCGGGCGATCAAGGCGTGAGAAGACGGGGAAACCCCCTAACAGGAAGCCCATCCAAGCACAGGAATATCCGAGAAAGACACAGAGCTGCCGAAGAAGAGTATTACCGTTATCGCCGTCAACATCGGGGAACGCCTCCAGCCGTCGGGAGCCAGATCGCGGGATCCATACCTCCGGCGCTGTATAATGTACTCCGCTGGTTCACGGGAATCTTCGCCCTCGCCTTCCGATATGCCCAACGACCGCTCGCGCTTCTCCTCGCCATCTACCTCTGCTTCGGCGGCCTTATTATCGCACAGAACATGGCAACACGCTCCATCGCGGCGTCACTCTCCCCACTGTGCCGGATCCCCGGTCTCTCCATGTTCGGGCTTCCGTTCTGTCCTTCCCTGGACACCATCGTGACGCCCGAAACTGGAGCGTCGCACGTCGAGTTTGACCAACTCATGGACGTGCAGTCCAAGTTTGAGCAGGTGCTGGAGAAGAGTGCCGACGGCGTGTCGCTCCCCTTTGAGATGAAGCGCTCCGAAATGGCCATAAGAGACCTGCGCACTCTTATTCGGCACAGCGATGTTTCGAGACGTGAAGAGCTTGTCCTTGAGTTCGACGGTTATATCGACACAGCTCGTCAGTCGGCCACGGACCTGCAAAAGTTCAACACGCACGTTGGTTCATCCGTCGACGCAATCATCAGTATCAACCGTTGGACGTCTCGCTATATCGACACTCTGGCTCCATCAGAGGAGTCTTCGAGCTCCCTCTCGTCCACTTCCCCCTTTGTCAGCTGGGCCTCGTGGCTCTTCCACCCTTTCCAACCCACCAGCGACCACATGTTCAACGAGCGCATGCTCCTTGACAAATATATCGAGCACACAGCTCAAGTCTCGAACCGAATCGCGGCGTTGATCCTCGAAGCCCAGGCCGTCCTCCGCCTCTTCACACAGGCAGAAGACTACCTAAATAGAATTTACGAGATTACAACCCTCTCGTCGATCGACGCCGAAGAGCAGCGCGACTCCCTCCGGAGCCTCTGGAACCTCGTCGGCATCACCACGAACGGGGCCGCCCGCGTCTCTCGCCAGATCGCCCTCCTGCGTCAGGTCGACGACCAGCGCACAACCGCCGTCGCACAGGTGAGCGCCCTCATCCTCGAGCTCGAGAGCATACAGCAGGGGCTCGGCGACCTGAGGGACGCCGTCGCACAGCCCGAGCTGCTGCGTTACGGGGCCGGCGGTGTGGCGCCCCTGCCGCTCAGCGTGCACATTGCGACCATCGACCTCGGCGTCGAGCGCCTCGAGGATGCCAGAAAGAGGATCCGCGCCGCAGAGGACGACCGCGTTCGTGACGCCCTGGCCAGGGTCGGAGTGCCTGACGAACGGCTGCTTGGGGGGCAAGGAACATGAGAATGAGCGATGTGGAGGGGATATGAAGATGAAGCATCCATGGATAATGAAGGAATGAACGACAAAGGAATGGAATCAAGACGGACAGGACATATGATTGACTTTGTAATCACCACTGGGTTGAGCGGCGTTGGAGTGTTTGGGCGTTTTTGCACATGATGGATGATACCAGAACCTCGACCTGATTTGGGTATCAGAGAAACATATTAGTAGCCATGGATAACATAGAGGCGAATTTTGTCACATTCAGCTGCGGCACTCTGGTGACTTTACCATCATTCGTTGAGCAGGCCATGTTCATTTGCTTCTTTGTACTCAATGCGCCCAAGGATATCGTCTCAACACTGACTGACACCTTGCCGCAGTTACCAATCCAACATCTTGGTACACATCACTGCTACCTCACGAGCGAGGGCAGCCATGCTCACAAATAGCCCATCTCCATGGACAAGATATCTACATGACGCTCAGAACCCCATCGTCATTGCTTCAGCCGCCGGACCCCTTATATATAACCAAGACCATGGTTGTCGTATCAGCCCGCCTGACGCCGTGTTCAAATAAAGTTAACCCAATACACCCAAACCCCTCGTGAATAGTAGTCGTAGAATAGTCCCCTTCCGTGGTATGGCCCAATATCCAACAAAAATGCCTGCCAATCCCATAAACGCCAATGCCATGCTTTGTCCCAAGTAAATGCAATGCGAGATGCCATCTAAGTCCCAGTGTCGTCCCCGAATTGTGTTAGAAATATCCAGGAAAAACTTTTGAAATTGCACGAAGCCCTACATTGTCTGTTAATTGTTGACCCAAGATGCTTTGAAAATGTCGGTTACTCACATATTGCCCTTTGAGAATCGGGGTCGTCAAAGGGTGCATTTTTGGCTGCAATTTCGCGCATACGCTGTCGAGCGAATGAGGAGGGACTTGCGCGTCCTACTGTTGGTGTGATCAACTCGGAATTTTCTGGTTGTGTCGGTAGTAGGTTCAAAGCCCGAGGTCTCGATCGTCTTGGCTTCGTGGCCTTGGCTGTAGCAGGAGGACGCGTGGTCGCTTCGGGCTCCTCAGGTTGGGAGGCGGTTGACGAAGGCGCTGGTGGCGTATCCGAGTGTTCTGACACCTCCGCTGTTGTGTCTTCTGCGGGACGTCGTCTGAACTTTCCTAGCTTCAGGGAGACTAAAGGCGAAGAGACAGGTCGAGTGGGAGATGTCGAGGTTCGGAAAAGCCGTTTGCCCCAGTCTCTGATCTTGGTATTTTCTGTTGATCCTTCCGACAAATCCTCAAGGTCGACCCGTTCCCGTAACCGCCGCAAGGCACGTTCGCGACGAACCATGCCGTTCGTGATTTTGGGGCTGTAGCCTCTTGGCAGCATGCAATGCTTGCACATGGGACAAAGAGAACTGTTTTGCAACAGAAACTCATCGATACACTCCGGATGAAAGATGTGTCCACAGGGAAGCTCTCGGATAATGGTTACTCGATGGTCGAAATTGGCGAGACAGATATGACAGCTTGGCTGGAAGTTGGTAGCAGCATTGTCGCCATTGACGCCGATACTGGATCGCTTGCTCCGGACGCTGGCACCGGAGCGGATGCTGCGCTGATCGAGTCCCCGGCTGCTTCGTAGACGGCGGGTAGACGAGGGGGTAGGAGGAGCGGCCATCGACTCGGGGTCTGCATTGTATGTGAACAGAGGGAATCCGCGTACATGAGTGGCCGGCACTGTTAGGCGCTTGATACCCATTGCCTCAAGGTCTACCTCGCCGGTTTCGACTCTTCGCTTGAGAGATATTCGACGTCGCCGTTGAACTAGGTGCATGGTAACCGAGACGAAGGCAATGATGGCCAGGAGAGCACCGATGACGATCAAGAAAAAGGCCCAGAGAGCTGGCATATCCGACTCATCGTGCAGCGAGAGCTCGGTCCATATTCGAACGTAGTCTTTTGGATTTGGGCCGTAGAGCTTGTTGATCTCGCTTCCGTAGGGAACGTCATCGATGCGGCCTGAATAAAGACTCAGCTGTTGCATGATACCTTGACCTTCCCTTCCTGAGACGGCATATATGGGATATTTGTTGGCATTCCTCCAAGCCCCGCCGTCCTCCAAATTCCACACAGGCGAGTCTGCATCTTGGGGTTTATTTGACGAATTGTTGGGTTTGTAGAAGATGAAGGCGCGAATGGGGTCGAGACGCGCAGATGCGAGGTAGGATAGAGTGCAGTCGATGCTGAACCAAGGAGCGAGAGCGATGAGGTTGTAATTTGTGGGAGGTAGGTTTTCTCGTCGTGTCACATTTTCGGGTATGAATTCGTACTGTTGTTGGTCACATTCGGGATAGCCGTCGAGGTCTGGGACATAGAGGAGGCCAGAAATGCTCTGGCGTGAATCGGCATTGGTTGAGGTCAGGGTGGTGATGTTGCTGGTGATGCGCTCCTCATATGCCATCTGCTTCTGCTCGTGGGATGTTAGTCGAAACCAGTCGAAGCGAGGGATTGCCTCGATGTGAGCGACTTGGGGGTCGAGTCAAGGGCGGTGAACGCACCGAGAGAGCCGTAAGGTTTCTGATGATTGTCGACGGGACCGTACTGGCGCCGCTCCATACTGGATTGCTAAACAGGAGGCTGATATAAAGTCAGCGACATGCGCACGAGGGTGACGAGAGATTTCTGTCCCGGTGTCGCGAGGTCGTGGCGGCAGAGGCGACAACCGTGGGAGGAGTGGTCTGCGTGAGGGGAGTCGACGACATGGTGATGATAGGCGAGACAGGACGGATACAGCAACGACAGCGAAGGGATTCGCGACAAAAGAAATCAACGGTAACCTAGAGGGACATACACGGCATTTCGTATCTCGGTGAGCGCTGGGCGACTGTCAGTTCAGTTCGTGGGATGCCAAGACTGGGGTAGGATGGGAGGCTTCTTGGCCCTCAACCCGCAGGAGCGGATGAGGAGCAGGAACGGAAGGGGACGGAGACCGTTCGGGTAGGGCGGGAAAGAGCGAGGACAAGACGACAAGACCAAGAAAGGAGACGAGGACTTACACATGCTTCTAAAACATATTCAATCATGGAATTGTAGGCATGATATGGCGGACACCGACCGCGCAGAATTGAAGCAGCGGCCAGGTTGACAGGTGATGGTTGGTGGTGAAGACAAGATGACGGGGTGATAAGGTACGGAGGAATTTGCGGGAGCGAGAATTGAGATTGAGCAAAGAGGCAGGAGCGGACGATTTGGGGCTTCTGGGGGAGGGAAAGAACGAAAGAGACAAGCGAGAGTGGGAGTGGAAATGGTCCGGGCACTGGAAATGGGCTTGCTTGCTGGTCGCTCTTGACTGACAGAGACGGGAGACTTGCGTCTTGCGAGGAAGGAGGGAGTGAGCGAGTGAGTGGATGGATGGGATGGCGCTGGTGGAGTTTAGAACCGTGGAGAGCAACCTGAGTGGGTGGAGAAGGAGACACACGCAACGCAACGCGAAAGGGAGGAGCAGCGCCCCAAGTGAGCGTTTTGGGGGATGGGGAGATGCTACCGGCCGACGCCAAAGAGAGAGGAGAGGGGAGGGGGCAACGATTCATGGAGACGAGACGCCCTGCCTGCCCGCCTGCAGTGACCTGGCCTGGTCTGGTCTGCTTCCTGCTGCTGCCCGGCTGTGAAAAGATGGCAGGTGGTACGTAAAGCCCGGGAATTGGAGGTGGAGTGTGAATGGGGTCTGTTGTTGGTGGCGCGTTTGGGGGTGAGAGCCGATAGGGGAGTGAGAATAAGATGACACAGGGCCAGTTCGCAGGGCAGGGGTTGTGTCTGGATGAGGCCGACCAGTCCGAATCCAGTTATCGCCTTGAGAGCACAGTTCTGTAGGAACAGGAGAGGAATGGAATCTGAGAAGGGGCAAGGTGTTGCTATTAACCAAGGAGATAATAGTCTGTCTGTGAGCAAGAAAGCGAAAGATTCTGCGAGAGACCAACGAGTCCAGGCACAGTCCAGGCACGCCGAGTGCAGAGCCAAGGATCGAGACCTCGAACCGCGCACGATCTTGACGGTGACGACTCTCTGAGATGCAAATCAACCAACTCCCAGCACATCTTTCAGTTGCAGGAACAGGGCAAAAAAAGAAAGTGATGGCGGCGGCAGCAATTGGCGCCAAGCCGGGATCCTCTGGCGGAACCGAGAGCTTGGAACTCTTGGTGCTGAACGCTTCCCAGAGTATCACCAGCTTGGCCTGCTGTTGGGCATTGTGTGTAATGATTGTCACGACACGGGCAATGTTGTAAAAACGCCGATAGCGGGGAGCATGTGAGTCCAAACCGGACGAGTTCTGGCCATGGCACTTAGGTGGCCGGGAATAATACCGAGTGAGGTGATGTCGGAGACGGGAGCCAACGCCATGAGAGGGCCGCTATCGCAGCCGCTTTCGCTTTCGCAGTCGACCCATAATACTCGCATTCACAGAAACATCCATTTGTAGATTGACGAGATATAAACAGAACAGAAACCACTTTAACGGACCCTTGAACATGACGGGAGGTTCGTTTTGGCTCCTGCCAAGCAACTTGATCAAGAACCTACATCGGCAGGTACAGAAGAGAGATCCATCTTGGAAGGTATGGGCGGCGGGAGTTCCGAGGCCCGAGCTTGTCAGCTCTCTCCCCTCTCCCGTCACAGCATCAGACCAGCCAGCATCAACTTCAAACAAGGGGAGTCAACCATCAGAATCCACTAAATGCAAACTTCCCCACGAACCAAAAGCTTGTTGAGCGTCACTTGGTCAGATTAGGTCATACGGCCCGCAATACGACTCCATCCGGTCTCTCTTTCTCTCTTTTTTATCTCTGGTTTCAGGGATCTTCGTCACTGGGATGTGCCTGATGCCTGTTGCCACCCAACAATTCGAACCCTGACCTTTCCTTTGCACATTTGTGTGTTTTTAGCACCTGGATCACTCGAGAAAAGCCATTGCTTTGGCTGCTGATAACATTGGAGCTGTCATGGAGCTTACGGCTCGTTGCAACCTGAGACGGAGCTCGTCGATTCAGCGAGTGGGGTATTTTGGCAACAAAGGATCGGTGGCGCCTCAGCTGGACTCGAATTGGGATGGATGCTTCGGACACGGCCCTGTTCCGTTCGTTCTCAAGAGACAATCCCGTATCTTTCAGATGAGGCAGGGAAAACAGGCCTTTGCAGTCTTCAACACGCCAAGGAGTAATGAGTTGACATTGAGGAGAATGGAATTGAAACGACTTGGATAGGGATCCAAACCGAATCGGATCTGCACTTCTGCCAAGCTCTGTGCCCAAAAGCTTGTCTGTTCGAGACGTTCCAGCGGCGCCAGCCCACCAAGTCGTGATGACCAGGGGCGCGGCATAAACGCGTTTACGCGAACCCTTGAGCCACAGCCTTGACGCTTCGTCGCGAGCCGGACGTCCCAGGAGCCTCATCTCTCGTCTCCATAGGACTCATTGATCAACACTGCCTGCTGACTGACGAGGGCTGATCCAAGGGTTGTGGAGTTGATGGCTGATCCGTCGATGGCAATGTCGAGCCCTGCGGGGATTGGCAGTCCGGTGTTCAGCAGTCACATCAGAAACGCTGACAATCTCTGCGGATGCAGAGACCCTTGATCCTCGGGGCCTTGCGACCTTGTACGCGGAACAAGGGTCGGTTCACAGTGTCATGTCGCTGGGCGATACTGACTGGCTTACTGCTGAATGGAAAGCGACCATACCACCCACCCCTCCCCTGTCGCTTGGTTTTCCCAGGTCCCGTTGTCTGGATTTCAGCCATTTTAGCCCGCACATGGCATCGGTGCATGCGGGCGGCACAAGCGCTGCAACCCACTGTCCGAGAGCCCAGTCTTGGCCGTCTAGAAGGCAAGCGTTTGACGGAAGCCATTCTCGAGGCTCGCAGATCTCCAGTAGCTGCCGCCGACACGATGACACCGGATTGATGGGCAGTTAGTGAAGTTGCACTGTACGGCGAGGCATGAGTAGCCTGTGGCTGCGACAAAGCATGCGCCAACCCGGCAAGACGGCACATCCTGAGGTGTAGATCACTGGATCTTCAACGAAGTTCAAGCACCGGAGAGCCTAGATCAGCCCGTGAGCCCTATGAGCAGGCGGGAGCTGCATGGGAATGGAGAAGAGAGTGAGCACAATGTCGACACGGCAGCACGGAGTCAACTTGCCGTGCTTGCTTGCTTGCCTCGTGGGCTCACATTGCGAGCCCTTCAACAGGCTAGCTGGACTGAGGTTTATGTAACTGAGACTCAGACCAATGCACAAAGCCAGGCGCTGTGCTCAGATTGTTTCTGACAAGAGGCACTGTCTCTCTTCCCTCTACCTCTCCACCCGGATGAGTAGAGATCTCGCATTCCAGCCAACGATGGATGAGATCTGCCCTTCCCGCTGGAGAGCTTGCAGAGCTTTCGGTTCGAGCTCAGACTCAGAAGACCTTGGTGCTGCGCCACTTGACGTAATCAAAGGAGCGGAACGTTGGCCGTGGACAAGCTGCGATTTCTTTCAGGTGTTGCGTTTGGTACAGTCTTGCGTCGCTTTCTCTGCGTATAGAAGCCTGCAAATTGGACAGCCTGAGTCGGTAAGGATACTTGGTCGCTGTATCCATTGATACAGCCAGCCTCTGGTTCACTCTGTCGCAAGAGGAGGGCAAGACAAGACCCTCGCTCCTTGCAGCAAATGAAACCACCGGTCTGTGACGTCGGGCACAAGTTTGATCATCGTCCTCTTGTTGTCTTTGACCAGCAAATGACGTGGGCTGCACGTGGCACGTCTCCCGTCATCTTCGCGAGTCGTGTCAACGAATATGTGCTCTGTTGCTGCTGAACGTTTTCTCATTGCCCGTTTTGGGCCGAGACACAGGGATCTGGTTCAAGTTCTCCAAAAGCATGTGCGGAGTCGTTGCGCAGGCTTACCGCTCTGTACTGCCTCAAGAGCCTATCAACGCTGCTCAGCGGATGCAGAGATAAGGCTTGACTTGACTTGATGGGCAGGATCCGTAACCTCGGATAATGGTATCCATGGTCATGGCCGTTTAGACTCCATCTCACCACCATCTAGTATTGTCTCTCCAAGAGCATCATAGTTAGGAGTTGAGGACTCTCTTGCTTGTGAGATGAAAGTCGAGGTTTGCGTTTCTACAAGCAAGGAAAAATACATCCATCACGCGGGATTTCTTTCAGCTGCAAGCCTCTGCCGCCCACGGCAAGCGGCTCATCGTGTTGCTTCCGGCATGAACCGCTCGGGCTCTCGGACGATATTTAGCTTCCGAGTGTCTTGCTCGGGGGCAGAGTCGATCCTGGTGAAGAGCATGAGGGCGTTGGATGACTTGGGAGTGAATTAAGCTGAGCTTTGGAGTCAAGAATAGGCACTAACAATTGTGCCTCTACATTTTCTATCGAATTACCTTTTATGCGCATGTCACGGCTAAAACTATCACAGAGCTGGACTTGAAGGCATTCCAGGCCTTCGGATCGGGGCTCACTGCCGCATTCCAGTCGGCAACGTCGTTTCCGTAGCCACGTTTGGCTCGGCCTTGTACTTGATACCTATCTCTCTGTACTTGAAGGGCTCTGGGTAATACTGGAGTGATCCAAAGAAGTTGGAAGGGATACGGCGAGTGTGGGAGGCCTCCCACAACTGAACGGAGGATTGATGTGCATGCTGCATATGTACGGTATCCCAGTTGCATTTGATCGTATTTATGAATTCTTCCAAGTTATCACTGTACGGATACTTCGGGATCGTCAAATAGACGCGCCTGGGAATCTATCTAAACTGCCAAGGAGGTAAACGCCACCAGATTTACGATATACTCCTTCAGGGCCGCTACTCCGTAGATATCTCCTGGCTCTCCACATTGCACTACATCCAAGATACGTCACAGTTAATTAAACCGCACAGGAAACCATCAATTCTTTTCACTAACAAGAGTGCACATTCTGAACATGTATCACAGCCCTCATCATGGCCGAGAGCATCCCTCTTGCTCCCATCGTGAGGTCCATTGCTCTCACGCGAGGCGAGGCGACTGGGTTGCTCAGCAACTTACCAGCGTCGGTCACCACCATAGCCATTTCCGCCGTACTCATCATTATCACGTCGCTCATATCCGCCGCCGTAGCCTCCCTGGCCCTGGCTCTGGCGGACGTACTCGTCGGCGGCTCCTCCAGAGTAGCCGCCTTCCTCACGACGACCGTAGTTGTCCTGGCCATAACCACCACCGTAGCCGCCCCCCTCACGACGCTCGCCGCCTCCGTAGCCCCCGCCGTAGCCACCCTCTTCACGGCGCTCGTGACCGCCGCCATAACCACCACCGCCGTAGCCACCTCCGTAGCCACCCTCTTCTTGACGTTCATGGCGGCTGTGGCTCTCCTCGCGGCGCTCATAACCACCGCCGCCATAGCCGCCCTCCTCATGGCGTCGACCACCGCCATAGCCGCCCTCATCATCATCGCGGCGGCGACCATAACCTCCTTCATCGTCATCACGACGGCGACCGTAACCGCCCTCGTCGTCGTCACGGCGGCGGCCATAGCCCTCCTCAGTTGAGCCATGGTACTCGTGGCGCTCGGTGCGCTGGTAGCTACCCGAGTAAGACTGGTGAGTCTCTGTTCGCTCCTCATAGCCGTAGCCTCCGGTGTGACGGCCACCCTCAGAGTCTCGTTGCTCGTACCGGCTGTACTGTTCGTGACTGCTGCCATCAGGGCGCTCTGTTCGAGAGTACTCGGCCTGGCCATAGCGATCACCATGACGGCCATACTCGGTCTCGGTGCGAGTATACGATCCGTCGTCCTCGCGGCGGCTGCTGGTCTCACGCCTGGTGTCATCACTGTTGAAAGCTCCTCCAAGGATGGAGCTGGCAGCGTTGAGGAATCCGCCAAAGCCACCCTCCTCCTTCTCCTCCTTACGGCCGGAAGAGGGCATCTTGTAGCCGGTGTTCTGCTCAACCATACCAGAAAGAGCGCCAGTAGCACCCTTGAAGATGGCATCGGCGGCGGCACCAGCAATCTTGTCCTCAATAGTCTCGGGACCACCGTAGAGCTTGCGCATCTTGAGCTTACCAGCACAGCCGTGGCCGTGACCAGTGTCATAGACGCCCTCCTTGTGGTTCTCGCCGTTCTGGACGCCGTCACGGGTCAGCTTGCGACGGTAGTCCTCACGCTGGTCATCGCCCATCTCACCCCACCACTCCTTGACGTTCTCGTAGCAGCGGCGTCGGCCCTCCTGGACCTTGCGGTTGCCCATATCACGCTGGGCAGGGTGATGCAGGATACCGCCGATTATGTCGTCGAGGAGCCTATCCACATCGACACTCTCATCATCAACGGCGTCCATGAGCTGAGGGACAACCCAGTGCACCATGCTGGCAGCGTTTCGGCCGGCAATTTCGTTGAGAATCTAAGACTCAGTTAGAAGCTGGATTCATAACACTTACGTTGCTCACTTACGTTGGAGAAGTGGTCCTTGGACAGCATGGAGTGAGTGGGATCGCTAGAGTCATCATTATGGAAAACAATGTGCTGCTCGCGCTCACTGCTCTCAATGATCTCGTCGGAGCCAGTCTTGAGCTCGTTGCGGATCTGCTGGATCAGGGGGACGATGAAGGGGGCAATGATGGAGAAGATGAAGACGGAAAGCTGCTCCTCCAGCTGCTCAATGATCTTAGGCAGCACAGGGATCTTCTCAACGGCGCCCGAGATGCTCTTCATGATGTCATCATGGAACTCAATGGCAGGCATGACCTGCTTGAAGACGTTCTGGACGTAGAGGGTGAACTCCTCAGGGTCACGAGGGGAGACGGAAACATTCTCCATCTGAGCCGTGGCGGCGTTCTGCTGGAGCTCATCGACGCGATCACTCTGGTGCTTGTTACCAAAGATGCCGTCGGGGATCTTGTCCAGCAAGTCCCGGAGCATGCTGGTATCGGACGCGGCGCCCTGCTGAAGAGTGCCCTCGAGTTCGTCAATCTCATTCTGGGTCAGCTTGTCGGACACTTGAGTCTTGTTAGTGATGTTTTTAACAAATGCGAGGGTGTGCTTGGTGAGAACTAACCTTCACCAGTGACGGAATGCAAGAAATCAACACCACCAAAGGTACCAGTAACGATGGGGTAGACACGGTCACGAGCACCCTCAAGGTTGATCTCGGTGTTACGACCACAGTGAGGGAAGACATCACGTTCGCCCAGCTCAATAAGTGCAAGTTCGGTGTAGTTGCTGTGAGCAAAGAAATCTGTAGTTGTGATTAGCACATGGACAACGATAGACCGCGCGCGACGGTGAACTGAACAATAGTATACTGACCCTCGAGGCAGTGCAGTCCAGTGCCCATGAGACGGAGAGCCTCATACTTGTCTGCCTTTCGCTGAGAATCCTTGTATCGGCGGCCGAGCTCAATCATACCGCCAAAGAGGCGTCTGACAAGCTTGGCAGAGGTCATGATACCGGCGCGCTCGTTGGCAATGTAGTTCTTCATGCCCGTCTCTGGGTCGATCGAGAGCTCTCGTTCCTCATCAATGGGACCTCGAAGGCGACGGTCATACTGGCGAGCGTCGACATTCTCGGCGTAGTCCTTGGGGTTGTCGATGTGCTCCTCAGGGCGGTAGCAGCCCAGTCGCTCAGCGGTAACCTCGAACTCGCCGGATCCGTAGCCAAAGGTCATGAAGCCGAGAACGCAAAGGAGGAGACGGATGGCTTCGGCAGAAACGGACTTGACAGTGCCGACATCGACAGCCTGGGAGTAATCTCGGAGCCAGTTTCCAAAGTACGTGCGCGAAACGTTGATCTTGTTGAACTTTTTGCCATTGAGGGCACGGGCCAGGGTGAGGGTGAGGAGAGCATCTTCGATATCGCCGTGTCGCCCTAGGAGAGATACAGTTAGCTGAGATGCGCCGAGGGATGCGATCTGCGGGGGGTCACTCACAGTTCTGGCCCTCAACCTTGGAGATTGAGGCAATGTTGCCAGCACCGAAGGCAAAGGCAGGAGAAGCCAGGCCAACGAGGATGATGAGCCCCACCAGGAGGCCGTGAGACCTGAAGCTGAACATGGCTGCTGTTCGCGTCTTCAGGCACTGGGAGGGATCCCAGAGAGAAGCTTGGTGTTGTGTAGCAGGAGTGGTGAAAAGAAAGAACCCCTTCTGAGCTAGCAGGAGGGGAGATGGAGCAGTGCAGAAAGGAAGAATCTAGTCAGGAAGAGTTGTGAGGGAGGAGGAGGAAGAGGGAAACGAAAACAGGGAGAGGAAACTAGGAAATGGTGGAGGATGAGGAAGCGGAGGAGGGGCTGTCTGAGGGGCAAGTGACGCAGATTCAGCTGGCGCGGGCGCTGTGTGGTGCTGGGCTTCAAAGTGGTGCTACCGTTGGCCGAGCAGTGCAGCAGTTGACAAACAGGAATAAGCCAGCAGAATCGCTCGGGCACATGCTGATGGCATTGCCTAGGTGTACCGACGGTGCTGTATGCACTGATCTCAGCTCATGTAGACAGCCACCACGATCTAGGCGTCACGGGCGCGAGACGGGTTGCCTCCCGTCGGGTCAAAGCAGTATGCCAAGCTCTGTCGAATCGAAGCTTCTGAAGCCACCATAGCTTGGACACAAGGTTGGCCGGGCCATCCGCCGTTCATGCCTTGCTAGAGAACATGGCCTGCTTCCTCAGACCTCCGTTTGCCCACTTGGTGGCCGAGCATGAAAACCATACGCGCCGGGAGATCGCGAGGATGGTCGATCATGGAGGGGTATCAGCCATAGCGAGCTAGGGGTTGAAAGCTGTCCAAGCTGGGACAAGGGTCTGGTACACGGCAATTGGCTGCCGCTGTCATACAGATGCCAAGTACCTCGCCCCTCCATCTTGAGCATCTCTGACTTGGCTTGTTTTGGGTCCTTGGACGGCCTTGACAGCAGGGGTCTGTGACACCAGTGGGTGCCCGGCATCAACCATTCAACGCCGTCGAATGAAGCTTGCGTGGGCTGCTCTGGACCAGAGCCCCGCCATTGCGTGTGAAGGGATAAGAGAGAACTGCGAAGCTCCTTGAGCTTTGCTCGTGATCGAGCATGAACAGATCAAGAGGCACGTATGATTCCCTCGGCAGTGACTTCAATTAGAGGGATCAACAATATACCATGGGCGTGTAAACTTGGCATCGAACGGCGGGTAGAATAGAAGCGTCGTTGGCTCAAGGTCAATAACTTACTATTAAGCTTACTGGAGCCGCGCTGCCATCACGTGGTGTTCTGACCCCTCCAAGAGACGCGTCTCGGTAGTTGGCGATGATGAGCTCAGTCGCGATCAGGCTCGAAACATGGAGGGTCAAAGACTCAAGAATGTTGGCTGAGTAGGAATCGAGTGACCGAAACGGAGGCATCTCACGTCTTTATACAACAGCCAATCGAGGGGAGGCGGGCCAAAGGGTCGAGCTTCCCTTCAAGCTCCCACTCTCTGCCTTTGAACAGTTCAATGCCCATCAGGGTGTTCCTTTGCGACCCTTCGGCACCTTGTGCGATGCCTGCGTTGTTTTGAACAAGAGAGGCGTAGAGGTAGTTGATGACGAATCGTAGTTCTTGAGCCGTCCACAGTAGAAATTTAGGAGGTGCGAATCCTTAAAGTACCTGTCTATTGCAACTGTTGGGATCGGGTTGGAACTTGTCTTGGAACGGTCATCAACGATGGTTTGAGTAAAATTGATGTCGTGGACACGAAATCTCTGTGGCGTCCCGAACAGACGCAGTACGATGAGCACTCCGGCCATTTAGTTACGTCAAAGAAGCGCTCGAGGACGTGATTCCTTGAGGCTTCCGCTTCATACACTGGCAACTGAACATGACGTCGATACATCTGCTTGAGCGCAGTCGAGGACGGCCATGTTGCAAAAAGTGTGGGAGTTCAGGGCTGCTCGTGCTGACCTGGCTCCAAAAGGTAGAGGGCTGCTGAAAATAGCTTGATGGACGCTGAAGCACGCCAGGGCAGAGAGTCATGGTGAATGACACCTGGAGGACGTGCCAGCGACAGCTCAATGATTTCCGGCAGAGGGTTGTCCTTGAGGGAAACGTCAAAGCCTCTGGGACGCGCTGTGGAACAGCGAGAGGTTGGGGGACCGCTGGGTGTCTGAAAAGAGCCGCTCTCCTCTGTGCCCGTCATTCCATCACCCCCCTGGTTGATCGTTCTGAAATGTACAGGCCAAGGGTGAAGGCGCCGGAATGACCCCGCCTGGCTGTGCCCAGCTAGAGGCCAGCGAAAGCCTGCCCAGCTGCCTGGCGAGCTCAGGGCGCACTCGGATTGGGCTTGACCCAGCGGTGAGTGGAGGGGGCGGCAGCATGGTCACCACACTCTGGGTGTGACAGTGACACATCGCTCCGGATGCCCTGGAAAAGCGTCGCGAGAGGGCGCTAGAGACGTCGCTCCAGGTGTCTTCTGTAGGTATCGTTACAGCATCACGGCTTTTGCAAACAGGTTTGCGAAGGCTCTGGACGGGGTTATAGGCGGCTCCAGGCCACAAATTTGTGATGCACCAACAGCCAACAAGTAGATGAAATCAGCAAGCATATTCAATGCAGAGAAAAGTTAACAAGGAAAACCCACCGGCACAGCTTGATTGATCATAAATAATAGTCGAGTACTGAGGCGATACAGTTGACGCTTCGGCCCTCGCAGCAGTAGCACCTTGGGAGTGCGGAGGCTGCGCAACTGGGCGCGGAGTCGTTTCCATCCTTTGCTGCGAGTGGCTAACGGACCAGTCAGAGAAGGTCCCAGTGCGGTATCTCTTGCGCTGGTCATTCCGAGGGGTTTCTTTGAGGACGAATTTGTGTGTATTTTTTTTTTTGTGTTGAGGTCTATGTGTGGGATAAGTGATGAGCGTGGAGTGCGGGCTCTTACAGAGCAGGGCTGTGGAAGGAGGCCGGTTGCTCTTGCCCAGGGTTATCAAGCTGGCAATTGCCTAGGATCTTGCTGTGCGGTGTTGGGGAAGGTGCTGTGGCGAGACTACCTGTCTCTACAAAAGACGGGAGCTGGAGTGCGTGCCTGGAATGGATGGACAGCAGCATTCAGGGCGCTCACTGAACTCTGAAAAAACACCAGCTGGAGGGCAGCTCGCGAGAATCACTCACTGATGGCCTGGCCCTGAAGACGCGCCGAGAACCGTTTGGATTCTAGCGCCTCAATCGTCAGGCTCGACAATGGGGCTGCTGCTGTAATTTGGCGACCACCAGGTCCCTCCAGGCCCCCGCCTTGTCGGGCAGTGATGAAAATTTTCACCATGGAGGGCAGGGCACCTCAGTTGTGCGGGCACCTCCCGTCATTATCATTGTGTTCCAGCTGGGCGGGCGGCTTCTTGGGCGACCGACCTGGTCGGGTGGGTGGGTTACAATGGCCAGCCAGTTGATCGGGGAGTGGAAGGTGACCACTAAGAAGCCAGCGGAACACGCATCCACTGCAGCTGCCGCCTTTTTTTGCCCTGAGAGGCACTCGCTTTTTTTTTTTTACCCTCGGGCGCTGCGGTGCGATTTTTTTTTTTTTTTTCGAGCGCGCCCCCGCCCCAGCAAAGCCCAGAAGGTCACCCACTGCTGTCCAGTTACTGATTGCGCATGGCGCCTGACCCCTACATATTCAGCGCACCACCCACCCCGCGCCCGAAATCCTATTTTCCCCCGTTCTTCAGCACTCATCTCCCCTCAGAATTCAGCACATTTCAGCGAGCCTTCCATCGGCTTCCCGTCCCCTCAACGCCCCAAACGCAACAGAGCTCGCCCGCTTTGACAATAAACGCAGCATACAGCAGCGCATTGCGTTCCACTGCCAGTCAAACGCGCCCCAAGCCTGTCAAAACACCAGCGCAATCTGCAAAGAGCCAGCGCGCGCGCGTCTCAAGAAGAGCATCTATATAGATCACCACTTCTACTCAACCTTTTCACCACCACAACACCATGGCTCGTCCTAAGAAGTCGGCTGCCGAGAAGCAGCAGCCCGCTCAAGTTCCTGTTCCTCAGCAGCAGCACATTCAGCATCATCAGCAGCCCCTCGTCCCGACTCCCATGATGCCTGTCCCAGTCGCCGCTGCAGTTGTTCCTCCGCCTCAGGCTGTCATGCCTCAGCGCGTGGTCGACAACGATAGCTTCCTGCGAGTACGCGATTCGGTGAGTCTCTGCTCTTTCTTCCATCTTCCACACTGTCTGCCTAGCGCTTCGCAATATTGTCTCGTTTTGAGGCTCTGGGCAAGAAGGCGTCCGTTTCTGCCTTGTGTTCCGCGTTTCCTTGCGTGTTTCAAACTCTGAGGAGGCTCAAGTTGCGAGGCGTCAAAGCATCCCTCAATGGAGAGGCTCGTCAAGCATCGCACACTTGTCGCATTCTCAACTTCACAAGTCCCTTGGTCAAGTGTACCACCACCTCAGACCCCATGTCTCTTGTGTACCGTACAAAGCGAAGACGCGTTCTGCGAGCTGGCTGTTGACAAGTCAGTACCGCACCGCGCTTCTGCGGGCTTTGGGACTCGAGGACACTAAGGAGCTATGGCCACCGCACCTTGGCTCAGCTGCGACTTCGGACCCACCAAAGCTTCTACCCCACCTGCACCTCACTTACACGCTGCTCTCTACCATTCAACGGTCAAAGATGGTCAAGTTAACATGATGATATAGGCTGTTGGTCGTCTCACCACCATTCTGGAGCTTCTCCGCTCCTTCACTGCCGACTATGTTCGACAGACCAACCTTCTCCTCGGTGAGCCCACTGCTGAGGGCTCCCAGGATAACCTCCTGGCCACCTTTGAGCATGCTGCCCAGCAGCTCATTATGCCCGTCCCTGAGCTTGCTCCCCCTGTTGAGGAGAAGAAGGAGCGCAAGAAGCGAACCATTGACCCCAACGCCCCCAAGCGTCCCCTCACTCCCTACTTCCTATACATGCAGCACGCTCGCTCTATTATCGCGAACGATCTTGGCGCTGAGGCTCCCAAGGGTGCTGTTCAGGAGGAGGGTCAGCGACGATGGGCCAACATGAGCCCCCATGAGAAGCAGGTAAGCTTTACTCGCTCGCCATGGTTTTGACACGATCGCTGACATGTATCACAGGGTTGGAACAATGCCTACCAGTACAACCTTCGTCTGTACAACGCTCGTGTCCACTCATACAAGAACGGCAACCCTCACGCCAAGGGCATGTCTGATGAGGAGGCGCTCAAGTACGCTGAGGACTTCCACATCCCCATGCCCGAGCTCAAGGATGCTGCCCAAGCTGCGGCTCCCGCCGACGACCAGGATGCTATCGCTGAGCAGCTTCAGCATGTTGCTGCTGCCCCTGTCGCTGAGGAGCCCGAGGAGGAGGAGACCCCTGCCAAGACACCCAAGAAGGCTACCGGTGGCCGCAAGCGCAAGACGGCCACTCCCGCCGCCGCCGTCGAGGAGGTTAAGACCCCTGCGCCCGCCAGCCCTGACAAGAAGCGAAGGCGCACCTCGACAAAGCTCGCCGCCGCTGAGGTTCAGGAGGAGCCCAAGAAGTCGGGTCGCAAGAAGGCTAAGAGCTCCTGATTGCCCTTCATCTGTTGCTTCTCATTCTTGGCGGGCCTTGCTTGGTCCACCACCGCTTTAAAGTCTCTCTGTTGAGCTCCTGTCGCTGGCAGGAAGCATGATACCAAAAGGGAGAGGTATATGGCACGGGGGTTCTATACTCTAGGAGTTTGGGAGGGTTTCGTCTTTATTGTACTTTGTCGTTTATTCTTTTGGGGGGCTATAGGGGCCCGAGGACACGAAAAGCCCGGGCAGGACTGACTGATGGACGAGACGGCTGGGCAGCGATTGGGGCCTGTTGCTCTGTGTATGGATTTACGCTTATGTTGTATTTACAGTTGAATTCGCTATGCCGTAATGACATCCATGATTGCGAACAACATTGCCTTGCCTACTCATGTTTTTGGAGTTTGTGGATGATTTTCTGCTTGGCTGAAGCGAAGTTGTATTACTGGTTGGGTTATTGACCAGTTACTACACACTTGGAGCTATTTGAAATGAGATGATTGTTTCCATTAACTACAGGAACTGCTGCTCCGTATATCCAAGTGTGATATTCAACTTTCCTCAGTCCACTCTCCTTATCCTTTGCCTTGACCTCAATAGACATAAAACTGTTGCGTCAGGGGCAGAGTCTCTGCTGGCGCCGCCACACACACCTCGCCATCGGCCTCGACAGTGTAACTCTCTGGGTCGACGCGCATCTTGGGCATGCGGTCGTTGTGCCGCATGTCGCGCTTGCCAACGGTACGGCACCCGTGAACCGCCTCGACGCGGCTGCGTAGGTTGTACGAGGCTATAGCGCCCGAGGTGATGGAGGCGGAAGAGACGAAGAGAATGCTGGTGGAGGGACAGAGGGGAGCGAACATGGGACGGGCGATGATGGGTTGGACTGTAGGAATAGAGGCATTGGGGTCGCCCTGGATGGGTGTTAGCAAGATCAGAGACAGGAGAAGGGGTCACTTACCATCTGAGCATATGCGATATGTCCTCCCTTAATGACATTGCTAGGCTTGGTTCCAAACCAGGCCGGATCCCAGACGACCAAGTCGGCAAACTTGCCCACCTCGATGCTTCCCACCAGGTGACTAAAGCCTTGAGCAACGGCCGGGTTGATAGTATACTTGCTCACGTAGCGCTTAACACGAGCGTTGTCAGCCCCCGTGCCCTCATCCTCGGGCAGCCGACCCCTCTGAATCTTGTTCTTGTGCGCCGTGTTCCAGGTCCGGAGCACCACCTCGCCGCAGCGGCCCATGGCCTGCGAGTCGGAGCTCATCATGCTGATGGCGCCCAGGTCGTGGAGCACGTCCTCGGCGGCGATGGTCTCTGCGCGAATTCGGCTCTCGGCAAAGGCAACGTCCTCGGGGATGTTCTTGGATAGATGGTGGCACACCATGAGCATGTCGAGGTGCTCGTCAAGCGTGTTACGCGTGAACGGCCGTGTTGGGTTCGTCGACGACGGCAACACGTTCTCGTGCTCAACGACCGAGATGATGTCTGGGGCGTGGCCGCCTCCAGCACCCTCAGTGTGGTACGTGTGAATCGTCCGACCCTTGAAAGAGGCGATGGTAGACTCGACGAAGCCTGACTCGTTGAGTGTATCAGTGTGGATGAGACACTGAACATCCAGCTCATCGCAGACGGTAAGGCACGCGTCGATAGCAGCGGGAGTACAACCCCAGTCTTCGTGAAGCTTGAGACCGCAAGCGCCCGCCGTGACCTGCTCGCGGAGGGCCTCAGGGGCACTGTCGTTGCCCTTGCCTGTGATTCCAATGTTGATGGGAAGGGAATCACAAGCCTGGAGCATCTGGCGCATGTAGTGGGCTCCAGGGGTACAAGTGGTTGCATTTGTTCCCGCGCTGAGATGTCAGTGAGCCCCTGAACACGGAAGTGAGGTGAAGGACAACGTACCTTGGACCAGTACCACCGCCCAACATAGTGGTGACACCCGATGCGAGGGCCTCGGGTACCTGCTGTGGACAGATAAAGTGGATGTGAGTATCGATGGCTCCGGCGGTGACAATCTTGCCCTCTCCTGCGATGACATCTGTACAGCTTCCAACCACCATGCCGGGCGTCACGCCGTCCATCACGTCTGGGTTGCCCGCCTTGCCGATACCCACGATCATGCCCTCCTTGACACCGATGTCTGCCTTGTAAATACCTGTCCAGTCCACGATGAGTGCGTTGGTCACAACTAGGTCCAATGTCTCAGCATCTGGCCGTCCCGTTGCCTGGCCCATTCCCTCACGCAGCGTCTTTCCACCACCAAACTTGCACTCGTCGCCATAGACCGTCTCGTCACGCTCAATGCTGACCCATAGATCTGTGCTGCCGAGCCGCACGAGATCACCGGTGGTGGGACCAAACATGGTTGCATATGCGGCGCGGTCCATATCAAAGGCGTCGATATAAGCCATGTCACCCGCTGGCTCAGGAGCGTGAGCAAAACCAGCTTCTTGCAACCGTGCAAGGATCTCATCAGCACGAGAAAGGTCAACAGCTCCTGATGCGAGGTTGTTACCCCCGCGGATAACACGGTTGCCGCCAATCTCGACAAGCGTGACAGTCTTTGTATCGCCAGGCTCGAATCGGACAGAAGTGCCGGCGGGAATATCGAGTCGATAACCATACGCACGAATACGGTCAAACTCGAGCTGCGGGTTGACCTCTATAAAGTGGTAGTGAGATCCCACCTGGATAGGTCGGTCTCCCCTGCTCGTCACCTGAAGACGGATCCTATTGCGGCCCTCGTTGAGAGTGACCCGTGACTTGACAGTTACTACGGCACCGGGCTGCTTCTCGTGCGCGTACTCTTCAGAGGCCGCCATGGGGAACGCATCGTTGTCCGGGACTGGGAGGAAACTTCCATACAGCGCCTTGCGGAGGTCACCATCATCGGAGCTGATGGGGTTGTGGACGGTCACGAGATATGTACCGGATGGAAAGGTACCCTCAACTTGAATCTCATGAAGGGTACTGCACACAGAGGGGAGGACATGACGTCGACCCAGCATGGTGGCTCCAAGAGCCATAAGGTCCGCGACGGTGTGATTTCCATCGCGGATGAGTTCATGTAGGTTGTTGGCAATGAGAGCCTAGTGCGAAGCGTGTTAGTTGACAGGATACTAAGCAGCAAGGGTACGACGCCTCCAACGGCCGTCTACAGGGTCCAAGACAGGGTCATAAGGAGGCGAAGGAATTATAGCATACTGACCGCAGCTTCCGAATGGTTCAGCTTGACTCCCCTTGCCAGTCGCCTCTGAGCAAGCACTCCCAGCTGAGAGATGACGAGCTTATCGATCTGTAGTTCCCGAGAACAACCCTGGTTAGTCGAGTCATGGGCGCCCCCTCCCCAGCCAACGACACGGCGTGGAGACAGGGCCTTGTGAGCCTTGGCGGGAACGCACCTCTTTGGGAACCAGATGCATGTTTGATAGGCCGCTAGTTTCGTCTGTCGTCTACAAAGCAAAAAAGGGAGAGGAGGAGTCAAAACCGGATCGCACGGGGGCGGGATGGAGAGAAGGGGGAAAGGGGAGAGAGAGGGAGGGGGAGAGAAAGAAGCTTTCCCCGGCACGGCACCGTTAGCCGTAATGAGAAAGGTAAGGTAGCCTGACTTGTCTCGACTCGTCCATGGCTTAAACGGGCATGGATATGGATACAGTCATTGATAATAATATCTGAGCTCAGAGCCTGTGTTGTCCTGGCCCCCCACTGTCGCGTGGTTTCCAGGTTGCGATAAGGCCGGGATGAGGGTTTGGGGTTGCTCTGTTGATAAGGCCGATTGGTCATTTGCGCCCGCCGGCCATCGATTTCGGTTGTCGCCGTTTGCGGGCGAGTCTTGGCTTCTTAGATGGTTATTTCCGGATCCGATAGTACACATGTTGTAGATGTGTGTACCGTGACATGGAGATGGAGTAGGTAGTCAACGGTCGCACATGTCAGCATTAGCTTACCTACGTCTGAATGGCCTCATCCACGCAACCCTAGCTTTTCAAGTATAGAAAGCGACAATTGGTATTCTTTAATCCTGCCTACTGACCATTTATCCATCCCTCAAACACCATCCTACACCCCAAACGCCATCCACGAAACATTATATCTGCGTAAACAACTAGAAACTGCGAGGTTGAGCCATATAGGATTCCTATTCCTCCTCAACTTCCTCATCCCACTGCTCCTTTTCCTTCTCGAGCAGGTCCGCCATGTCTCCCGTCTTGAAGATGGAGCTACCTTCGTCTGCCACCCTTGGCACTTTGCGCAGGCTTTCGTCGTCAAACACCGACCCGATAGTGTCGATCCATCGTCGGCGTCGCTCCATCAGCGTCTTGGTCAAGTCACCAATGCCCGGCCGTGCCATACCAGCGGCGCTGCCCACAAAGTGACTGCCTCCACCCGCGCCTCCAGGGCGTTTTGTCTTCTTGCTCTTGCCAATTGTCCGTGTGCGCTTGAGATACGCAGCCTGGACCTGGGTGTCGAGATCTTCCAAGATAGTCTGGTATTCTTGGTAAGCCATACGCTCGCGCACCAATTCCGTCAACCGCGCTTTGCGTGCGCCGTTGATCAGCATCTGGTCCTTCAGTCGGCCTTGAAGGAGACGTAGTCTCGCTGCCACCTCGTCGTCGTAGTGCCCGTCAAACTCGGCCTCAAATCCTTCAAGAGGTAGAAAGCCAATGTGCCTCAGTTCCTGTTTGATGCGCTCATCGACTTGCGAGTACTCCAACTTCGGATGTGATGCCTTCTTCCAAGCCTCTGTAGATGACTCTGGCATAAATGCTGCCGGTTGTTGGGGGTTTGACTTTTCATCAGAACCTCCAGCATGGTCTTCGCCATTGACATCGCCGTTCATACTGACATCTCCATTAGTCGCACCGTTAGTTGTTGGTTTGTCATCTGAAGGTTGTGCGCGAGCCTCTGGTCGAAGGGTTTGCATCAGCCGTGTCAGCAGAGGGCCAACAGATAGCTTGTCCGTTTCTCCCACGTCGTCATCCATGTTGTCGATGCTTCCGCGCGGTTGGTTGGGTGGGAGCTTATCGCGGCCTTGTTGAGGTGTATCGATCGACATTGCGCCGTCCTCCTCGGCCCAGATCTCTGTGTAATGTCTCTTGCCGCGCTTGGGCATGACAAAGGGCGTGACCCGGTCTCCTCTCTCGCGCAAAAATGCCAGGTCCTCCTCGGAAAATGGTCGAAAGAAGGGGTCGATGTATGACGAGAAAGTGGTAAAGTTGATCTGACTGCTAGGCTTCGCATTGCTAAAGTCCTTGTCGGGCGGATCTCCCGCAATGAGATCAGCGAGATCAGACTTGGGGTATGTTGCGACTGAATAGATCTCTTTGCGCTCCTCGTCTGGCATGCCGGGGTAGGTAGGTCGAATCTCGTACACGGTTGGGTCAGGGAAGGTGGAGGGATCCTCGCCGAAAGTCATTGCTTGAGGTTGTTCGCGACGGGGCGGCGCACCCTCGTCCTCGGAACTCGACTCTTCGTCTTCCTTTGATTCCGCCTTGGCCTTGTTATCGACGTCCATAGCCGATGGTGAAGCGGCGGCAGCGGGGGATAGCGAGGAGCTTGCTTCGCGATCGTGTTTGCGTTTGGAATCTCTCATGGGAGACGAACGTTCTAGTAAAAATACTGTTAGCATAGTTCTCAACAACTCAACAGGGTGGCCGCAGTTTCTGCCAGTTGTCGGCGCTGGCAACCACCTGTCCCACAAAATTCCAAACAGCATAGGAAGCCATACCAACATTGCCTTCCTGTGGCGCAAGCGTATCGGGCTTCTTTCTCTTGTGTTTAGGTCGCTTTCCCTCTTGTTCGCCATCGGCACGCCCAGAGTAATCGTCCGGTCGCTTCTTGCGCTCGTCGGCCAAATGTCGCATTCCGCGGTCGTAAAAGGTTGAGCGCTTTTCCATAATATTGGATAAACTCTTTAGGCGCTCGATCATGCCATCGAGGCTCTTGGAATCGGGGATGGTGGCATTGGAGGCGGACTGATCGACCATATCATCGTAGGTGAGGTTGCGAAAGAGAATCACCCGAGTATTCAAGTAGTCCGGATCGTACACATCCTGCGGCGGGAGGCTAGCCGTCGCAACTGGGGCGGGCGTCGTGTTGCGGCTCTGCTTCTGAATGGCGGCAGAGTTCTTCTTGCCAGTGCCCTTCTGACTCGACCCGGGCGGCATCGTGACGGGTGTCTATTTGGAGGGCCGGCGCGGCTTGAGCATATACGATTTTCGGAGATACGTGGCCTCGAGGAAGATGAAGTTAGATGCTGTTGAATAGCGACGGCAACAACAATAAAGGGAGTCGACAGGCGCGCGATCCATGCGACGTGCGTCAGAGCCGCCTCCAGCTCCAATCACTTGGCACCCCTGCCTGGTAGTGGCGTCGGCTGACGGGAGCGCGAGAGGGGCACTTCTTTCCCACGATGTTTTCGGAGAAACTGTATCTCCGAGTATAGCAACAGTGAATGCCCACCCAAGCTTCAGTTGACTGGTCTGCCATTCACACAAACGCCTTTATTGAATTCGAGTTTCGTCTACTTGGAATCAAATCCTACAAAAGGTCGTCACTCTATATGCCAGCACGACCAAAATGAACCATCTACCGTCATGATCCTCCAATAAGCTCCCATCCACATCGACTACTCTCTGTTATTCACGGCCTCCTCGTAGTGAAAAGGCCCTCTCAGCCCTGGTCGGGTTCGGTCAGCGATAGATTCGGCGGAGAATAATGATGTCTGGCGAAAACGGTCCGGCTGTATGGCCCCGGTGTCGGTTCTCCATAGATCTGGCACGGCCTCGGCTCTTCCCAACATGACCAACTGCTCTGGATCGAGGACGACCATCAGATGCCGGGGCAGCTCGCCATTGTCGGAGCTGTGGAGATTTGGGACCCATTCCCGGCATAAAGAACTCCGCTTGTGTCACCGAGTGGATCTACATATTCGGCTCGACGCGACAGCACCTTGTGCCGATGCCGACGTGAAACCCCGTTGTGCTGTTCTCGCTGATGAGAGTTGTCGAATGGCCCTAGTGCCTACGCTCAGGATGCCTAGAGCGATGCTGCGAGTGACTTCCGACAGCTGTGACACGTGAAGCAAGGCAACTGAAAATGATGCCAGCAGTATTCATACTGCTTTCTGACCATCACGGCCACCTCGCGGTGCCGTAATTAGCTCGGTATCAGGTTGATGTTGCATCATGGCATGTTAACTACGGAGAGAACCGGTCGACATGTACGGAGTACAAGGCCTCAGTCGTCGAAGAGCAATTCAACCAATCGCCTGAGGATTCGGATTCTACTCGGCGCAAGATTCAGCACCCTAACTACCCCAGAAATCCCATCCTCTCGCCTTTCAAGGTTGTTGTCGGCCCTAGCCACCTCACCCAGCGAGCGTCGATTCTCTAGCTCCAATTGGAACCTCGAGATGGCCCTCGCACTCGAGAAAATGCCGCAGATCTCAATTGGCTTTCGCCCTGAGAAGAACACGGGGTCCTTCTCTACCGCTCTTCATTCCAATCTTCAATGGATGGCTTGCCCTTGTCCTTACACGGTTGTTGACTGCTACATGTGGTGGACAACTCTTCTCTGATTGGCTGCTGGGTTTCCTATTTGGGATAACACGAGGACGGCCCTCCAACCGACTAACATCAACCATCAGCCATGGATCATGGCAGCGAATAGCAAGAGACCATGATACCTTGCCATAACACGAAAAACTGTCTTGAATCAGGTTCTTTTTCAAGTAAAGACGTCGTTCAAGCGAATGGTGAGGCGCAATCACCACGTTTGGCAGTACTCGGCCCAGGCTCAGGTCTACAGAACTCGAAGCCAAGGTTAACCTTGATGCCACGAATTCACTTCTCGAAGGATCATTCGAGACCATGATCGTCGTCAATACAGTAAACAGCAGTGCCTATCTCCCATCCCCACTCACATTATCGAGAGTAGAGCAGCCGCTCATAGCGAACGAAGCGTGGCACATGTGCGCCTCCGCCGCAGCCTTGCAAGGTCCCTGAAACTGCACCGTCCTGGAACATGTGCTCCAGCCATTGGCTCACGCCTCCATCACCCACCTCGTCACTTGTGCTCAGTATGAACCCTGCGGCGGGGTATCATGGCTATCTGGTGGGGTTGGGCAGATCAACAGGGGACTTTCTGGCGCGGGAGCAAGTAGATTGGCGTTGAGAACATCGTGTGCGAGGCGTCACAGCTGGCGTCCACTACGGACAACAGCCGTGCCGCCGAGTCTGGCGCGGTCATGGCAGCCGAATTGAAGTTGATGCTGGGCTCTCTGGCTAGCCAACTCGCGTGCCTCGACATATATATCCCTGGCTCGCCGTGTCCCTGGTCTCTCGATTCACGTCCATCTTTCAACCTGGTCGTGTGAACGGTTTTCAACACTGCTTCTACAGCTTGCCTGCTTTTTCAACACCAATCCTCTCGACATACAATGAGAGAGTACCATGGCTTCTCATGTGCGTCCTCATTCAGCAATGCTTGATCGCACGCCTGCTAATCCAGTCTGCTAGGGTGGTAACATGTTGTCCTTGGCTAACGCTCAGTCCCTTCTGGCCGGTGTTGTGGCAGCTGCTTTCAGCACTCTCTGCCTCACTTCCATCTTCTCCAGCAAGGGCCAGGACGAAGCCCCGGGCTTACTCAAGTCTTTCTTCCTCTTCTTTTACTCCTCCTTCATCAAACCCCACCAGGGCGACTCAAAGGGCAACCAGCAGGATGCCCTTGAGAGCTTCTACAAGAAGCAGGCCGGGGCTTACGATGCTACGCGAAAGGTGCTCCTCCGCGGCCGCGAGGACATGCTGGCGCTTGTCGCCGCTCAGCTTGAGGCCAAGCTGAAGGATGCTGCTCCCAAGAGCGGCAACAAGAACAAGCGAATCTGGGTCGACGTGAGTCCTCTCAGAGCCCTTGTGTACTACATCACCCATTGACGCTTGCCCTTACAGATTGGCGGTGGAACTGGCTTCAACATCGAGGCCATGGCCGCTTTCGTCGACGTACCCACCTTCTTCTCGAGCGTATACCTCGTTGACTTTTCCCCCTCTCTTTGCGAGGTGGCTAGAAAGCGATTTGAACGACTTGGCTGGAAGAATGTCAAGGTCGTTTGTGAGGACGCTCGCAAGTTCCGTCTTGAGGACTACGAGTCGGGCATGTCCTCCAAGTCTATCCCTCCTCGCTCTCCGGCGTTGAGCTACTTTGATAAGCCTCGCCCGGACTTTGGTGGAGCTGATCTGATCACCATGTCTTACAGCTTGTCCATGATTGTAGGTTATAGATGACAGTCCAGCTTGAGCAACGCTAATATTGGGCCTTAGCCTGACTACTATTCGGTTATCGACTCTGTGACATCGCTGCTTGCGCCCCAGGGCATTCTCGGTGTGGTGGACTTTTATGTGCAGAACAAGGTTGACTTCGCCTTCCGAAACTACACAGGTGGTCTCGTGGATCGTCATGTCAACTTCTTGTCGCGAAGCTTCTGGCGCTCTTGGTTCGATCTTGACCGCGTTGGCCTCGAGCCCAGCCGCAGAGACTATCTCGAGTACAAGTTCGGCACCCTCCTCAACGTCAACACTCGCAACAACGGCCTGGGAGCTATCCCCTACTACATCTGGCTCGGATGCCACAAGAAGCCCTTCTCGTCGTCCAGTCTTCCCCATGAGATTGTCGAGCGCATCGATGCTCTGGTCACCGAGTCCCCTTACCTGTACCCCGCCAACCAGGGAGATGCTCTGACCCGAGCCATTGAGAGATCTGCTCCTGAGATCCGCTCCAAGGCCTTCCTCACTGCTGTGCAGAATCTGTCCTCCAACCTCCCCCTTCCTTCTTTCTTCTACCAGAACCATCACTGGCGCATCTACTATGATGACCAGCTGGCCAAGCACACGCAGTTCAAGGATGAGTACATCTATGCCTTCACCTGGGAAGACACCCGTGTCGACGAGCGTCTCTTGAAGCTTGGTGCCGATGACAAGGTTCTTGCTATCACCTCGGCCGGAGACAACATCTTGTCCTACCTGCTGCAGAGCCCTGCCAGAGTCCACGCTGTTGACCTGAACCCCACGCAAAACCATCTGCTCGAGCTCAAGGCCGCCTCTTACACTGCCCTGCCCTACGAGGATTTCTGGAAGATCTTTGGTGACGGGAAGCACCCTCACTTCCGCGAGCTCCTGATCACCAAGCTGTCCCCTCACCTTTCTGGCCGTGCTTTCCAGTACTGGTTGAAGAACGTTCATGTCTTCCAGAACAGCAGCGGTTACGGCCTGTACGACACCGGTGGCTCGCGCCACGCCATTCGCGTCTTCCGTTGGATTGCCCGCATCTTTGGACTGCAGAAGGCTGTCAAGCAGCTCCTTGAGGCCAAGACCCTCAATGAGCAGCGAGAGATCTGGCGCAGAAAGATCCGCCCTGCCCTTCTGTCCAAGCTCGTCTGCAACCTGGTTGTCTCTCAGGAGAGCTTCCTCTGGGCTGCTCTCGGTGTCCCTAAGAACCAACTGGCCATGATCGAAGCTGACCACGCTGAATCTGACCTGGTCAAGGGACCCAAGCCCCGCGCCAAGAACACTCGCTCCCACGCTATCTGGCACTACATGGTCAACACGCTTGACCCTGTCGCGGAGGAGACTCACATCGCCGCTGACAACCCCTACTACTATGTCTGCATGGATGGCAAGTTCTCGCCCAAGTGCCACCCCGACTACCTCAGCCCCAAGGCGCACGCCAAGCTCTCACGTCCCAATGCTCTCGATGGTCTCCGCATCCATACTGATGAGCTCGAGGAGGTTATTGCGCGCATCACACCCGGAACGCTGACTGTCGCCGTCGTCATGGACAGCATGGACTGGTTCGATACTGGTTCCCGTGCTGCCGCCCAGCAAATCACCAAGCTCAACCGGGCGCTTCAGATGGGCGGCCGTGTGCTCCTGCGCTCATCAGCCCTGACCCCCTGGTATATCAAGGAGTTCGAGGCCCATGGCTTCACGCCTAAGCGACACGGTGCCCGAACAGACGGCGCCTGCATTGATCGTGTGAACATGTATGCCAGTTGCTGGATCTGCACCAAGTCGGAGAACCTGCCTCCTCCCACCCCAGAGATGGACAGGGCCGGAGGCTCTGAAATTACTTCTTTGACTATCTAAGCGTGTGAGTGTTGAGCCGGTGGCTCTGGGAAAGTGGGAGTTGGATATGAGTATTATCTCAATTATCGCATGAGTTAATTGAGGGAACAAGACAAAGAAAGGAATAATTACATACAAACAAGCAAGAGAATAAAACTGATTTACCGCAAGTTGCCAATGCCTTTCCCTCGCAATGTTTAGATACTGCGTTCATCATGATATGCATGTCTCAGCCGCTGGCTCAGCGCCAAGTACAGGCCTGCTACAGCTCTACGGTAGAGTGACAGCTCGTGTTTCGTAGGCCAACTCTACAATTACCAGGCGGTTCGCATGGCACAGCCCCCATTGACAATGAGGCATGTAGCTTTACTTTTCAATTTGTCTTAGAGCAAGCTAAAGCTCCATGTCATTGGCTTCCATGTGATAGTCGGGATAATTCGCTCGTTATCAAGCTTGGCCAAAGCTTTCCACTATCTCGGCCGAGGTCTACCGAGGAATTAAAGATGTAAGAGATCAGTAGCAATTGTATGTCACTAACAAGAAACCTCGTTGTTTATACCAACAGGTAATCCTTGTGACACTCACAAATCTCACAAGGGCGCAAGTGTGTTGTTGTGCAAGAATCGTCAATCTTTGCTTAACTCAAAGGAAATTTCTATACAGTTGCCTGCAGCAATTTTTTACCTGCTCGACAAGTAACACCACCATCAAACACATACAGGCCCATCACATCACTTTGCTTCATCTCCCTCATGCCTTCCAAATTCGCTTAACAGCCTCGGTGATGCCGACGTCGTTGGTCTCAAACTCGTACAGTCCCACGCCGACAATCACCGTCGCGATGTTGAGCAGCCAGTCAAAGATCTTGCGGAGGCCGGCGTAGGTGCGCTTGGGGATGTAGTCGATGACGACCTGCTGGAAGCCCATGTGGGAGTGGAGGAGGAGGACGCTGCAGAGGATGGCGTCGAGGGTGGGGTTGAGGGAGCCAGAGGCGAAGGGGGCGATGGTCAGGGGAACGAGGCCGGCGGCGAGGAGGCGCTCGAAGGACCAGTGGTAGGAGCCGTGGGCGGCGCTGGGCTCAGGAACGGGGGCAGGGTCGTTGACTGCGAGAGAGTGTCAGTTTATCATGTGAAGCCGGTATGCGACTTGGAGATCATACCGCCGCCCTCGATTCGCTCTGCAAAACATGTCAGTACAAGCTTGAAAACACATTGGCTGTATACAGGAAAACTCACGAGGACCAGGAGGGAGAATGGCACTCCGTCGGGTAGAGTTGTGGAAAGCAGCAACACCCATGGGCTTCATGAAGACGCCTCGGGTCGCGACGGAGGGGGCAGCGGCCCATCGAGAAGCCAGGGCGGTCTGCCTAAGCAGAGAGGGACGCACAATTGAGGCCATGGTGAATTGAATATGCGGTCGGCGGCGCTCAATTGGGTTGGCTGTATCGAGGGCGTGGAGGAGGGTGAGGTTGATGATGATGTATGGGATTCTCGAGTCGCTGTAAACCTGAGTCGGAGGAATTGCCGAGGATCTCGAATTGCAAGCCTCGTGATTGGTCGGCTGCATTCCGATCAAGGCCGTGAAGCCGGATGAGTCGGGACGCAACAATGCTTCTCCGATGATGGTTCCGAGGATGCCTGTGATTGGTTAGACTTTCAATATCGCGTGGGATTTTTTTTGGACGGCGGCTTCGGAGCCATCATAGGAAGAGTGGATGAGTTGATGCTCAATTCTTGGTGTTTCTACCATTCGTTTCTTTCCAATTAGCCAGGACGAGGCAATTGGGTTCGAAACTCCAATTTACAGCCATGGCGTCCCGCCTCGCCGTCTCCAGGCTCGCGCCTTCGAGACCCCTCATCCGTCCGACTTCCTTTGACCGACAGAGACCCCTCCTCATAAGCTTCCAAGTTCGAGGTGTCTCAACATCACATCTTATCCAGGTCGCCGCAGGCCAACAACGGTGGAAAGAGAGGGGCGACAAGATTCAGAATGGAGAGCTTCCACACGTCTGGGATCTCCTGCAGGAGCGAGGTTATATCAAGGACGTTGCAGGGTATGTCAGAATGCGCCTGGTATACATGGATGTGACCTAACATGTTGGTCAGAGACCCCGAGAGGATCAAGGAGATTATGCGAGTTAAGCGGATAGGCACCTACGTCGGAATTGACCCGACAGCCGACTCTCTGCACGTCGGCCACCTACTACCTCTGATGCCCTTGTTCTTGATGTGGTTCCATGGCCACCCCGCCGTCACCTTGATCGGTGGCTCGACCGCTCGAATTGGCGACCCTACCGACCGACTCGAGAGCCGCAAGATATTGACCAACTCGGAAATCTCAAAGAACATCACAAAGATGCACGTGCAGCTGACAAAGTTATGGGCAAACGTTCAGCACCTGAGGATAAAGTACGGCTACGAGAAGGACTGGGCTGCCAAGCATCACTTGTTGAACAACAACATGTGGCTAGGGAACCTCACCCTGTACGACTTCGCCAAGAGGATAGCTAGACACACCAGGATTGGGCCCATGCTGAGCAAGGAGACGTAAGTTCCATCTCACATCGTCCAGAAGTATGCATCTAACCGTTCGCAGTGTGAGGCGCAAGATGACTGAGGGAGACGGCATGTCCCTGGGCGAGTTCATATACCCTCTCCTCCAGGGCTGGGACTTTTGGCACATGTACAACAGACTCGGCATCCAGATGCAGATTGGAGGCTCCGACCAGTACGGCAACATCGTCGCCGGAATCGACGCCCTCAAGACCATCCGCGACACTGAGGAAGCGCCTCACGCCAAGATGCCCACCACTTGGGAGCATGAGCCCATTGGCTTCACCGTTCCCCTGCTGACTGACTCTTCGGGCGCCAAGTTTGGCAAGAGTGCTGGCAACGCCATCTGGCTGGACGAGTTCAAGACGTCGGCTTTTGATCTGTACGGATACTTTGTTCGACGGTCGGACGAGGAGGTGGAGAAGTTGCTCAAGCTGTTCACCTTTATGCCCCTGGAGAGTATCGCCAAGACCATGGAGGAGCACCGCGCCAACCCCCAGGAACGGGTCGCGCAGCACACTCTAGCCTTTGAGGTCGTCTCACTCATTCACGGCTCACAAAAGGCACTCCAGGAGGCCAAGCAGCACGAGTTCCGGTTCGGCGGCACGCTTCCCTCCGTCGTCAATGAGCCAACTCAGGAGACTGGCATTGTCACCTCCAACAACGCCCCCAGGAGCGACATCAAGCTCCCTCGTTCCATCATGAAGAGCTCCCCCGCCAAGATCCTCTTCGCTTCGGGTCTTGCTACAAGCAGCAGCGACGGCCAGCGACTTCTCAGCCAGCAGGGTGCCTACATCGCTGCTCAGCCGGGCCAGAAGAGGGGTCTTGTTCCCGGTAACCTATCTTGGACGCCGATGAAAGCTTGGTTCCCCGAGGAGACGGCCAAGTTCCTCATCGACGACTGCATGCTTATCCTACGCAAGGGCAAGCACAACGTGCGCATCGTGGAGCTCATCCCCGATGAGGAGTGGGAGGCCAGCGGCCAGATCTACCCTGGCCAGCCCTTCACTGGTGTCATGCGCAGGATGAAGGACGCACTTAAGAAGGAGGCTGCGGCAGACGGCAAGAAGCTCAAGGATGATGAGCTGGCCGAGATTGCACTCGAAAGGTATTCCAGCGGAAACAGGCTCAGCGTGGCCAACAACCCAGATATCGAGCTGCCCAACAAGCAGGAATATCGCAAACGCGGCCGGATGAACAACAACTACAGGCGGTAAAAGAAAGAAAAGAATGGACGAACTGGCTTGAATGGGCATTCAAGCCGTGTAAGATGACGCTGTACATTACTGTAATCTGCATGATACCATAGATGAGATGTGATGTAAAATAAATAACTCATGAGTACAAAACGCTGGTTCTCGGTTTATCGGTAGAAGACGACCAAATCTCCCTTTGGAACTGGTAGCTTCTTGAGCTTCTCCATAATCTCACTATCCGTCAGGTTCTGCTCCGTGATAATCTGGTCAAAGTGATGGCAACCATCAGTGTACTTTTGCAGAGGATCTCCTCCAGGAACCGGTCGGCTCTGGCCAGAGGCCAAGGCAGCGAGGTACTGCTTAGAGACGACAAACTTGTGGACGCGGTAGAGACAGCCCTTGATAACGCCGAATTGGACGAGTCTGCGGACATCGACGAATCGCAGGACCTCAAAGCCCGCATCTTGATGGCCCTTGAGCCACTCCATGACGGTTCTTCCAGGCGCAAAGGTAGACATGAGCTTGATGAGGTGATAGTTGCTGACACGACCACGGCCATGTGAGACATATGCCGCACACTCATCAACCATACCGTCAAGGTTGCGGATAAAGTCGTGGATGCCCGGGCGCGGGGCGTAGCAGGCGGAGAAGAAGAACATGTCTAGGAGGAGGATGGTGTCATAGTAGAGAAGGTGGCGCAGAGCCGTCTTTGCGAGCTCCAGCGAGACCGATGCAGCATGGGCGATGCGGCGGACATCAGACACGCCGTCAATGTGAGAGATTACCTTTTGAAGGGTGAGGTCCCAGGTTGGGTCAACAATGTCTGCAAACTTGGTCTTGGGGACGGGGACGTGCCAGCCCCGGACACGGGGAGGGTCGACGTGATGAGGGAAGAGCTTCATGTTGATGGTATTGGCTTCATCTGTCGACTCGTGAGTTTTCTGTCTTGTGTAGTTTGGGATTGTTTGACATACCAACTGGAATCATGCACTCTCCATAGTTGTCGAGATCCTCCTTGACAATCTCAAGCAAACTATCAATGGGCCTCCTCCCGGGGCCCTTGGTCTCAGCATTCTGACTCAAATACTCATTCTGCTTCTCCATCTCGGAAAAGGTCGAAGCCAACCCGCGGACGACGCGTTCATACGGGACATGGTCAACATCGGCGTCGAGGACAAGGCCAAAGTTGAAGATGAACTCGTTGCGCAGATACTTTGTGTGGGGGATGACGACGGGGTGGCCGAGGACGGTGTACTTGCCGTCCGGGGTGTTGATGGTGAGGTAGCGGTTGCAAAAGGCCTGGCGGGGGATGATGTACTCGTGCAGGACATCAAAGTCGATGAGGGGCGGCTTGGTTGAGTTGTCGACGGGGGTGATACAGCCCGCGGGAGATTGGGCGACAATCTTGGGGCCTGTAGGATGTTAGAGGTTGTTTCTGTTGGTGGCGAGTGTGTGAGATGATTTACCCTCTTGGGGGAAGAACCTGGCGTAAAAGATGCCTTGGATCATGATGGCTGCGGGCTCATCGTCTGGTGTTGATCATGCCCTTGTTTTCGGTTGAAGTCGAGCGAGATCTTTACACTTGCAGATGATCCAGACTTATTGCATTGTTAAAGGTCGCCAATTCCTTCTCTATTATGCTTTGAGGGAATACGATAGCTTTGTACGTTTTGAATGGTTGGGAGATGTCGATGTGAGGTTATCGTCTCATTCAGCGATCGATGCGCATTGGTTCAGTGAACTGAGAGCGACAGTAGCGCCCCGCCATGGAGATCTACCAAAGTTGGTTACCCTAGACCCTTGCAGTTGGTTGGGTCGGATCTTCATTCTGTAGGCATTGAAGATGGAACGATATCATTGGCGGGGTTATTACTGCGTATAATTATCTCTTTTATCCTGGTATGGTTGTTTTGGTATGCGCATTTGCCCCTATCATGTTGCAACAAGACTTGCTTCTAGGCTTTGTCACAAGCAATCTGGCGATAGAAGGTGGTGGATCGCAATGGAAGAGACTATCAACATCCTTAGAAGAGAGTCAAACTGTCCTTACCTAGGCCTGAGGAATATGTTTATGTCTTCACCCCTTCTCATGAGACTCAGCGATCATCACCAACTCTCACATATCACAAACGACTTGAGTCTAGTCGCGCGCATCTTCAGCGCCTCGGTTTCTATAGCATCTGTTCTCCTTCAAGGTTCTCCACCCTCGCGCGTCATTGGCAGCGCAGTCTGCCCCACGTCACCGCCGGCGGCTGTAGTGCCTCCCGTCAGTACATGCTCGCTTGTCTGTGTCGCCGCCTGGAAACCACCACCTTCGGCCGACTTGGCAACCGTAACCTCACCTCGCCTCGCCTCACCACGAGAAACGCCTCTCCCGCAGCATCTCGCATACATATCGAGTAGCGCGATAGCAAATCGCTCCCGCAGCTGCCACTCTTCTACGGCCTCCGCGCACTCCCGATATCGCCTCACCTAATCACCTCTCCTGCGCTGCGCCGTGTGTCAACATCTCGCCTCCCCTCACCATGGCCGACAACGCCGAGTCGAGCGGCGACGCTCAAATCACCTTCAAGGTCAAGACGTCGTCCGATAGCACCCACGTCATCACCATGCCCGAGACCGCGACCGTCCTCGACCTCAAGACCAAGCTCGCCGGCGAGGACTTGGAGAACATTGCCGTCGAGCGCCAGCGCCTGATCTACTCTGGCCGAGTCATGAAGAACGACGATGCCCTCAGCACCTACAAGATCAAGCACAACAACACCATCCACATGGTCAAGAGTGCCGCCAGCAATCAGCAGCCCAACCAGTCTGCCTCTACCCCCGCCGCCACATCCACATCCACTCCCGCCCCCGCCAACATGGCCTCGGGCACCGCCAACCAGCCCTTTGCCAACTTAACGGGGGCCAGATATGCCGGCTTTGGCAATGGCCTGCCTGGCCTCGACATGTTTGGACCCGACGGTGGCGTATGTTCACGTTGCTCCTCTGTCTCCCTCAAGGTTCCTCTGCTGACCAGTATCTAGATGGGCGCTCCTATGGATGAGGCAAACATCCAGCGTATCATGTCTGACCCCAACATCCAACAGTCGATGAACGAGGCCCTCAACAACCCCGATTTCGTCAACATGCTCATTGACTCGAACCCGATGCTAAGAAACATCCCCAACGCGAGAGAGATTATATCGTCGCCCTTGATGCGACAGATGATGTCCAGTCCCGAGGCCATGGCCCAGGCTATGCGCATGCAGAGGAGCATGCGAGGTGAGGGAGCTTTCCCTGCGCCTGGAGCTACCGACACGACACCCGAAGGAGCTGCAACTGGAGGCAATGCCCAGGGAACAAACCAGAGCCAGCAGAACCCATTCATGAACCCCTTTCTCATGCCAGGCATGATGGGCGGTCAGCAAGGAGGAGAAAACCAACCCAACTTGGCGGCACTGATGCAACAGCTACAGGCTCTCAGCAACATGGGCTTCTCACCCTTTGGTGCTCCTCCCAGCCAAGGCCAGACTCAGACTGCGACAGGTCAGACGGCAACAGGGACCACGCCTAGCCAAGGCACCACAAACACTCAGCAGACTTCGGGCACCACCCCCAGCCAAGGCGATGCTCAGCAGGGCTCAACTACCAGCCCACCACCTCCCGCGAATCCTTTTGCGGCGCTGTTCCCTCCCGCTGGAGGCGCCCAAGCCAACAACCCCTTTGGCATGAACCCCGAGATGATGCAGCAGATGTTGTCGATGTTTGGTGGCCAAGGCTCTTCTCCGGCTGCACCTCCTGACAACCGGCCCCCTGAGGAGCGCTACGCTGAGCAGCTGCGTCAGCTCAACGACATGGGATTCTTTGACTTCGACAGGAACGTGGCGGCCCTGCGACGGAGCGGCGGAAGCGTGCAGGGAGCGATTGAGCATCTCCTGTCGGGCTGAGGGAGGATTGATTGATGGTTGGATTTTGTGGTCTTGGCCCTTTGGCGGCTGGACATGTCGTTCAGCAAGGCGTCACGTTGTTGTCGTTGTAGAAAGCAGTCCGGACAAGTTGAGCAATGCAGTCTGGCTTGGGGATGTGTGAGGACGACGATGGAGCATACCTCGAACGTAATAATACGACGTTTATGATATCAAATCTGAGCAGAGTGTCCGTGGTAGCATTGGTGTTGGTCTAGATATCCATGATGAAGCATTGGCTGTGACTGAAAGCATTCTCCTCTCAGGGGCTGGGCATGTATAGTAACTAGATACATTGTCCCCATTCGAATACTGTAAAAGCCTAAATGACCTTGTGTCTACCATGGCAGTGTTCCAGTTGTGATTTATTGCAAAGTGTATCTACAGACGCCCACTCTAGTACCGCTCTCACCTGAGTCTTTGACAAGATTTGGGGGTCTCAGAGCGGCCGGGCAAGGTTTCAACCGTTGTAACATCCGAATGATGGTTTATTATGGATGGAATGGATTGTTTCTTTGATCTGTACGTATAGAGGCGTGTATGATACTATCGCAGTGGTGGTTGGTTGTTGATAGTGTGAGGGGCTGCTAGGGGTTCTGGCTGGATATGACTTCCGCCATCTAAACGACCATATTTAGAGGATGCCCAAGACACGAGATAAGAGACAACTATGAATAAAAGATTGATTCAATATACCACATTTTGTTTTAATGCCGTTATGTGTTCTTTGCTTAGGTGCTGTGTGGTTGATACTCTCTTTGACTGAGAGGAGAAGTGTCACCACTATCTACAGCAATGGCTCCCTAAGATACAAAAAGGTTCATAAAGTTGGTAGATCAGTCACGGTTCCTGGGCAGCGAGCCTAACCATATCGACGTAAGAGTCTCGTTCCTGATCATCGTCCTCGCACTTTACTGGGATCTGGGAGATGATCGTCTCCTGGACTCTGTCTGTGACACTGCTGTCCTTGAGGGCTTCTGCAACCTCATGGTGGAAAGCCTCAATTGCGCTGCTCCAAGCACTCCACTGGCGATCGCCAGGGAGAAGGCGAGGGAGCCGGCGGGACTTCTAGTCTCCTTGGGCTTGGTCCTACTTAAAGCATTAGTGGTGGCCTTGTTGGTGTTAGATGATGACTATGTACCTGGTCCTCTGAGAGGTGTCGCGCGATCTCGCGACGGCGATGGGAAACAAGGCGAGCGTACCGTTTCTTGTTTTTCTTCTGTTCCAAGTCAGTTATGCTTTCAGGTAGTTGAGGTGCTATCATCTTACACTTCGCCTCCTGTCGAAGCCATGTTCTCGCTCATGGCAGGTAACAATGGTCTCAAATGCCTTTCCAAGTCTAATACTGGCTAGGACAAGACTCTGTCTAACGTTCCGGGGCAAGACGAAAGCACATTCGTCGTCTTCGTCGTCGGGAACCGCGCCATCTAGGGCGCGGATCCCGATGGTGTCGTTAATGAAGCCATTAAGCTTCACGACGTCAAATTTATTGCCGACTAATATTCCGTGTCCACTAAGTTTGTGAGTAAGTAAGCCAAAGTATTAATAGAAACATCGCGGGACATACTCGTCGCAAGTGTGGTCGTTGTCATGGCAGTGACGACACGAGGTGCTGTCAATCTGGTCCCTCACGCAGGGGAAACGGATTCGCGCTGTGGGGAGGTCCTTGTCGATGTCGAGGAGGCGAGCATTATTGAGGCGAATTTCGCGGTATAGACAAGGCCAGCACTTATCCGATGTAGGTGCCTCATCACGACCACGCTGGGTTAAGAGCCGTCTTCGTGTTTGAGCCCGGAACTTGGGGTCGTCGTCGACGAGACGTCTTTTCTTTCGAGAGATGGGAGCGGACATGTTGCTTCAGGGGAGTGTTGTGGGGGAGGAAGGCTGTGGAAAAGCTGAGGGTATATGAGGTCAAGCAAGATGTGAGTCGAGGGGATAAGGGGGTGGAAAGAAGAGTATGTCGAGAAGGGAGAGGAGGGTTGATGAAGGTAGACCAAGGCAGAAGCCGATGATAAGGGAACGATTCAAGAAGAAAGCGTGTTGCGAAGAGGAAGAATGGAAGAGAGAGGAGTTGGCGAAAGAAAAAAGTCTTGTAGTTTTTGAAAGTCCATTCACTCTATTGTAGTCGTTTATGCCTATTACATTCACTTCAAAATGTCCCAAAAGGGAAGATAAAAAGTGAGAGCAAACAGTCAATGGCTTGCCTAATAGTGGGTCATGATTTCTGAAAATGGATAGTTTCGATTGTTCATTCTCAGATTATCAATCACAAAGTGCTCTATTGTTCCTCTATTGTCATGGCATGGCCTTGACAGTGATGCCTTGTCACTGTGGGAAACGTATGTGCAGAGCCATTGCAAGTGATGGCTCACTTGGTACCGCCAACAACACAGATTTGATCGACATTCACTGCATAAAACAGCCATCACTTATCATAAATCAGTAGCATCAATTATCAGTAGTTGGTTAGTAAGGATCAAGGAGACATGATGGCCTCGGTTGCTACTCCGATCTTCGTCCCCACTCCGATACCGTCAAATCCGGGGGTGGCGCTCAATGGGGAAGATGCCTCGGCTCATGTCCCTCCCCCGCGAACCCAAGATCCAAGCTCCCCCGGATAAAGTACCGACGTCAGCGATCCGAGATAAAATTGTATCAACTCTCACTTTCAATCATCTTTTGAATATCCAAGATCCAATTTTGCCTGTATACTACACTCTCTCAGTATCTCAGTCTTTGATTCCACACCTAATTGAATCCTCCCCTTCCGCCCATCATGCGTGGCATCCAGATTAAAGAGTACCTCAAGGTAAATAAACACCAAAATATCCAACCTTGCTCCCGAAAGAACCAACTGACAGCAAAAAAAGAGCCCTGATCAGCTCGTGGTATCAGACCTCCCCGATCCCGCCCCCAAAGACGACGCCTACCTCATCCAGGTCCACGCCGCCGCCGCCAACTTCTTTGACATTCTTCAGATCCAGGGCAAATACCAGAACCAGCCTCGTAAGTGACTCCCATCTCAAGTAAACACACTCCTCGATAAGGATTGCGCGCTGACTATTCGAAATAGCCTTCCCCTGGGTTGCTGGCGCCGAGTTTGCAGGAACCGTCATCTCCGCCCCTCGCAACAATCCCAACCCCAAGTTCCCGCCTGGCTCCCGCGTCTTTGGCGCTTCGCAAGGTGCTTTTGCGACCAAGCTCTGCGCCCCTGAGGAGTCCCTTCTTCCCGTTCCAGATGGATGGTCATTTCAAGAGGCGGCGGGTCTGTTTGTCACGGCACCGACGAGCTATGGCGCCCTGGTCGTGAGAGCAGGCGTCAAGAAGGGTGATTACGTGCTCGTCCATGCCGCTGCTGGAGGTGTTGGTCTCGCAGCCGTACAAGGTAAGAAAGTCCCTATACAGAGACCATCACGACCAGAGCTGACCATCTACCAGTCGCCAAGGCCTTTGGAGCAACCGTCATTGCCACAGCCTCAACCCAGCACAAGCTCGACATTGCCAAGTCCTTCGGCGCCGACCACGTCGTCTCCTACAACGACCCCTCGTGGCCCGCCAAGGTCAAGGCCCTGACACCCAAGTCCCGTGGCGTCGACATTGTCTACGACCCCGTGGGCCTCGTCGACCTCTCGACAAAGTGCACCGCCTGGAACGGTCGCATTCTCATTATTGGCTTCGCCGCCGGCAAGATTGAAAAGGTGGCCATGAACAAGGTCCTGCTCAAGAACATCTCTCTTGTTGGCCTGCACTGGGGCGCCTACTCGATCCACGAGAGGGAAATGATACCCAAGGTCTGGCAGGGCATCATGGACCTCGTTAAGGAGGGTAAGCTGAGAGGTACCGAGTATACAGACCAAGAGTTTGTAGGTTTGGAGAACATTGGCCCTGCCTTGAAGGCTCTAGGAGGACGCGGCACCTGGGGCAAGGTCGTCGTCAAGATACCCGAAGAGGGACAGAGCAAGCTGTAGATATGTGCTTGATAGAGGATATCTTTGTTTCCATGTATAGTCGTTGAAAGAGTACCCGTAGGCTTCAAGAGGGTTAAAATATCAATATGGCTCACCTATCCGTCTCTAACTAACGTTGGTCATCTCATCATTCAATAAGTTGTTTCCCTCTCATGTCATCATCATTGCTGTACCGCCCTCGCCATTGCCTGAAACTTGTCCATCACGTCCTTGTCCACATTGACTGCCCACTGTTCTTGGAACGCTGCCTCTCCGCCCACCCGGTTCACCAGGTCCTGCAGTCGCATCTTTACAAACTCGAATGCGTGAACGGTATGCACTGGGTCCTTGGCAGTTGTATTCCGTTCCGCGATAATCTTGGGGGTATCATATTCGCTCGGCTCCAGTGCTCCCCAGATGAGCGTATCGGTACCGTTGGCCACGCCGTCCTGTAGCTCTGAAATCACATTGATCCACATGTCGAAGTAGTCCTGAAGCTTGCCCAGGACAAGTTCCTGCATCGGCGATGGCAGCTCTAGAAGTCGTGTGAGCCCTAGCAGGTACAGCTTCTGTCGCTCAATATTGTCCATGCTCGAGAGGTGTGAGAACCACTCCGAGGTGAGCCAGCCCCAGACTTGGTCCAGAGAACCCATGTTGGTCAGCATCTGGGTGAAGAGCGTGGGCTCGGCCAGCGCGAGTCGCCCCAGGATGGCAAAGTAGTCGTTCTCGGTAACTGTGCTGAGCTTGCTGACCTTTCGATTCGGTCCCGTGGTTTGGTGTGCTTCCCATGCATTGTGTAGGTTCTCGAGGAGCTTCTTCATGAATCCAATCTCGACCATGTCCTGCAAGATATACGACACTCCAGTCGAGCCACCAAGTTCCACCGCAGCTCTGATGAGGTTCTCGACGCAGATTGTGCCAAGCCGGACCTGTTCTCGGCTTCTCGAATCCAAAACACCCGAGAGCGCGCTCAATGTCGGACGGCGTAGTCGGTCCTCCAACATGGATGCAGGAGACAGGAGGATATACGACTCAACCACACTGAGGGCCAAAGAGGCCGTCTCGCTGTCATAGTCAAGAAGCGGGAGGGCCAGCTCGGCTAGGTTAACCACCTCGGGAGCCAGAGGAGCGTTGCTCTGCATGAGGATGTTGTTCCACAGCTCAAGCGACTCGTCAATCAAGTGAAGATGCAAATCTGATCCCCGGCGAGCTGCTTCAGACAACAGAGGAACCATGAAATGTTGATATCGCTGAGAGCTTGGTCCCATACTCATGACAAGAGCTGCGAAAATGGACGTCACGGCCTGCTTAATCATGTATTCTTCAGCCCCAGAGTTCTCCCACACCGTAGGGAGGGCAGACATGAGCTGGTCTCCAAATTGTGACACCTGCTCTTCCATTCGCGTCACCAATATTCGAATCGACTCGAGGATTGCCAACTTGGTCTCATCCACATCAACACTCTGTACCAGGTTGATGAGCTGCGACAGGACATCAGACGTATAGGGCAAGAATGCCTCGACGCAAAAGTCAAGTTCATCAGCGATCCAGCGTAGTTGCCGGGCCGCCGTGATTCTGACGACGAGGTCGTTGATCTCATCGTCGGGGTTGAGGAAATGGCGGTAGATCTGGTAAACTATAGGCCGACTGGCATCATCCAGCTTGACAGGAGCCCACTGGCTCACAAGAATTGCGATCCGCCGTCGCAACACCTTGCACAACGGCCCCTGCTGTTGAGCGTCATTGACGATAGTTGAGGCTAGTACAGCATCAAAGTCAAAGACGTGGTGCACGTGAGCAGCTGCCAGGCCCATTGCTGTGTACACAGCCTCCTTTGTAGCAATGTCTGCCTGGGGATTCTGAGCACTCTGGAAGTATGACAACAGAGGGGGCACTAGCAGCTCCTTGTAGTGTGTAAGGAGATCGAGGAACAGCTTCTCGGCACACGGCCGTACCTCCCATTCATAGGCATTTCCTTCACTCTGTTCCTGTTGTTCCCATTCCTCAGGGTCTTCTTCCCAGCCTTCCAGATCAGACTTGCGGAAGATGAGCAGGTGTGTAATAATGGAGTTGACAATCTGAACCACAAGATCGGGCTTGAGCAGTTCCGTCTTGACAAGCAGACTGGCCTGCTCCTGCTCGGCCTTGGTTTCCTGGCTTCTCCACTTGAAGGTCTGAACATGCTGGAACGCGATTCTAACGCATGCTCGGAGCAGGAGAAGACCCTTGAGAGCCAGCCTCTCCAAGACAGGACCCTCAACCTTGGACTTGGCCGTGCCCGCCTCTGCTGGTCCTTGCCGAATGCCCCCTGACTGGTCAAAGACCTCAGCAAATTTGGCAACGAGATCCCAGTACGCATGTACCAGGGAGAGCGAGTCCGGAAGGAACGCAAAGCTAGCGGCATGCTGTTCCGCCATGTCGATGTGTAGCTTGGTGAACTGGAGGAGGTGCTTGCCAACAACATCTTGGTAGCCGGCCGGGACCGTCGAGTCGTGGCTAACGAAATTGAGCAGCTGGCCGAACTGATTTTGTGACAAAGTCCAAAAGTCCGAAACCGTCTTGTCGCCGTGGGGTCGCTCATATCCCATAATCACGAGCCGACGAAGTACCTTGAGCGCAAACAAGCTGTTGAGCATGGCAAGGTCTGCTTCATCACTCGTTCCTGCTCCACCGTTGAGAAAGCCCACCCACGCTGTGGACTTTTCGGCATAAATTTCTGTGAGGACATGGGTGATTTCAGGCGTGACAGACTGGAGAGCAGTCTGACTCTTTCGCATCCTAGCAGTTCCCAGCTCTTTGACCACACGAAGGAGGATCTGTAGTGTGCCGTGGAGGTGCTTCTGGTTGCCATTCCGAGACGAGCGGAGCAGCTCAGTGATACTTCCCATAGCATCTGGCCATTCGGTCGGATAGTCGATCCTAACCACTTTGGCGATTACTAGGGCATTGTGGAGGGCGAGGTTTGAGTGCTCCTCGTCGATGGTGCCCTGAAACAACCGCGAGCGTATCAGGTTCTTCTCGTCTGGCTTGATGCTGTTCTTGACTTGGTTATATAGCCGCCAATATCGATCGATGCCATTTTTAAGCTGGATTACTGCGAGGAAGCGAACTTCGGCGGCGAGAGACTTGTCGAGGTAGACGGCCTGTCAGACTGTTAGTATCTGGAGAATGAGGCCTCTGGAACCGGAATGAACTCGCCTGCAACGAGGAGTAGTAGCCTGGTTGAAGCTCCCATGATGTAAGCTGTTGGCCCGCCGTCTGGCGCTGCGCGTAGTCGGTCGAAGTGGCGGACTGCAGTGTCTGGTAGAGCGACTGCAGGGTCAGCGGGTTCGCATCGCCGGGAACCTCGATAGCGAAGCTCATGGTTGGAGCCGGCGGCTGCGGCTGCGGCTGCTGTCCGTGGGAGCCACAGAGGGAGGTCTTCGTAGAGGCCAGCCACGCAGGTGTTGGTCAGGAATGTCCCAAGGCGGCTTATCCTTGTGAAGAGCGGAGAGTATGAAGATGGCTTGTGGATTTTGGCTAGTCGACGATGGATGGATGTCCCAGGCAGTTGTTTGCTTTGGCGGGGTTCAGCGGATACCAACGCCTGTTTGGAAGGTGGAGGGGTAAAATACGACGGGAGGAGCCCCAGGCCACAACGATGGACGGGAGATGGCAGGAGAGACGTTGACCGACCATTTAGATACAAATTTTGCAATTTTGGTAGGGACTTTGGTGTTGTTGAGGGCTGAATATCTTATGCCCGCTATAGCGTGTAACACGGGTTTCTTCTCCGTGTATCTGTTGTGTTTGTGCAAAAACTGTTCCTTCACGAAGTACCTACTTGCTACAGGTAAAGTAGGTACTTCAACGCTTCAACTCAGGCATGGATCCAATGGATGGCCTGATGAACCCTTCCTGCTCAGCCTGATCACACAAGAGGCATTATTCTTTGATGACTACCTATTAAAACTAAAGACCCCACGTTACAAAATTTCAAATTCATGCAAACGACCCGAGATGGTCTCAACTCGGAAGATAGGGCTGTTTAACCGCTACACGAACAGTGCATAGGTTAGGCCAATGCCGATGCCACCAGGAATAGCGGACCAGGACCCCTGCTGACAGCCCTTGTGCGCTAGACTCCAAGAAGCAACGAATTCAACGACTCTACCGTCCGATCTCGACTTTTTGTATGGTCGCATCTTGTCCAGACATCTTGAGCCAAGGCTACGCCACGCGCCATTGCGTCTCGAATTGGCCATGATACGCTCAAGAACCGCTCGAGCGGCTCTCGCAGCATCCGTAAAACGACCGTGGACATGTCCTGCCTGCCTCTCTTGCCGCCGCCTCTACTCGCAAAAACCCGAAAAGCGCGAACCGCCTGACCACCGCAAACTCGGTCTCCAGCAAGAACTGTTCATCAGCTCTATTTACAGCCCCGGCTCTCCTATATTCCTCCCGAACGGTGCACGGATATTCAACCGACTCGTCGACTTTCTCCGGAAACAGTACGTTCGGTATGGCTTCGAGGAAGTCATCACCCCGACCATCTACAAAAAGTCGCTGTGGGCGAAATCGGGACACTTGGAGAATTACGCGGATGACATGTACGCTGTGAGAGGAAATACGGAGCAGCCGCCTGCGGAGCATGATGGGTGCTGTGGGAGTCATCCAGAGAATCTAAAGCCGGAAGAGGAGGAAGAGGGCGACTATGGCCTGAAGCCAATGAATTGTCCTGGCCACTGCCTCATCTTTGCCTCGAAACGACACAGCTATCGAGACCTTCCCATTCGTTATGCCGACTTTAGTCCTCTCCATCGCAACGAAATCTCTGGAGCCCTTAGTGGGCTGACTCGGGTGCGACGTTTCCACCAGGACGATGGACATATCTTTTGCCGGCCATGCCAAGTTGAGGAGGAGATCAAGAAGACGCTGGACTTTGTCAAGGTCGTCTATACTGTCCTGCGATTTGGCGCAAGCTATCGACTGGCACTCTCTACACGACCAAAGGATCACTATATCGGCACTGAGGAGGAGTGGGCACAAGCTGAGAATGCATTGAAGCGAGCGCTTGATGCATCAGGCATGGAGTGGGGAGTCAAGGAGGGAGATGGTGCTTTCTACGGTCCGAAGATTGACATTGTTCTCACTGATTCCGACGGTAAGGAGCACCAGACGGCCACCATCCAACTGGACTTTCAGCTTCCCAAACGATTCGAGCTTGAATACCAAGCTCCTGCTCCCGAGTATGAAGCTCGGGGTGAGACAACGGAAGACCCTGCTCTTCTCGCCGAGTACGGACCTGTTCGTCCCGTCATGATCCACCGGGCTGTTTTGGGCTCTGTCGAGCGTCTCATGGCGCTCTTGATCGAAAAGTACGATGGCAAATGGCCCTTCTGGCTCAACCCTCGCCAGGCCATCATCCTCACAGTCAACACCTCCACACCTGTCCTTGACTGGGCTGAGCATGTGCGCGACGTATTGGCTGGACACAACAAGCAAGTCTATGAGCAGCTCGAGGCGGGCACACTGCCCGGCCAGGAGAATGTCTTTCGACCGACAGGACTGGCTGTGGACATTGACACTACAGCGCGGCCCCTGGGCGCCAAGATTAAGGAGGCTCGAACCAATGGGTACGGCCAGATCTTGGTGGTTGGAGATGAAGATGTCAAGAACAAGCAGGTTGCCTTGGGGAGGGAGAGGATATCACCAGAAGATCTGCGCGAGAGGTTAAAAACCATGGTAGACACGTTTGAATAGACAGACGGGTTGCTCTGCGAGGCACTCTATAGAAATAATACACCAATCCTCTCTCCCAATAATGATTACTCCATCCCCAGAAATGACTATGGCGCGGCGCGACCCAGGCTTGCGTCTATCCGATGTTGGGATTTTGGGTTGTTCAGCGGTAACTGGAACTCGTCCCGACGCTTGATACCTGATGTCGCCCAACCCGTGCTATCGTGAAAGCCTTTATTCTTGTAGACGCGTAGTGAATTTTATACATTAACTTTGCTTTCTCTCTGCTCGCTTTAGTTTTTCTCCTTCGTTTGCGAAATCATCCTCTCGTACGCCCTGGATTGTTTGCTTGTTGATATAACGCCCTGAGACATGGTCAGCCTCCTGATCAGTGGATCATGTGGTCACATGGCAGCCAGACCTCTTGTGCTTCTCGTCAACATCGCCTCCAGCCTGCTCGATGCGATCGATAATCGCCTGTCTCTCTGAGAGCTGCTCGCGCATGTAATCCACTGTTCGCTTGAGGACCAAGCCTTCTGATCTTCCTTGACCTTCGAGGCCAGGCACCAGCTCCGTCAGGCGATCAAAGCCTTCGCGGATGGCTTGCCGGCGCTTTTGCTCTGTGTGCGTGCGCATTAGGTCCAGAGTGTTCAGGATAGGTAGAAGAATATATAAGAGTATCAGGAAAACAACATGGACCTTCATACCTGATGCGATGTGGTTCTGCTTCTTTTCCTCTTCAGTGAGGCGCGGTTTCTCATCGTTGGGCACCCCGCCCTCACCATTCGCGGCTGATTTGTTGTTTGGAGAAGACATGGCCGTGTCTAATAGAAGAGAGCTGTAGCACAACAAAAAAGTGATTAAAGTTATCAAAGGCGCGCGTAAATATTGAGCTGGATTCGATGTCGCATGCAAGCCTTTTTCATGCGCGTGAGTGTTAATGGAGGTTGATGACGTGCAAGGGTCCAAGTGCTGCCCCCGGACTTTCCATGTGAAAATGACACTAAAGGACCCTGGTCCTTGCACGGGCAGGTTCAATCGGGCTGTTTGCATGTGGGAAGCCGTTGTTTGCATGCTGTGGTTCCTGATCTAGCCTCGATACGCATCCAACCTGTGTTGGAGTCAACCAACCTACATCCAATGGTTACTGTGCATAGATTAATATTAGTACATCTTATTGGACCCTTGGATCTTTCACATTCTCACTGCACTCGATTTGAAGCCTACCAACCTCGGAGTAATAGACATGTGGGCTCCACTCTGCAGGAATATATCGACATGTGCCGTTCTTACTCCCTTAACTACCTAGGCTGTATTACCATTGAGAAGTTGAATTCCATCCATTGCTCGAAAGATACTGTTTTGCAGCTGCCAGTGTCTGCAGCTGAGCTGTAATACACCTGCGAGGCCTACCCCTCGGCTGGCTGCTTACCTAGGTAGGTAGGTTGATCTGCTCGTGATTCACTTCGCATGACATGCGAGCATCTATAAGTGCTGGTTTATCTTGTGCCTCGAATCCCTTAATCTTCTTCCGACTCTTCCCCTTCGAAATCTTCCTCGACCTGCTTAAATATCACCTTTTCCGCCATGGCCATGCATCTTCTCACCGGCAACCCCACAACGTTGTCCACGCTTCCGTCAATCTTCTCCACTAGCAACATGCCGCCAATGCCCTGGATGGCGTAGCCTCCCGCCTTGTCTGCACCCTCCCGAGTTTTGACATACGACTCAATCACATCGTCTGGAAGACCATCAGACTCGCTCAGGAAGTATACCTTGGTCTCTTCCGTGTGGCTATCGATCTGGTACCCTGGATGTCTCGCGTCCTCTCTCGGAGCAAGAACAGTGATTGCTGTCAAGACCTTGTGCATCCGCGTGTCTCTAAGGTGCTTCAGCATGCGGATGTGCTCAGCTTCGCTTCGAGGCTTCTCAAGGATCCGGCCGTCCCGGGAGACGATAATGGTATCAGCGGCGATGACGAGATCAGGGTCGGGTATCGATGCAAGATGGGTCTCGAGGGCTGTGGTGTAGACGTCCATGCACTTCTGGTGGGCGGTCGCAGCTACATATTCGAAGGGACCGAACGCCGTCTTGTCCAGATTTTCGGGTTTCGTAGACGGGAGGATCTCGAGGTTCGTGAGGCCAAACTGCACAAGGTGAGAAGATGGACGCTACCCTCCATAAGAATTATCGCGCACCTGCTGAAGCAACGCCTTCCTGCGAGGCGACGCTGACGCAAGGATCACTCGCTTGGAGTTTAGGTGCTTGAGGATAGGAAGGTCCAGAGGAAGAGGCCCTTTGCGCAGAGGACGGGGAGGGCCACCTGTCTCTGCGGTAGACTTTTCGTAGTCAGGAGGCGGGTCGCTGGGTGTAGAGTCCGCCATGTTCTTGTCGGGGCGCAATTGTCGCTTGCGATGGATGACGGTGAAGGTCGTACAAGTCAGCACCGAGCTTCCAGGTTTAAGAATGAGGTCAATGTGGGGTTGAAGGAGAGGTAGGGAGCTTGCGAGGCGCCCCACGACCACCATCCCGCCTGTGCTGGGTTCTTAGCTTGGCCCCTCATAGCAAGCCAGCTTTATCATGCGAGCCGCCGAGTATATGGCGGAACTGTGTAACATGCCAAGGGAAAAAGTAATCTGGAAGATTTGCTACTTGTATACAGAAAACTCGATTTCAGTAAAGAGAGCTTGCGGTTGCTCGGGGGAATTGACAGATATTTCTCTATATGCACATCATCACTTTGGTGTTTTGGAGGGTTTCATGATGAGGTTCATTTACGAGTGTAGTTCTAGCAACTTGTCTTGAAAGGCACGTATTTTCTATACCCAGAACAAAGAGATGATATTCAAATTCAGAAAAGAAAAAGCACAATATTCACATTATGCATCATTATACAACTCAATATTTTCCAGCCCATCCGGTTCAGCTCAACCGTCCAGCACAGCTGGCCAAATTGTTTGCCTTGTTGCCTGATTGCTGTTTTCAGGCATGGCACAGGCCAAGCGGGTACCTCCACCATGTACCTCCTCTCACACCTCGCCCTCCCGCAGTCAGTTGCAACAAGCCAGCCCACTCATTCCCGACCTCTCCAAAATCGACTCGAGCGCCAACTCCCGGCTTTCGCAAAGGGCTGCATAGGCTTGCAATAGCCCACACGAGCTCGAATACTTACGCAACATCCTTTACAGCCCTCAAACTGCACTAAAACTCGCATTATCGGCGCGCTACACCCGGCCTCGAGCCTCCCAAACACTGTCCTATTTGACGCGACCATTGGACCAGCACGCGTCAAAATCCACACCAGCGCCGTCGCAGCGACCTTGACCCTGGGCCCTGCGAACTCCCATTGTGCGCCGACAAATTCTGCTGGCAAAAGATACTGCATAAGTCTGTGATGCGCCTGGTCCGGCGACCGTAGCGACTACAGCCAGGATGGACAGCAAGCGCAAGGCCAATGGGGCCGCATCGGGGGAAACCGACGACCGAGCTGCGAAGCGTCGCAAACTTGCTGTAAGCCAGTCTAGATGCCTCTTGCGAACCTGCTTTCGATGAATTGTGTAACGCAGCCATGTTTGAGTTGGTTGTTACTTCGCACTGCCATGACGCGCCTGCATCGATATTCACCTCTCTGCACTTGAATTGGTGACTGACCTGGAGTCTGCCGCAGGATGAATTCGACCTTTCGAAGGGCGAAACCCGAGAATCGACCACCGCATATGGCATGGCCTTTTTGGAACAGCTGCGCAGGACTGCAGACAAAGGGTATACCGGCCTATTTCGTCACCGAGGACTTGAAATACTGATCTGTTCTTATAGGGGCCGTCTGGTCGCAACCTACTTTGAAAAGCTACCGGCGCGCACCGGCAACGCAGAGTACTACAAACGAACCCGCATGCCCATCTCGTTGGAATTGATCGAGAAGAAACTGAACAACGGCGAATTCGAGACCCTCGCCGAACTTGAGAGCTACTTCAAGAGGATGATCTCCAATGCAAAGGAGTTCTATCCTCGGTCATCTACCACCTTCGACGACGCGGAACGAATCAGAAAGGCACTCAGCAACTACATGACCAAGACAAATCCTGCATACCACCAACGTGGCTACCAAGCCATGCCCACTCCTCTTCCGCCAGAGGATGGAGAGGTCGACCAGGAAGAGGACGCTGAAGGAGAAGAGGATAATGATGAAGCTGTAGATGCGGAAGATGACGAGCAAGATGAAAAGGAGGAAGAAGAAGAGGAGGAGGAAGAGGAGCCAAGCTCAAGGAGGCGAACCATCACCCTTAAACGTCGTGGGCCGGCGGCTCGAACGCCCAGGCGAGCATCTACCAGAGGCAAGGAGACGCCAAAGCCGGCTGCGCCTCTAGCCAAGCCTGATCATCAGTACGAGGATGTGCCCTACAAGGGCCTCAATTTCCAGCAAGCACAGGAGAAGATTGTCGAGGAGCTTCTCCGATACCAAGATCCTGAGTAAGTCCGCAACTAACTGCCCTGTACCCCTGTATCTCTAACATTTCCAGGTACGAGGATGCCTATTTTGAGGCGTTCATCAACCTGCCACCTCGTGCTCTGAAAGATTATTATAAGATAATCACAGATCCTCTCTCGATCAGAAAGCTGCAGAAGATGGTCAAGGGTGCGCAAAGCCGCGGTGAGGCGACTGGCATTAGCGAGTTCAAGACATGGAACGCTTTTGAGGAGAAGTCGAAGCTTCTTTGGACCAACGCTTTCTATTACAACGAAGAGGGAAGCGAAATCTACGCCCTCACCCAGGAGCTCAAGGTTGGTTGGACCCAATTCTCTCATAGTGACCAAACCTAACCATTTCGATAGGACTTCTTCCTAGATCAGCTCAAGCAGGCCCAAGCTGTTGTGGCAGAGCCTTCGCAAGCAAAGATCAAACTCAAAGTCGGCCAGTCTTCAGATACCCCAACACCGTCGGGTAAGAAGATAACGATTCACGTTGGTGGCCAACGGGACTCTGCGGATACGCCCGCTTCAGCCCAGCCAACAGATGCTACAACTAATGGCCAGGGCGTCAATGGAACGGCTCGTACGTCGACTCCCGCAGTACCGAATGTGCAGCTGGATAAGGCCAGAAGCGTCTCGGCTTCTGTTCCCTCCCCAAGCCCATCTGTACAGCCAGCACTCAAGGCGGAGGAGGTCGCAAGTGCATCACCCGCTGGCATCCCAAGACAACCTAGCGTAGCCTCAGGGCAAGCAACACCAGCGCCAGGTGTAGCTCCTGTCCCTGCACCCGCACCTGCCCCCACGCCCGTTGCGCAGCCGCAGCCAGTTCAGCACAATCCCCTTGTTAATGGCTACATGGAGCAGAAGCACTTCCGTCGTCCCGGTAAAGGTATGCTTGACCGAATCTTGAGAGAGCTACAGTTGCTGACAACTATCAGGTCTCGATGATGCTCTGATCGAAAGCGTGAGGATACAGGCTCATCCAGCCTTTCAATCACACAGCCCTACTGTGGCAACTGTCAAGCCAAGTCCCACTGAGATGCAGCAGTCAGCCACAGTTAACCTGCCTCCTCATCTGACCCGTATCCTTGTTGTTCCAGCGATACCGGATCACTTGCAGAACAGGCAATACAGCCTCTGGACGCTTGTAAACAAGCAACCTCTGAAGCCCACACACCACCCGGCCCCAGGCCAACAACCCAACGAGCGAGCCTTTGAGGCTATGCTACACCCTGGGGTTAATGTGGTGGAGGCGCACCTCATCGCCGCCATCCCGCGAAACGAGCGGGTGCCCGGCGGCCCCGAGGTGGAACTGGAAGTGTTCACCATCTTCATCAACGTGCTGCGGAACTAGGCGGTCCCCAACATCAAGCTGGAGCGTTGTAAGTCCGAGAAGGGGGTAGGGTCGGCTATGGGACCACCTCCCCTCCCCTCCCTTAATCTGGTGAAGAGCCATGTCACTAGGGGATATTGGTGATTCCCGCCAATGAATGGAATGGAATGTGGTGTCGGAAACAGGGACGGTGTTGAGGGGGTATAGGAAATTCCTTTTTTGTTTTTCGAAGCGGTCCTGGAATATAGGGTTTATAGGGTATATTCACATGCTGCTGCTTCGTTATGTGCAATCTTAAATTGTATGTGTCCAATGCCTGGTTGTGGAAGAAAAGTTGCGATATTCCTACTCTATCCATGGTATCTCAAATCAGACCCCGTTCCAAGCGCCACGCAAAGCCATGCCAGTAATCCACGCTGCTCATCCGCTCATTTGGCCCGGTATCCCATTCTCTTCCGCTAGCCGGGCGCCGGCCGCTGCTTCAACTGCACCAAGTGCTTGAGACCAGTCTGGATGCCCATAAACTTCCGCAACTTGGGGTCGTACCAGCCCAGGACGTAAACTGCCATGCATGCTGTCTTTCCCTTCAGCTCGACGACTCCATCAACTCTGATGCATCCCCTGTTCGGGGACGTCTTTGTGGGCTTCCAGTTTCGAGCAAAGGTGAGAGATGCAGCCTGGATGGCGGCTTGGATGCGAGGGTCAAACTGTGTCTCGCTGCCAAAAAGTGTACCAATGATATCGCCGTTGCCAGTAGGGAAAGATCCATGGGGAGGTCGCTCAGACTGTCCAACTACTCTGACAGTCTGATTCCTAGGGCCGGCTGGGGGGAACCCACCCTGTCCCTTGAATCGCTCGAGGGGCCCCGGATGGAATGTCGGCTCCGGAGGGACGGGGTCACTAAAACCAAGAGCTCTTGTGAAGTCTTGAAACCCTTGCTTTGCAAGGAAGCTAATAAACGTCCAACATGTTAATGCCACAGCCTTGGGGTAGAGAACCTTGGCGAGGTGGTTTGCGGCAGTTGAATCGATGGGCCGATCGCCCCAAAAGATGCCCTCCTCATCAATGATGATTCTGTGGTGAAACGATAAGTAACGAGTCACGTTTGAGTTTTCAAGTCATGCTTACCCAGAGATATAGTGCTTCGGCGGAGGAGCGGGCGGATAGATGATATCCAACCAGAGCTTTCTGACTGTGATTGCCCCGCCACCAAGAAGTCTGACAAATGCAGGGTTCTTCTCAACTCCCCTCTTGATCTCGTCCGCAAGACCGACTGCGATGCGTTAGAATGCGCAAGTTTCTGGTGTAGTTCTGGGCACTAACACTTGATCTCCTTCTGAAGCTTTGTATCCTGGTTGACCTTGACAAACATCTCCCATTCCGGGTCGGAGCCCCGGTAAGGGGGTTGCTTAACCTCTTCGGTAGTAAAAGGGAAGGGTAGGAATAATATGGGTTCGTCCTCCTCGGCCATGTTCTGCACCTCTTCCTTTTCCTTATCCGACATGGCTTCCCATTCTGCGTCGGCCCAGTCGAGAAGAGGGTCAAAAACGACGGCCATGAATATTTGCCAGCAGGCATAGAAGACGACGGTCGTAAAAAGGGCGCGGCTGTATAGTCCATCAGTTTTCCATTCACATCAATTGTGTGAGTATTACATACCCGAGTCGTCTTCGGAAACTCGGACCGTAGGAAGGTTTCGGTTTGGCAAAGTAGACGGGGACGCCAGCTGGAGGCTTTTGTCGACGCCATGGTAGGAAGGATATTTGTCTTGTCAGAGGCCGAATCTGACGGGTGACGAGTCGTTGTGTCGGGATGGTCGAGATGGCTGCTCGGCGCAGCACGGCTTGTCGAGCCAACATGCTGCCTCTGGCCTGGCCTGGGGTCAGGCACTAAATAAAATACAGGCTAAAGAGAAAAGAAGAATGCCGCGCTCGCCGTATAGAAAAGAACTTCAAGGAGTGAAATGCATTGTGAGGGTGGCGATAGTAGCGATGGTGATGTTGAAATGCCGGCGTCGGCTTGATGCAAGCCGTTGAGGCGCAAGATGGACCGTGCATATACTTATGCACACTGTCCGTTCCAAGCGCTCATAACTGCCTAATGCGAAACATCGCACTGTATGACGGAACAACTCCACGCCGCGATCCCGACACGTGCATGCATCCCCAGACTCCCCGTGCCTGGAGCTTGCGACACCTCCAGCTATCTCAGCCTGGCTCCCATCACCAAAGCTTCATCAACACACGCCGAAAATGAAGCTCACCATTGGGCTCAGTGTAGCCCTCGCCAGCTTTGCCGCTGCAGCTCAGCAGGCCGCCGAGCAGGCCGCCCGCGTCTACATCCTACGCGGTTCGCATCCCGTGGAGCCAACTACGAGTCTCACCCCGAGCGAAGCCCGTCTTATCCTGCAGCAACGACTCGCTCCCGAGGGCGACGGTCCATCATTTCGCGACATCCCCGCCAGCGCCGATAAGGAGCGAATTGTCTCTTTGATCAACAAATACGGCAAGGCCTCCGCGCCATTGTTTACAAAGGAGCAGAATGCGACGCCTCAGCAGCTTGTTGTTGTGGTTGAGGGAATGCCAACCTTCGAGTACGAATCGTTCTTTGGCTGGATCTTCCACACCGAGCCCGACTTTACCGTTTCGAGAAGCCAGGAGAAGATTGAGCAGAACAAATTTTACGACCTCTCCATCGCCAAGAAGCATGGTTGCCCCCTGAGCAAGGTCGTCAGCAAGGAGGGAAGCTGCTGGAATGAGCAGTCGACTGTCGCTACCTACGACAGGTCTCAGGTACATATCCTGTGATAATATTCCATCTCGAAATGCTTATCTAACGTTGCGCACAGGACGCCGACCACCCGGTTACCTTCCTGGGTGAGCTCCCCAAGCTCCAGAAGCTTGCTGAGTCCGGCGAGATGGAGACCACCTTGGTTTTCCTTCCCCAGGGCTCAGATGCGACGGAATCCGAAGAACAACAGGAGCTGCGACGTCGACAGGCCGAGACCGTTATGACCTCGGTGGAGGATGCTGTCGAGTCGGCTGCTGAAACCTCGTCGGTTGCCGAGAACCCCATCTTCTCCTCGATCCCCTCCATTGTGCCCTCTTGCTTCACGTCCGAGGACAGCTGCATCCAGGGCACTGCCAACTGCTCTGGCCATGGCTTCTGCCAGAACAGATACGCCAAGCGAGATGGTTCTTCTGATGGCAAGGATGCTTGCTTCAGCTGCCACTGCCTGGGCACAGTTAGCGAGAGTGGCAGCGTTACCCACTGGGCTGGCGGCGCATGCTCCAAGAAGGACATCAGTGTCCAGTTCTGGCTCTTTGCTGGCTTCACCATCTCCATGGTCGTTATTCTGTACCTGGCTATCGGCATGCTGTTCAGCGTTGGTGAGGAGAAGCTTCCCGGTGTGATTGGAGCTGGTGTGTCCAAGTCCAAGTAAGATGGCTTCGCTGGAGCGAGGCAGAACTGCTTCGTGGGGTATTGCCGGATCGTTGGGAGTTGTATAAGTCGGCTAATGGAGTTTCGCAACATAATAACTCCGGGGCGGCATGTACCATCATATGGTGTATTTGATATATGGGCGTCATAAAGGCTAGGAGCTTGTCTTAGGCCTCGATAATAGAGGCTTCTTTTGTTAGAATGCGTTTCAATTTTCTCCAGTATGGTTGCTAGAGTGCGCGTCGACGGACCTTCATGAGGATTAGTTGAGTCATGAAATTGTTACCCTCTTGAGCGGCAATCCATCGTTCCTAATGATATCCAATCACAATTGTTTGAGGGACCTTTTCGACGATGCCTGTCCAAGCAGCATAATATTGGCACATAAGGCTAGGACGCCCAACAATTTCTCGACCCACGACTGGCAAATCTAGAAGGGCCTCGAGCTCATTCTTGAGCCTATACCCACCTCACAACGTAAAGTCTCAACACCAAATGTGAGGAAGATGTCGTGACCTCAAGCTGAGGCGTCATCATGGTGGAATTTTCCCACCTCTCTTCTGCAGCTCAGTTTGGCAGTCTATCATATGATGATTCTTTTTTATACCAGCAATCCACATCACTCTCCCTCGGTCGGTCCTCCACTGATAACGGTCAAGTCCCGGTGATCCGAGCTGAACACGAAACGTCTAGGCACCAACTCTAACAGGCTTTGATGGATGACGTTCATTGTCCATCAATGAGGCCAAAGCTGGCGCGTCATTCGTAAGATACGGCCTTTATCCAAGTCTCCGGTTCTTCTCAGTCGAGCAACGTCTCAGGATAAGCCTCAGCTAAGGGTGGTTGGTGCGGCCAATACCGGCGGCTCCTGAATCCCGGCCCCACACGGAGTTCGTTTAGTCAGCTGGAACGGACTTTATGCGCTCAAGATAAACTCCGCCTCACATCCATGCCCAAGAACCATCTGACAACTCTTAAGAAGAGGCCAGGAGGTTTCCCTACTTCCCAAAAAGTCCGCCGGACTTGTTCCTCTCTTGAGAACCTGGGCCGCTTCTTTCGGATTGGCTTATGTACCGCTGAAGCGCTTCTGCTCCCGGCCGAGATGATGTCGACAGCCGCCGCCGACAGGCCCAAGCCCGCGACGGCTAAATGGGGAGCCGCCTGCTCTCAGTGTGCAACCGCAAAGGCGAAATGCATCCGCTCAAACAGTGCTCCCGGAGCCAAGTGCGACAGGTGAGTCGGATACCCACTTTCTTTTCTCTTTCCGCTCCCGTCGGCCGGTGATCATCAAAAACTCGTGTCACCGATGCCGAACGAGCCGTGTTATCGGGGTGTAAGTGCCCGGGTCCACCGGAGCTGCCCCCGGGCATCGCCCCATATCTTTATCAAGAGCCGCGGTAGAAATATTGACTGACACATGCTTGTAGATGCGAGAGATTGGTCAAAGTTTGCACGGAGCAGGTTCATCGACCTCGAAAGAAGAGACAGCCAAAGCCTTCGTAGGTCAACCCTCACACAGAGCCGCCTGGGGATGATTGGAGCTCCGGTTGACTACCGTCGCACAAACAAGGGCTAATTTTATCCTTTAGACGAACGGCTCAAATTGAGGAGCGGCTGAATGGGCTGGTCAATCTGCTCAAAGCATCAGGGGGTCTGACGAATGCGGATCTGGCGACAGATACAACATGCATCCCAACTGAAGCAGATCCCGCCGTTTCCAACCAACAGAAGCCATCATCAAAATCTTCGGACGCTTCATTTGCACCGGGATCTAGCCCATGGGCTATTCCCGATACCTACAACTCATATGCCCCGCCCCAATGCATCTGTAGGCCTGCATCTGGGGATGCCCCTCCTCCACCTGCTTCGGACGAGGTACTCTTAAACATATACAGAAATGAGCTCCTGGCGCTCCATCCCTTTGTCGTGATTCCACGAAATGTCACGGCAGCGAGACTCAAGGCCACGCGGCCATTCCTCATGTCAGCCATCAGGATGGTCACGTCCTTCCGAAGTCTAAGATCGATGAGGGCACAGATGTACTATCTCATGCGGCACATAGCAGACCACATGCTCATCCGCTCCGAGAGATCTCTCGATTTGCTAATGGGAATCATTGTTATAGCAGCTTGGTATCAGTACCACTGCTTCATGCACGCTCAGTTGAACAACCTAATCGCCATGGCTGTAACGCTTGTTGGTGAACTGGGCCTGCACCGTAGTCCAACTGTACTCGAACGGACGAACCTGATGGTTGTAAAGCCCTTCCAACCCGAGAGACGAACGAATGAAGAAAGGAGGGCCCTCCTAGGTGTCTGGTTCTTGTCATCAGCGTAGGGTGTCCCTCCCTATTATGAGTACGCTCGTTTCTAACTCAAACCAGTATGTCACTCGGATTCTCTCGAATAGAGTCGATGCGATATACAAAGTATATTCAAGAATGTCTAGGGGTCTTGGAGCGAGAGAAAGAGTACCCCACAGACACCCGTCTCGTCTATCTTGTCCGCATTCAACATCTGACGGAGCGAATTTCCCAACTCAACTCTCCCGACGACCCTGCAGAAGAGGTTGCAGGCCTACCAACAGCACCGCTATCCGCATATGTCTCTGCGTTTCAAGGGGAACTTGACCGTATACGAAACGGACTGCCCCCAGAGCTGAAAGATGACCGTCAGTATACTTGCTCACCTCAGAAGAATCGTATCAACTGACTTTTCTAGGAATCATATGTACTTTCATCAATACTGCTGCCCTCAGACTCTATGAGCCCCCAGTATTAGATGCCCCTCGCATCATATCCATGTCCGAGTCCCTCACTTCTCCCACTTTGGGGGCCGCTTCAGCCCTTGACATATTCTACCAATCCAGGAATGCGCTAAAGCAGTGGTTTGACAACTGGCTCGCGATCCCCATTTCCGAGTACTACTGCCAGACAACGCCAGTGGCTGCTCAGATCGTGTACGCCCTGACGGTTCTCGGCAGATGGGCTAAGTTCACAGTGCCCATCACGCTGACCGGTCCTAAGACTCCAATGCCGCACGACACAAGTGCGGACAACCCGAACGTGGAACAGTTCAAAGCGGACTCCGAGTACTCAGCGAGTCTAAGCTCGAGAAAGGCTACGCCCGCAGGTTCCACGCCTGGTCATGAGAACGACCCAACGGAGTGCAGCCAGATTGTTCTTCGGGAAGGAACGGATCCAAGACTACCCGCTGCTGTGGCCTCTCTTCGGTCGCAGATTCAGACTCAACCCGGTCTTTCGTTGGATGTGTCAGGCATTCTCACAGGTGTCTGTTCCCGATTCGAGGAGGCAAATGCGACGTTTCAGGTCGCGTCGACTGAGCCTGGTGCTTCGGATCACAACCTATGGAGCATGAGCGCAATTAAAATTCGCATCACTAGGGCTAAACTAGAACGTTGGGCAGAAATCGTGGCTGCTGGGACTGAAGCGCTTAAGATACAAGACGAGGAGAGCCGAGACACGGACATGGAGGACAACAGCACCAGTGAGACCGGAAGGGAGCCAGCTGATGCAAGCGAGGCGTTCATGAGTGGCGATATGCAAGCCGATCCCCTCCAAATGCAAAATTGGAATGGCGGAACGCCGTGGACAACGGAAATGTTGCAGGGTGTTGACCCTTCGGTGTGGTTCGACGGGTATCTTGACTGGGGGGCGGTTATTATGAACTCGATGGGAAACTTGGAGCAATAGATTTGTTCCCAGTCAACTCATGAGTAAACTCTCCCACCTCACCTAATGCTATACTAGAGCGGTTTAGTTAATCTACGGCGCCCTGCCTGTTGTTCGATTCTACTCTCGTCATTGACTCGGCTAGAACATGTTCACGGGACGGGAGCCTCCTTAGACATGTTTTCTCTCTTTCCACGCCCGATTGGCTAGGTATCCCACACTTCAGAAATGACTGTGGCGTCGTGTAGGTGGTTGCAGATTGCAGGGGTTACGAACGTTATCCTAGGTTCAATCTCCGACAACTGTTTCTCAACGGGGAAAAGAGCCATGTGAGATACGCATACAGCGCCACAAACAGCCTTAAAAGTACGAATATCAGACCTGCTTTTTACAAATTGCAATCCTTGAGACCTGTGATGAACGGGGTTGGCCAGATCGCCCCCCGCTAGGTCGTCTAGAATTGTTGGGTTGACACTGTGCAGATACTGTGGATGAGCAGGCTCTGGATATGTTGGCACAAACACGCGGAAGGTGTCCCGGTGGTCGGTGCGTACCCAGCTTATGAAACAGGGTCAACCCGGGGGCTGTTGTTGTCTTAAGTTTCCTAGTTCCATATTTTGTTAATTGCTTGCACCTGTTGCGGCTTCTAAAAAGTGGCCCCACAATGAGACATGTTTCCAACTCCAAGCGAGACTATGCAACTGTTTTTCCACTTGCTACTGCACAGCCTTACTGCAACTCCCTTACATAAAATCACTGCAAATTTATTCTATATCTCGTGCTACCGGCGTTATACTAGTTAGCCTCACAATCAGCCCCGGCACATCTCGGTCCTATTTGCCATTGGTCAATTCGAAGACCAATGGAATAGTAGTCTACGACGCCTTGTCGCGATGAGCTTGTCTAACACGTGTGGGACTGATGGTTCAAGGCTTTGCTGCGAGGCGTTTCGAGGCTCCATTGCACCTTGTCTTACTACCGCGTTATTATTCCATCTCGTGCCACAAATAGTTGAATACAAGCAAGTAGGTATTCAAAACACCTTCACCTTGGAACCGGTTTGTCGAGGCGGATCCCAGCGGTGGCTTGTATCCCTCGCCTACCCACCCTGTCCTAGTCAAGGATCATCGAAGTCGCCTAGCCCGGGTCATTCTGACCGGACAGAATGGAGGCCCCTCCGGCACCTACATCGTGTGCTGTGGTAGGGTTTACCGAGCCAATCCCCCTGATTAACGACGTGAAAAAAGAAATAAAAAGAGGTGGTGACGTCCCCTGTACTCGTTCAGATAAATCTCCGTCTAGCCCCGCTATGAAACATTGCCTGGGGGATGTTGGAACTTATATAATATATCCCCTCCACGCCTGTCGAAGCCTTATCCACGGTGCAACCATCAATGGAAGCCCAAAGGTAGTACGGATGGGAGCCCGAACGTGACTAGGTTGGTGCGGAAACGAAGCTGACGGACCCAACACAGAACATCTTTCTCCTGCAGTCGCCTTGCGATCCAGAAGCATCCAGCAAATCTCACTGCCTTGCAACTGGTAGACTTCAAACCCACGACGTCAGAATTGAGGCCTGCTAGCTGCCTGGTAGAAGTGTCCCAAGGTATGCCTTTTTGTTCCCAAGCCCATCTGTCTGCGTAGGGCGTGCGCGGCTGACCAAGTCTGCGCTGCACGCAGCAGCTCCTCTCTCGGACGATGGGTTACCGACTCACGAGTTGCCTCGCAGGAAGGTGGTATGGGTGTGGATTTGTGTAAGTCTGATCAAACGAGGAAGAAATTCCAAGAAACCAGCAGCCTCTCCGCCTATAGATCTTGACCACCTGACTATTTTTTGAGTGTTATTGTGGTCACGGGGGGATGAAAGTCAGCGTTGACCCTTGTCCACGTTGCGGTTTTCCCCGATGCCCAAACTGCGACACGCAGCGTCTTAACTTCCGTGGTGCTCAAGGAACTTTGAGCCTGGATCTGCGTGAGGGGATTATTCTTGCTGAGGTCTATATACTGACAGATCTCCAGTGCTATCGTGGCCGCGGCTACAGAGGGACGAAAGTGCCGATCCATGCCCCAACTGCCGCATACCTAGATGCCCGTGCGGAAACACTCAACGTCTCAACGTACACGGTGCCAAAGGGACTTCTCTGCAAGACATCCCGTCCGATTGAATCGGCTAGTCCCTCAGCGCATGTATCTTGAGCTTGAAAAGGTACGTCATCGAGTGTATTTTTGTGTGTGAGGGGGTGATAGACAATGGTTGGGTAGTCGAAGTAGAAGGACATTTCATCCTTGGGGGTGTGACTTTGGTGTTGTTAATTAGAAAGGTTTAATAAGATTACTTAGGTTTGTGTTAGAGAACCTAATTAAACATTGGCTCGAAACCCACTGCGATAACTGGCTGCCCTGCTATCCCAGGTAGGGCATGGGAATAGTACAAGTCTAACTGCAGTGCTCAGCAACTCAGCATTCAACGACACGTGGGTAGGTGGTCTCCGTTGCCCGACGACTCCGAGCATCAAATAGCTAATACCAATTGTGGTAGTGGTCGTTGTGTCTGTTTCTCTAACTAATTTATAAGATAAGAAGTGTTATGAAGTAGGGAAATGGAGAAGACAATCTAAATACATGGAGTGTAACATGTTGCAGTAAAAGCGCCCCTAACATCCCGCTACCGTAACTGAGGAATACCAGCAGCAATAAGTGAGTGGCTCAGTCAAGACTCAAGAGTGCAATAATGCCAGACGAGCAAAACTAACAGGAAAGGGAAAACCATCATGAACTATATGGAGAGACACCCAGCACTCTCAAGCCATTCTCAAATACCTGTCTGGCATTCTCATACAAGGCCATCCTCGCCTTATTTGTTTCATCCTTGTCCGCCCAATCCTGCTCATTGTCGTCGTCGAGCGTCATCATGACTTGATCGACAAGCCGGAGCAGGTAGGTAATGATGAGAGACGGCTCAAGACTCTTGAAGGACAACTGTGCTACATCGGGATACTGTGTCATGATCCGCAGCAGCTCGGCGTAGTCCTCCGCCTCCAGGGCAGCGTAGTCCAGCGTTGCATAGTCGACCTCGCCTGGCGTTTCACCCAACTTTGAGGTCAACCTGGCATAACAGTTCTGGATCGCCGCGCCAGATTCGCTAACAAGCGATGTTATCTTCTTGGAGTCCACAGCGTATGGCGTCGTCCGCTTGTGAGTGAAATCCTGGATAAAAAGACCAGAAAGCCCAAGAAGATCCACCGACTTGTCAGTCTTGTCCACAAAAAGGGGTTCCTCCGTCTCCTCGTCGATACTGGTCTGCATCACAGTGTGACAGCCATCCAGGTAGTCGCTCAACAACTTGGCATCCTTGAACTGGTCCGGCAGCCCATTGATCTTGGCGACTGCAACGTGCCGGATGCACTCCGCGAGGTCTTGTCTTCCCATCAGCTCAAGACACTTTGTAACCCGATGGAAGTGCATCTCTTGTTCCATAGCGACGACGTAGATCATCTTGTCGAACTTGTGTGCCTTGTACCTGTCAAGGACAGCAGCAAGGTCACGCAACAGGTATGAAGTCGTCCCATTCCGAAAACGCACCACGGTGGTTGAAAGTCCCTTCGCCTCATGCTTGGTAAAGTCGATCATCCAGGACCCGTCGTGTTCTTCGTATACGCCCTTCTCCTTCAGGGCTTGTTCAACTTCGGCAATTGATTCCGCGCTGACCTGGGACTCCCCCGAGTACTCGTCAAATGTGACTCCGAGCCGCGCATAGGAATCCGTGTAGTCTTTCACAGTTGCGTCGCGGAACCGCTGCCAGAGCGCAATGGCTTCGGGGTCCTTGTCCTCCATCTTCTTGAAGAAGACGTCCCTCTCAGCATGTAGACCCCGCGACTCGATCTCGCTGGCATCCTTCCCTTCAGCCTTCGCCGCTTTGACTTGTTCGTGCTCCGGCTTGAAAAGCTCCTTGATCTTGTGGTTGACTTCGAGCAAGTGACGGAGTGGTTGCTTCGCAAACTCTTCTTCAGAGCCAAACCTCTGCCATCCTGCAGCAAGGAGTCCAATCTGCTTGCCCCAATCCCCCAGGTAGTTCATCTTGACAACGTCCCATCCCATGCTAGTATGGATGTTGGCCACGTATGAACCGACCAATGTGCTGCGCAGGTGGGACACCAGGAACTCGCTCTCCATATTGGGCGACGAGAACTCGACGATGACCTTCTTCTTCGGCCCATCAGGCGCAGCTGCATCGGCAAGGCCGAGAGATGAGTCATATCCATATGAGGCGCACCTGTCATGGATGTAAGGTAGGAGAAGGCGGGACAATGTGTTGGGCGATGAGAAGACGCGCAGATGGATACCGTCCTTGATGGGGCATGCGAAAGGCGGCGACCTGGGTAACTATTCGTGGAATAATGTCAGTAATGATGATATCTTGGGGTGTGAATGTCAAGATCGTACTCTGTGGGCGAGATCTAGAACTAGGTCCTTGGGCTTGACGTCCTTGAGTCTAAGCCTCGGGGACACGATCACGAGGTCCCCTTGCCCGGTAACATTGGACGGCTGGATGGCTTCATAGGCGACCAATCTATCGCAGTCGACCAGCCTCTGCAGCGTATCGGCGAGATAAACTCGGAAGATGTCCTGGGGGTTGTGCACAATGTCGGCGCCAGGGAACTCGGGCACGGGAGTGTGCAGCCCTGCCTTGCCAAGTAGGTCCTCTATGCCGCTGACGGAGCAGGTGGTCGTCGCCATAGCCACGATGATTCTGGATGGTGGTTTACGGCTGAAGAAGGGAGGGTGAGTCGGCGCGCAGGTTTGATTGCCTCGTTACGGTCAAGCCGGTTGAGCCAGAAGTCGAGGGCATATGAATCGGAGCAGAGGAAGGCCGGCGCAGGTTCGGGCACCAATTCTCGGGTCATTCTTCAACCTCATGCTGGTGGTAGGCTCGTTGATTTGCTGGGCCAGACTTATATACATACCTTTCGTTGGTTGCCATGCGTGGTGCGTTGTCCAGCCGCACGATTGGTGCCGGTAAAGAGTAGGCTTTGGCAGGGCTGCCACGGCGATTGGTTCACGATTTTCCCGGTGAAGAAATACACCCTCATTATCATGCTCCTCACCCTTCATGCAGCCCTTTGGCATCCTCTTGTGTCATCCCGCCTCGAGGTTGACAACGTGTCACATCTCGAACATGACCATCTCTAAGCACGTGTGTTGGAGTTTCGGGTACAGTTGCCTGATGATAAAAGACAACGGCCCAAGGATTTGGATTCTTACACCCCTTCCCCTCATTTTGATGCCCGAAGCCCTGTCAGGCTTGATAGAGGCACAACAGTCCCTTGGCATATGCGGTCGCCTTTGCCGGTGATGACGGCTAAATCCAGTCATCTGATATCGGTTTTCATTAGCAATCAAGCTTGGTTATCGCGGACTGACAATTTCCCATTCTATCTATCTAATTCCTTCAGTATAAACGCCATTATGGGTATGCATTCTTTTTGGTAACCAAGATAACTCCAACTCCGGTAACAAAACAAGGCATAGCTCTCTTTTTCATGAAGAAGAATAGAAGAAACGTCAAGCACGGCCCCGCACGGCTCGGAATGTTTCCGATAAAAATGCAACCACACGCGCGAACCAGCGCCGCACCTGCTGCCAGCACAGGTATACGGCTATAGCAATACCCATCAGAACGCAGAACACCACCATGGCCCAATACCAAGGCCAGTCTTCTGAATCGTCCTTGCTTGGCTTCCCAGAGTAGAGTTGGGCCACTGTGCCCGGTATCATCGAGACCTATGATGCTTAGCACATGGCTTGTTCTGCCCAATGAATATATCCCCACTTACAAATGCAGCAATAGCAATCTTGCAAAGCTGCTTTGTTATGACCTGTTGTTCGCCCTCGTGGTCGGTTTGTCTCTGCACTGGGGGTTAGTCTAGATCCTTTCAAGGGGTGTTGAGTGACTCGCCTTTCGCCTCACTTCCTTACAGGCAATGGCCAACTGCCTAAGCTCGGTATCAATGTCACGTAGCTTGTTCCGGTGCTGCTTGATTCTGAGCAGAGAGCGGGAGGCAGCCGCATCATTCTGCAGGCTTTGCCATAGGACGCCTCGAGGCTGTGCATCTGGGCCGAATATGACATCCTCTTCCAAGAAATGGTCAAGCTTTCTAACCAGATTGGAGGTGGAATGGATCACATGGTTGAGAGCTTCGGGGAACTTTTCGATCCAATTCTGCAGTTCCTTGGCTGAAATCTTTTCGAGAGAGCCGTCTTCGGCGTCCGAAGTCTACCAAGGCCAGCAATGTCAGTCAAAGAGTGCAGCAGCTAAAGAGTACACAAGTCGTCTAACAGCCGCAATGGTGTAGCCGAGTTGTGAATGTCGAAGAACTTACATGGAGGGAGAGACTGTTTTTGAACCAGTCCTGGATGTTCCCATGGTGCTCAACGGTCTTGTAGAGGGCGATCGCAAGCGCTGCAAGTGCATATGACCTTGAGGACTTGGTGAGGTTGCCGTCCGCCTTGAGGAGGATGGGATCCGTGTCTCCGTCCAGCACCAGGGTTTCATCTTCCGACGGTAGCCTGGGCTCCTCTTCAAAAAAGTCATCGTCGAAACACCCCACGGTCCAGTAGTGTTCCTTTATTACCGTCACTGTGAAGGAAAACACAGCCTCGTGCAAAATGGGATCGTCATGGAAGGAAGCGCTCTCATCAGCAGACAGACCATGACCTTTCATGTGTAGAAAATCAAGGTCCAGCTGCTTCCGCAATCGCTTCCGGCTGTTGAATATGGTCCGGCAGTCCTGGCGCTTCCGACTACTGATGCCATAGTACGGAATATCGAACGAGATGACGAGACAACCCCCCCACCACTCCTATCGAGGCGATGCTAGGTTAACAGGTGCGCCAAAAAGTGAAGGATAGTCGAATTGTACCTACAGACTCTCTTAATATAAAATTGGGTTCTGGTGTTGGGGTGATATAACCAGCAAAGAGGTCGCGAAAACCCTCTACCTGTGAAGCCGGTGTTGTCTTAATAATTGCAGCCACGCTTGCTCCATTTGGGTTTTTGATGTAGCTGAGGTTGTCAGAAAACCACTACCATACAATGACAGGGAGGTCAGGGCAATGGAACCTACATTCGTCGAGGGGGTCCAGCAACGTCACCTTGGGAACCTTCAGGGAAGCGCTAAGTGCAAGAGTTTAGTTAGGTCTGATGCTTTTGGTTGAGATTGAATGATTCCACGTACCTTCTTCTGCAAAACCAGGTAGAGCTGGCGATTGTTAAGTATGGGCGGATAGTTGGGACGAGGACCGACAAGAGTCTCATCAACCCAGTTTCGGTCGGAAACCCATGCTTCTGGCTCCTGCGCCCCGATCAACTGAGAGACCGCTGGATCGACCGGGATTGTATTATGGAGTGTGAACTCGGCACCAACGCAGAACCCTGCGATGTGTAACACGCGACGCTCCCAGCGGGCCGAACTTATGGAAGGCTGGATGAAGCACGCGATATCATCCTCAAGTTCGACGTCATTTTCTCTCATGGCTTCGAGAAATGGCGTGTTCTCATCCGCAGGAGATATTTTGGTTGTGTTGGCGAGCCGCTTCCTCCATTCGTCGGGATCAGACCAGTCAACCCACTCAAGCGTCCACTGCTCGAACCGCTGGACATAGCCACGAAGAGCATTGAACTTGAGAGGGTTCCGCGCCTTTTGTGGTTGCTGGTTCTCTGTTCGCCGCTCTTCTGCAGTACTTGGCTGCATAGCTCACCCGTGATCCTGGAAACCTATGATGTCGGTGTTAGCAAATAGGCAAGTTGGCCATCACCATCGGCACAACAAACAGTTTAGGCTCACGTAGCAGTAGGAAGAGACCATTGGTGACTTTTATGGCCTGCTCAAGCAGACCGTTTAGGAGACATCCGTTGGTTATCCTACTGTTCACGGTTACGCCGTTCGTACTGGCTCTCCTCCTCGACGTCCAACACCCCAGCCAGGATGTCACCTACAAGGGTAAAAATTAAATAGTAGACGGTTTGATAGACAACGAAAAAGTGCTGACAAAAAAGAGAGCTGACAAAAAAAAAAGGAGGGAGCAAAGAGGCAGAAAATAGGGAAAGGGAGAGAAAAGAGGGGGGAGAAGTGTCAAAGTAGAGGCAAAGAGACCAAGAAAAGGAAAGAAAAAACAGAGAAAATAGATAGGAGAGAAGAGTCTCCCCTAGTTATCGGAGAGGAAATCGGGAGGCCGAGTGTTGAATCGTTGAGTGTCACAATTTGGGCATCTAGGTACACCACAACGTGGACATGGATCTACACTGACTTTCATCCCACCATGTCCACAGTAGCACTCAAGGATGGTCAGCTTAATTATATCTGTTAGATGACCGAGGGACATATAAATAGCTGAGGCAGCTGGACTGTTGAAATTCTGCGTTGTCCCAACTTACACATATCCACACCCATACCACTTTTCTGCGAGGAGGCAACTCATTTATTGGTACTCCAGGGTCTGAGAGAGGCGCAGCTGCGGGCGAACCAGTCGTTGTTAATCATGCGGGCACTGAATGGGCAGCTAGGTTGGAGAAGGAGGCATACCTTGGGCTTGTACTAGGCTGCCGGTGGCAGGCCTCAATAATTCGGGCCCAGCGGTGGGCTCCAGGCCCACCACGACTGGCGAGCCATTGGAATCTCTATCATGATTCGGCGGCATCTTATATAAGGCGATAGTTGCCTACCTATACGTAGTGCTCTTGTTGTGCAAAATTTCCGTACTTCTGATTGGTCCTTCTGCCAAACTGAACATCGATCTCTGATCGGGTAGCCTCAGCGCTTCAGCCTCACTGACTAATCTCAATACTTTAGCCTGATTGGATCATCTCAGTGCTTCAGCCTTCACTGAATAACTCCAGTATTAGGGCACGCCGGCGAACAGTGGGTTTTCGTAAGGATAGCAGGACGGATGGATAGCAGGACGGATAGCAGGACGGATAGTAGGACGGATAGTAGGACGGATAGCAGGACGGATAGCAGGACGGATAGCAGGACGGATAGCAGGACGGATAGCAGGACGGATAGCAGGACGATAGCGGATGGATAGCAGGACGAGTGGTAGAACGGTTGGCAAAGTTTGACATGAGTGACAAAGACCTGGCGCTTTTAACTATTTGACACGACTGGCTCCCTTGTTTCTACTCCGTAGTATCCCTGCCTGGTGTCCAGGGGAACGGCTCGATGGAACGCGGTAAATTTTGCAGGCGACCGAGTGCGCCTCCCGATAGCCCTGCCTCAAAGACCGCGAATGAATGGCTTGGGCAATTACTTGATCGACAAGATGACTTCACCGAGGGAGTTACTCCAATCCATATATTATTCACACCGAGGACAAGTTGTGTCCCAGTCTGTGATCCCCCGGTTTCAAGACTGCAAGACAAGCCTCCTCCCTCGGCGAGAGCCACTACACTACGCTAGCTTAAGATCCCAGTAGATGTAAGGATATTTAATGAAATGAAATAAGTGGGTAGTGCGGAGTGTTTTCATCTTTATTAATATAATTTTTTCTTCATCAACTTCCCGATATGCTCCTAGCTGTTTATGGTATGAAGTAACAGCCGACCAAATCCGCCACGAACGGTGGGTCTTCAATCCCACTGGGCTTAGTGGGCTCTCGAAGGACAATCATCCACCTGAACATACCAGGCACTGCCAGGCAGGGAGGACCTTAGGTCCTTGGAGTCGCTGTGTTTTCACATGGCTCGAGATCTTCTTAATTATATTAAGATTGCATATCTTTCCATAATAAGACATGAGACAAGCCAGATCCCGCCTCAAGAAAACAAATATAACTCAACCCTCCTGCACTCCTGCCATAAGGAAGGGAGCAGATCAGTGGGGTTCCGCCACAACGAGGGACGATACTTCCCAATAACACGCGAAGCTAAATTGCTGGTCTTCGCAGTTCTTGCGTCAGAATTGCATATCTTCGTGAATAGGGCGACCGTGGCGAACGCTCCGAGCCAGAGGGCTTCAGGAAGTTGTTGGGAGGCTACGAGGCCAAGCTTGACGACGACTGGCCTCGGAAACCGAGGGAATGGTGTCCATCACGATCCGGGTTGGACAGGAAGTGGTGAAACGAAAGGTGAGGCTGTGGCACGCTGACCAACAGACTAATTGTTGAGGGGGCTTTTATTAAATTGTTGCTGACGAAAAAAGCAACCATTCTTCCAGCGTGGCAAGATCTTTCGAATGCTTCTTACTCGTCATTTTTCAAGGCCAGTAAGGGGGGGGAAAAGATCCCATTCACTGCGCAGAAAAGATCTCCCGTCATCCTCCATGAAGCTGTCGAAGCCCTAGGGAAGCGTGGGCTGGAGGAAGTGATAGCTGAGGCAGATTCAGGATGTGGCGTAGGTCGATATCTCTCCCGAGTCGTTTGAAAACTTCTTCCGTCTCACAAACGTCACGAGTCAGTGCGTCTGCTGTGGTCTAGATAGCAAGCCATGTGCTCTCTTAGGCTCCACGGGTTCCGAAGCTCCCTTTTGAGGACGTGGTAATACATGTCAAACTGAAGAGCCGTTCGTCACATAGAACCGGTGAGAATACTGTTGTCCCCAAATCACAAAGCAAGGTTACTGGAGCAGCTCTTGAGGATTAGCACTTTTCCCATCGACCTCCAAGTCGAGTTGACCATTCTTCATCGATCCCCACCTGCCACCGTGTCGCTTAGGCCCACGACATATTAAAGTTTCAACAAGGATGACTTTTAATGCCTGTATACATGGGATGGAATGACCAATCGGATGTTACAGAAGAGAGTCTAGCAAGGGTGTCAAGAGCCTCTCGCGATGATATGGTGGTGCGCACCGTAACGTAATAAAACCTGGCACACTCTGGAGCAGCGCTCACTTTACAGCAACAAACCAGAGCGAAAGGATACGGAAGGAAATATACAATATTCCTGTATATATCTATTTCTATGTATGTATCAATAGATAGCCAGAGATCTCTTCTTTATAATAGTGTTTTAAATCCCACTCGAGAGAGAAGTCACCGGATCAAAAGGGTAGGATTGAGCTCCGATGGCTGGGTAGGGATGCCATGCTTCTTGCGATGCAGTGGTACGGTAGATCGGCTCAGCGAACCTCTCCTGGCCGGATCCTTTTCCCTTGAGCCGGTCAGTTTGTCTTTTGCCAGGGTTGGCTCGTTACTCCAGACTGTGGCTCCCGGACCCCTTGATAAAGGGTACCGACATAAACGAATGCTTTCAGGGGTGAGAAAACAAACAAGGTCTGGGAAAAGTAAAGCCTGGAGCCCTGATCTTTTCACGATGGAATTGCCGCGGCAGCTGGCTCTTCGCAGATATTATTCTAGATCTTTGGTCCTGTTTTCCTCACAGATTCTCTCAACACCAAAGTCGGTTCTGGTATGGGCGTGACGTTGCTAGCAAAGAGTTCACGATGCCCTTAACCTGAGACCCTAGCGCTGGTTTAAGGAGCGTGAACCGCTTGACCCACTGCAGACATTCGTCGAGGGGGGCCTACCCTGTCTCCTCGCGAGCTCGAAAACGCTGTCGATCGATCAACTTCTGCAGCGTCACTCCTTGGGAGATTGAGGATTCTTGAGGCGTGACTCGGTTACAAAGCTGCCACACAACAGCGGCCCCTGCCTGGGGGGCCATACAACAGTATTTACAGAGTAGAATAAACACGAATCATGCTTGAAGTATCTTACTGGGCGCAATCGCAATTCACGAGGCTTCAAAGCCAGTCGGATCGGATCAGGTGCATTGACTTCTCTGACGCTATATAGGATGTCATCTGCAGTAAGTCACTGATCGATCTAACAAGTCTCCAAAGAAAAGACTTGCGTTCACGCTTTGTAATTGACGCTTGGTAATTCATGTTTCAATTGAAGCGCCCGCGAAGAAGTGGCTGTTCGGCCAGTGACGGGCTTGTTAGACACTCGCAGAATCGGGCCCAACTTCCGAAGCTCTACTCCATCATCAACTCTCCCTCAGCATATCGAGGCCTCGCTCAATGTCAAAACTCTTCTTCCGCCCTGGATTCATCACTCGAGCACTAACATCGTGTCAGACGCCAACCCGCAATTCTTTTCGTGTAGCACCGAGACTCTTCAGGATGGCTTCGGATGCCCCGCAGGCCACCCCGCAGTGGTGGGAAGCTTTCCCCGAGGCAAAGGCATCGTGCCCTCGAGTTGAAGCGGCTGAAGTTGCAGGTCTCATTGAGAAGAACGCCGCTGCTGGGAAGGGGGCTACGAGGGACTTTTTGCTAGTTGATGTCAGGAGGACCGATTGGGAGGGCGGCACTGTGGCTACGTCTATCAACTTCCCCGCCCATACATTCTACCAGACACGGCCTGTCATCTATCAGCTTTGCAAGCAGGCGGGTATTCGAAGAATCATCTTCTATTGTGGTGAGTACTCTCTATCTAGCCAGTCAAGCCAAACCACCATTGACCATTTAAAGGGAGCTGTGGCAGCAGAGGCCCGCGATGTGCTGGCTGGATGCAGGACTACCTCGATGAAGTTGGCGAGACCGACATCAAGGCCGAGATCCTCATTGGAGGCATCAAGGGCTGGCAAAAGACGTACGGCGGCAAGCTCATGGACTATTACGACGAAAAGGTCTGGACCAAATAGGATCCAGTCGCAGATGTCAAGTCCTCTTTCTCGATGTCTAGCAAGATGTGGCCTGACCTCCCAAAACGAAATCGTCCAAGATGGGGGACTTTGATCTTCATTTTTCGACCTCAAACGCCAAAAATAAGCATGACAATAATTCCCATGGTGTCTCTCTCTCCACATGTCTCTGCCGTGCGTGAGTGATGATTATCTGCCTTGTCGCTCGTCGCCGCCGATTCGTTCCAGTGCCTCGAGCATCACCACCGAGTTACCACGGATGACCTATCACATTGATTAGCATCAATAGCCTGTAGAATGAACGGAGGGAGAGGAAACATACAACCATGCCGAGTCTGACCTTCTCTCCACCGTCCTTCTCTTCCACCGCCTCGTCCATGACAATGTTCAGGAAGACCTATTCCAGTTAGCCAAGAGCTTTCGCAGGTATCGTAGATGCGCTTACATCGTAGCCACGGAGGACACCGATGACCTTGCGGCTGCCGTTCAACTGCACAAACAGTCGCTTGTCGAGGTACTGCGCAGAAAAGTTAGCCAAGATCAGGTCGCAAGGCAACTGAAGCACCAAGCAAGCGTCAAAGAGCAGCTTGACGCTATACAGCAGCGCAGAACATGTACAACGCACCTTCTTCAGCTCAGGCTGTGCGGGCGCCATCTTGAGCAGTCAAGGTTGTTTTTAACTTGTTGATGCTGGTCTAGATGCGACGCGATCGCGGCTGGGAGAGCTCCTCCATTTCGCAGTTGGCGGGAAAAGCTGAGTCACGTGCCGCCCGATAAGATTCTAAAATGCACGTCACTCTACCTCTGGCCCACCTCAAAGCGCGTCGCAAACCTACAAAACTTCAAAAATCAACTTGCGCCAAACGGTCGCAATCATGAGTTCCTTTGCCGGAAAACGCAAGGCCAAGGTCATCAAGGTCGCCGACGAGGACGACACGGCTGATAGCGTGTCCGCTCCTAGCGGCGACACAGGCTCCAGCGATGGTGAGTACCCCAAGCTGCTTTCAATGCGCGACTCTTGCTGATGAGAACCAAGGCTGACCCTTGCGACTACAGAACCTTCCAAGCCACTATTTGGCGCAAAAGCCGGCCGAAAACCATTCAGACAATCGGGGTTGAGGAAGAGCTTCAATCCAGCTGAAGCCGATGGCCTTCGAGACGAGAACAATGACGAGGATGATGGCCCGGTGGTGGTCCGACCAGCCATTAGCCGTTCAGGTTCGCTGAAGCAGAAAAAGAAGCCAAAGAAAGCTTCGCGACTATCATTCGGCGGAGACGATGGAGCTGCGGGCGACGAGGACGCCGCCGAGGTGTTCACGCCTAAGAAGGGACCCTTGGGGCGCGCACTTGAGAATAGTGCCATCAAGAGGGGCCTAGGTACCAAGGGACTACCTATGCGAACACTTGGAGACGATGACGATCGGCCAAAGTACAGCAAGGAATACCTCGACGAACTACAGTCATCCACCCCGAACACACCCCATAACGTATCGACACTACCGCCCGACGACACCGACATGATGGATCTTGATGCCTCCGAGCTCGAGGGCGCTGTGATCGTCGACTCTTCAGACTTTAACCAACCCCAAGCGACCACGATCCTATCTGAGGCTGAAATCCGGGAGAAGAAGGAACGAAGGGCACGTTTGGCAAAGGAAAAGGACTTTTTATCTGTTGAAGATGATGAGGATCCGTTTGGGAAGAAGAAAAAGGACGACACTCGCTTAATAGCAGAGGATGAAGACCTGGGCGAGGGCTTCGACAACTACGTTGAAGATGGGGGTCTGTCTCTGGGCAAGCGAGCTGAAAAGGAAAGACGGAAACATGACCGACAGAAGATGGCTGAGCTCATCAACGCAGCCGAAGGACACACTTCCGACTCATCGTCTGATAGCGATGCAGAACGTCGGATCGCGTATGAAGCTGCTCAGACACGTGCAGGGATGGACGGTCTAAAGAAGCCCCGGAAGGACCCTGCCCAGGAGATCCTCCAAGTACCGCCCAAGATTGCGCCTCTTCCAAGCCTGACAGAGTGTCTTGCTCGTTTACAGACTACGCTCAAGGGCATGGAAGAGGATATGAAGGGTAAACAGACACGAGTGGAAAAACTCAAGAGAGAAAGAGAAGAAATTGTGAAAAGAGAAGGAGAGGTCCAGGCGTTACTAGACGATACAGGTCGGAAATACCAGGAGGCGATGGGGCAAGGAAAGGTGGCTGACGCTCCGGCGAATGCACCACCGGAGTTGGCGGGAGCGAGGGGCCTAGAAACTCTAGGGACACCATCACGGAAGCCCGAAGAAGAGGAGGGTTGATGGATGGCCCTGAAGGATGAACCTTGCATTACTTCCTCGCCTCAAGAGCACGTCCCTTGTGGGCTGCTTGGTGTAGCAAAGCCTGGGTGCTGAGTATACTATACAAGACGAATGGTGGAGAACCAGCTCGGAGATCCAGGGCCTTTACAGTTTCTGGTCAATTCTCGAGTCCCTATTGAGAAAAGGGGCCTCTTGAGGGTGGATCTATTCACAGAGGCATGGCTAGACAAGCACCAAGTTCCATTGCGATGGCCCAAGCGGTTTGGGTTAGTATCCAGACCCAAGCCGGCGACCTCAAAGCCCCAACATCGAGCAGAAACGTAGCCGGACTTAGCTGGCGCTACTGGTGGCTGGCTGCTTTACGACGATATTGTTTCATTGCCCTTCCAAGAGGGTTACCAGGGATAAGCACAGTTGTCTCAAGGCAAATAATACCCAATACATTTCTTCCTGGCGCAGACCCTATTATGATCCATTGTGACAATGTCAAACAACTATGTACAACGAAGGCATCTACATCACTTCTTTTCCTCGATATCTTGATCATTTCGTCGAGAGATCCTGACCCAAAAGTCAGACGCAAAGAGGAAAACTGAAGCCTGAATATTGATGGGCTTTTCAGGATTCATGAGGGCAAAATTGTATCGTTTGATCAACTGGGGCAGGTCAACACGTCTCTCACCAAAAAGCGGACGTATCTCATACCTCGAAGACAGCCTTATGGATCTCCATCAGGGCTATGGGCTTTCCAAGACACACATACTTGCCGTGGCCAAAGTGCGTGTCCCAGGCCGCCGTCATCCTCTTCAACTCGCTCTCATCGGCAATTAGCCATCGTTCAGGGCGAAACATGTCGGCGTCCTCGCCCCATACGAGCCGAGATCGCCCTACAGCATGAAAGCCCTGTCCAACCTGGGTGCCGCCTGGAACAAAGTAGCCGTTGATGGTGTCACCTTCAGGAGGCACTTGTTTGAAACCCAAACCAGCGAGCGGGGGCCACATGCGGAGACCTTCGCGCACGACGGCTTGGAGGTACGGTAGTATCTGGATCTGGGCCCAGGAAATGGGCGTGCTCGCTGAGGGTGCGTGTTGGTGGATTTCGGCGAGGAGTGAGGCGTGGGCTGGGGGGTTGGTAATAATTGAGAGAATGATCATACGCAGAGCGTGAGCGGACGAGTTGGAACCAGCGATGCTATCTGTGTGAGTTTTCTTTGAAGTTGTTAATATGGTTACACACGTACATGGATATAAAAACTTGTTGGATGAGCTCTTCCTCATTCATGCCATTGTTGATGTGAGCTTGCATCATGTCCTTTGCCGGCGCAGCACCTTCAGCCAGCCGTCCCCGGACAAATTGTGTAGCAAATCTTGAAGATAGCCGTCAGAGCAAATTAAAGACCCAATTGCATTTGCAACTTACCCCATCAAACGTCCAAAACCTACTTGGTCTCCCTCCCGCGGCAGTAACAGCTTCAGGGGCCATCGATGAACGATCTTTGTCAACCAGGGATAGACAGAGACAATGTCCATAGCTGACAAAGAGCTGGCGTTGATCTCGTTGTAGTGGTAGAGATCCTCGTCTTGGGTGAGGTATCCAAACGGTTCTCCAAATGAGACGTCACCGATGGCATCAAGGGCAAAGAACTGTGTCTTTTCGGCCAAGTCGACAGGCCGCGTCTCACCAGGCGCTGAGGTGTACTTGCGGTCGAGGAGGGCTATGAAGTTGAGGAGTTGACGATCAAGGCCTGCCTCAAAACCAAAGCCTTCATTTTCCTTGCCAGAATACTAGAGGTTATTAGAGCTATCCTCAATATGATGCTGTTGACGTACTCCCGGTGTCATCTTGGCCTTCATGGCCTTATGCTTCACTTCATTCCTCTCGGAGACAACATTGTCAACGTCGGGGACTATCCTGCCGCTCATGTAAAAGTCGCCTTTGGTATAGGTGCTGCGCACTGCTGACATGTTGCGAAGCACATCGGGGTCTGTTGACAGCAGTTCATTTGGACCGATGCGAACAAGAGGGCCTGGGAATTGTCAGTATTTAGTATCATGAGTTATCGTGAGTATGAGATGGGATGTATACCGAACTGGTCAGCAGCCTGCTTGAGGTGCTCATGATAGCGACCGCTGAGAGCTCCGCTGAGTTGCCACCATGTTGACCAACCTGCGCCTCTAGGACCTGGGATATGGCGCAGACGATGCCATCGTCGAAACTGACGAGTACCAAGACCAGCAATCACCACTGAGACGGCCACGAGACAAAGTCTCGTCAATGAAAGGTCCGCCAACAGCCCCATGGTCAAACGCCCAGAGACATCAAAGCCAAAGCATGTTTCATCTTGGAGAAACAGAATTGGGTTTTGTCTCGGGAGAGAAAACACATGCTTGTGGTGAGTGGGGGTTCAATGTGACGACAGGCGGGTATCGACAACACCAACAGACCGGGGGGCTTGACCAGCCGTCCCCGGGCGGGTCATGAGCTTTTGCTGAAGAGAAAGGAGGGGCGTTGAATGGACCGGCTGTCCGGTTGTGGGGATCCGAGTTTATTCTCTTTGCATTCGGCGATTTCCCCGCGTCCCTAGGCTAAATGGAGTCCTGGGTGTCCAAATGAGACGACCACGATGATAAGCCTTGGAGCAGTTGGACCAGATGAACATTTGCCTATTTTAGAAGATTTGTCTTGCTATAAGTCTTGAAGATGGAAGATTGATTCTTCAGTCAGTTTCTTTCACTGTGATCACAGAATATGTACCAAGTGGTGAATGGCGCAGTCTGGACTCTGGCTAATGCAGATCCTCCCACCCGTTCACAGACACGCAGGAGGCGGCTGACGGAACCTCCAGCATGGTCATGGGAGAACTAGTGGCGCTTCACTTTGGCTGGAGCCTTGTTTTTGTGGTTTTGGAAATTGGCATTGACTTTAAGGAATTGGTTGCTATAGTAAATCTTTGCTGTCGTTCCCTCTACCATTTGGTCGTGTAGTCACGGTAGCACACGAGCAGTATAGTTGAGATGAAAGGCCAAACACACATTCTTGTTTATTCATAATTGATCCAGTCATGATCCATTCATTATCAGACATAGCATGCTATATGCTTCTCTATCGTCAAACACCGCTATGAGTCCTTCTTGCTCTGAGTACCGCCATACAGCAGCCCCGTGGTGACGTTGCCAAACATCCACGCCAACCAGTCAATACCCAAGTTCACTCGCCCGTACCACGGTGCCTCGCCCGTCACCTTGGGCATTCTGTCTGCCGCCTTGGTGAAGTAGTTGCTCGTCGCACTGACGAGTAGATTCTTCGGCTTGCCTTCTCGGTCCTCCATCACCGGCATCACGCTCGTCGAACCCGTCTTCTCCATCTGCTTGATGACTCGGGTCACGATCTTCGCCATTAGGTCTGCGCCGGGAGTCCAGGATGTTGTCACGTAGCCCATCACGAACGCCATGTTGGGAAGAGACTCGATCATGCAGCCCCTCCATGCGTACTGTGACCCGGGGTTGATGGGCTGGCCGTCCACAAGGGGCTTCACGCCGCTAAAAAGTTGAAAGTAGAGTCCCGTCGCAGTGATGATGATGTCGGCTTCCAGCTTCTGACCAGACTTGAGCAGAATCCCGTCCTTGGTCACCGTCTCGATGACATCCGTCACGACCTGGCAGTTATCCCTGTGGAAAGCCTTGAAAAAGTCTCCCTCCGGGCACATGCAGAGCCGTTGCTGGAAGGGATCATAGCTGGGATTGAAGTGGACATCAACGTCGACACTCTTGGGCAGAGCCTCCCTCATCGAGTCCATGACGACCTTCCGGGCCTTGTCTGGGAAGTTGAGCATCACCTGGGTGATGAAGAGCTCCCAAACCACATCTTTCCAGTAGATGAACCAATACGCCAGCACTGAAGGGAAGTAACGTCGCAAGAAGTCGTCGACGCCCGAGGTGGTGTGCCGAGACACGACAAAGGACGGGCTGCGCTGGAGCATGGTGACCATGCTCGCCTTCTCAGCGAGCGAAGGGACGACGGTGATAGCAGTTGCCCCTGACCCAATCACCACGACACGCTTGTTGGAATAGTCGAGATCCTCAGGCCACCATTGCGGGTGTACGACCTGTCCACCAAAGTCCTCGATGCCAGGAATGGTAGCCTCCATTGCCTTGTCGTACGAGTAGTATCCCACGCAGCTGATAACGAAGTTGGCAGCAAACACCTTGCGCTCGCCTTCAACATCAACCTCGACCCTCCACTGCTGCTCATCTGTCCTCCACTCACACCCCACCATCTTGTGGCGGAAGCGGATCTTGTCTCTCAGGCCAGCAGCATCGACAGCCTCCTCCAGATATTCAACAATCTCGCCAGCCTGAGCCATCTTGTGCCTATGCCTCCATTGATGCCACGAGAAGCCGAACGAGGTCATGAACGAGTCGGATCGGAAACCGGGGTAGCGGAAGAAGCGCCATGTGCCGCCGACGGCCTCCTGAGCCTCGAGGATGGTGAAGGAGCGGTGGGGGAGCTGCTGGCGGAGGACGCGGCCGGTGTTGATGCCCGAGAGTCCGGCGCCCAGGATGAGAATGTCGTGGTGCTCAATTGGGTCGGCCATGGCGGGTGGTGAAGCTGGTTTGACGGTTGGTGAAAAGACGTTGAGGCTCCAATTTTGGTGTTGGGGATGGACCCTGGATTTTCAGCTGCTACTTTTTCTGGTCCCTGAGCGGACCCACATTTCCTTATCAGGCCATAATCCTCAGGCATGCTTTCGATATATTCTTGTGTTAGTGACTTGAGACGAAATGTAACTTGCCTATCGGTAATCTAGTATATCAATTGACATGTTAAGTTCTGTTAATGTTGAAGCTTGCTTCGATTCAACGGCGTTCAGACAAACCCAGAGACTTTCACATGCTTCACCCCCTGGTTGTAACTCTTCTAGAGACAAGGGTTAGCGAGGACAGAAATCTTGGCAAGGCGACTCATCAACAAACTTCGATAGTCTTGGAAACTTGGAAAACGAAAGAATCAAAGCCTAGAGGTATACATTAGCATTGGATTCTATCACAACCTCGAAGTTGACCCGATCGAGATTGACTTTCACGGGCCGATCCGGCCCCTAAACCTGTCATTGGTGGGCCCCAGCTCGTGGTGAGGGTGTCGTCGATCTTACTCCACTTGGAGATGGATTAAAGATCTGACAAGCCTAGTAAACAGGCAGGTTCAGCCAAGGGGTATAACATGCTTACTTACTCTTGGATTGCCATGGGTTCAATCTTTTTACCACTAGGTGAGACCTTGTACAAATTGAGAGCAGCCGGTAAACTAAAGAATCTCGATTGCTCATGGATGCAGGTACCTGGGCCCCTTGCAAACGCAAAGGTTTGTTTACAGCTCACAAAGCGACAAAGGTAATCAACAGTAAGCAATTATAGTACACAGACAAAGGTAGTATTTCAACTTGTATGAATGCGAATTGAAAAAAAACAGACCTAGAAATAAACACTGCATCCCTTGCTTCACCCTCATTGTGTGAAGCTCTAAGAGAGGGCCGTCCTAAACTGAAACATACCCGAGTTCGAGTTCATGGAAGAAAGTGATGAGGTCTTGGGCCATGTTTATCTCCTTGATCAGCCCTGAGCATTCGTCAAGAATGATGAAATCGATTCCCTTAAAGCTGGCATTGGAGCCTGGCTTCAGAGGCCTACAAGTGATAGCTGGTCAGCAACAGATCAACACAAGGCAGCAGTTGCCAAAGTCCTTACGTCTTGATCCTCATATTTTCGCCAGTCGTCCCGTTCATCTTCTATTGAATTGAAATCTTGTTCTGGTCGCTGATGAACTGGAGCAGCTCAAAGGTATACTCCTTCCAGCCCTCCCTGCACCGCTTCACGTAGGCTACCATTCCATCTTTGCCCTCTATTTTCAAGGGCTCGCTGCCTTTCCCCGTAGACATACGATCGGACACGAGGACCACATTGGGATCGAATGTCTTGTTGGCGAGGGAGTAGTCGCCATGCCAGACGCCGAAGAAGTTCTCGATGATATGCTTTGAGTGCTCCTGGCCGAGCACCTCAGTGCAACAGGATGATTCAGGAGCAGCAGTTGCTGACATGGTAGATGTCATAAAAGCAAAAGATGTGAGGAAGATTGAAAGTTTCATCTTGATCAAACAGATGTCTTGCGGCTAGTATAGGTGGCGAAACGGTACCTTATTGACCGAGGTAATTGATTCCACGCACATTCCGAGCGCTTCATCTTAACCACCCATCTCCTATACAAAAGTTCTTCCTTCACAGCTCCTTCGCAAGATCGCCATCACATCACTCCCTAGTTAGAAAAAATCGAAGTCGACGTGAATGAGTTCCCGATCACCTCGCAATCACACGAAACCCCTTGATCGACCCAGTGGGCCGTTTGTACGACAGGGAGCCTTGCCTCCCTGCCTCCTCGGCCGGGCCAGGCGAGTAACCACCTAAACTGGGTCCAGTATTTGGCAGGGTCATGGGCCCATGCCAGACAGTGTTGGCGATCCTGCACCTGCTATACCCCTTTTGGTCGTTTAGACGCTCGATGTCTTGATCCCCTTTGAATTTGGTCGAACCCGAGTACCGGCTTGGCTTGATAGGAAGATGATCATGGGCTGTTGGGAGATGGGGAGGGTGAGCTGTTCGTCTAGAGTCTATGCAGGTAGGAAAGGTAAGCATAGATTCAGAGTTTACCAACGTTGCCAACGTTCTCCTCGGTTCTATCTGTTGTTAGGTTGCACAAGTGCCTCCCGAGCATGCAGTCAACAGCCAGGCTGAAAGTTAATATGCTATAGGGTTGTATACCTTCAAGTCTAGCTCGTATATCAAACAACCCAGTACACATCTCGAAAGTCCCGCAACGTTGAAACGTGATGCTATTCCCGATGCTATTCAGAGATGGTCTTATCACCCCAGCCTCAACTCAAGTTATCACATCGGCCAACCCTTGAGGCAACTCATTTGCGAAATCATAAACCTCGGTGATGATACCCATTTGCAAAACTGTTTGAAGCACTCAATCATCATAGGTCTCCCGATGACGACATGCAATCCCACTCAAGTCAGCCTGCGAGGCTTAGAGGCTATATATGGGCTTCACGCCGTGACCATGAATCCTTTGCCGTGAAACCTTTGCTCCAACCTTCCAGACTCTTCCTATATAGTCTAAACCTCCGACGGAAAGTGCAGAAAGAGAAATTGACTGCCGGTCGCTGTCACATGTCAGCACTCTAGAATGCCGCCTCGTGGGCTGACAGGGACTCCTTAATATCACGATGGGAATCCTGCTGATAGAGCAGCATTAGCCACGCGAGACGGGAATAGGATTTCAAGGTTGTTGGTAAACAAAAGTCCTTTTTGTGCAGCGGACAAGGGGTGCCCGGAGCCTCGGGGGAACTGTCTCTTGAGGAGGCTGCATTTCGGGCTCAGAGCCGATGAACCGCACCGCCCAAGTCCGGAGGCGAGAGAGACTGGGCGTCTATCTTGCCCCATAGGGGTTTGCAGTTTGACGCCGGCACCCCTGAGGGGCGGGATGTACAGATGAACGGCATGTGTTGTCAAAGGTGAGTGGAGAGGGTGTCTTTGGTTGTTTCGAGTGTATTCTGTGAGACTCCATGTCTTTTCTGCACCATGGTCTTCCGGGCGATGCACGATAGGCTGACAGTAACATCTGGTAGTTAGCGTTCTTAGTTTCTGCGTGGTGCTGTCATTGGTACTCAGCAAGATTCAAGGAGGCATTTCATACACACCTACGTCTTGTTATCCTAGCCATGCTGTTGAAGCTTTAACCATATCTCAGCCCGTTACCTGGGCACTGGAAATTCGGAAAGGCCCCATACTGCAACTGACAGGGGTGGTATGTATGGATTCAGCCATGATTCCGCCTCTGGTCGCTATATCCGCGTATATCCTGATGTCAGGTCAGGGTGCTGTACCCGATCACCAACTTTGGAGCAGATGTGCCAGGGCTGTGGATCAGTTGCGTCCATGTCAAGGCCAGTCGATTGGCCAGGTCAAGACAGGGAGAATTGAATCAATGGCCATTTGTCGTTTGTTCGGTATGTTTCCAACACGCCCCTTGCAACTGTGGGTTAGCGAATCATGGAGACACGGAACTGGGCGGATTCCTGAGTCGACAGAGACAACATGAAGTGATGGAAATACTTTTGACAGTCGAGCTAGCGCCGGAGGTTGCTCCTTTACAAGTAAACGGCCGTCCGCTCCACAAGATACGTGGGAAGAACTTTTGGTACGGCAAGGTTGGGATTGGGCAGAGTGCGAATTCCCATCTCGTCATGGCAGACGGCCGAGAATAGCGGAAAGGGTCCGTATGTAGGCGTGGTGGATAGAATGCGTACCTACTTTGCATTAGTTAGTGTAATGTACAGATTAGGCAGTGGATAGGGATGTATAAGGCTGGCCAGGGTGCGTGGCCGTGCCCAGCCCTACCGGTAGTAAAGCAGACTCGCACTCGGATTCATCGACCGTAACTGCAGCCGATATATCTCGGGGGAGTGTGACTGCTTATCCTGGGGCACTCCATGTCCTGATTCTGACCTGGGATCTACAGTTACGGGTCGCTTAGTTTGGGTATACGTCCGATCGCGGCATCATCGAGTTCCCCACAAGGCAGGGGCATTGGATGGGCGATTTCCTTTAGCAATTTCCATCAGCACAGCACAGGACAACAGGGCAGGAGCACCTGGCAGGGAAGGCAGGGCTGAGTGGCGGAGCAAGCACAAGCACCAGCACAAGCAAGCACCAGCAGCAAGGCTCCGCCTTCTCATGCCCGCCTTTTCAATGATGCATCAGACTCAACAAGCGCCCTTCCTTGGATCTACCCATCAATCGCGTCTAATCGCCCCTTTCCAGCCCAGTCAGGTTCAGGGTTTCGACCTCGGTCCAAATCTACGACCCTGCCTCCGAAACTTGCGCTCTTCACTCCCCTCCCGGACGGCCCCACGATTCAATGGGGCCGTTTCTCACAGGCTAGGCTGACCAACAGCCAACAGCACAGCACAACACGCACATCACGGAGCCCCGGGCCTGCAGGACACGCCGAGTCGCCGGCTCCTGGGCTGAAACGGCTCATCAGCCTGGTTGGGCCTGGTCTGGTCTTGTCTGGGGCAATCTTGTATCCATGTAAAATGCCCGTGGCTGTCCTGTCGCTGGCTGGTATAAGTGTTGGTGGTCGCAAAATCGCTACTGCATCTGTCGGCCGCGACATTTCACCAAGACGAGACGAGGCAACACAACACGAGACAATCAATAGTACATCTCCAACAAGCAAGCCCACCGCTACTATCCCGTCCCGCAAACACTAGCAAAGCAGCCACCATGGTCAACCTCGGCCCCTCCAAGGGCTGCCATACCTGCAAGCAGCGACGAGTCAAGTGCGACGAGGGCAAGCCTGCTTGCCAGCGATGCATCCGCATTGGTAGAGAATGTGGAGGCTATCAGACAAAGCCCGTCAAGCTCAAGTTCAAGGTCCAAACGACCGACACGCGTCAAAAGTCTCGCAAGAAGACGCCCACCTGCCGCGCCATCACCCCGAAGCCGGTGAGTTTGGTGTCGCAGGTGCTGGATCCCCCGGAGACAGACGTCGCGCTGGGCTTCTTCCTCACCAACTGGGCTGGCACGGGACGTAGCCTCAGCTCCGCCCGGGGTTTCTTTGAGGTCTTGACCCCTGTGATCTCATCGGAACGTCCCACCTCGGCCGCCTACATGGCTGTCACGGCCGTTGCGACGAGGCTCCATGGCATGTGGCGCAATAAGGACATCAATTTTGCCCAACCCCATCAGCCCTACGCCGATGCTTTGGCCCGCCTTCGCTTGGCCGTGAAAGACAAGGACGAGAGGAACTGCCAGGCGACCACTCTCGCCGCTCTCGTCCTACAATTCTACGAGAACCTCTTTGCCGTGCACAGTCTCAACAAGGCGAGCCGCGTTCACCACGATGGTGCCGTGGCCCTGATGATGAGCCAGGAGCCTCGAGCTGCTGGAATGGCCATCGGTAACCATCTGCTCTGCTACGTCCTGCATCTCGAGGTGTCGTATGCCCTGCGTACAAAGAAGCGGTTCCCAGCCCATATACAATCCTGGGTCCTGCAGCACCCCTCCACCTCGCTCAACTCGAGCTCTACGCTTGACTTTATAGGCATCTCGATCGCGAATCTGCAACATAGCTTCCGCCGCATGTTTTGCGGTAGCGACCCCGTTTCCACTTCACACGTGGACATTGGTGCCCTGTGGTTCGACATTAAAGCCGTCGAAGCGCGTTTGCTTGGCTGGCTGGAGCATCTGCCAAGGCATTTCCACGCCCTGAGGCTTGATCAGGTGCAGGATGTCACTCCTCATATACCAACGTACCTCGACGGTTGCGACGTCTACCCGTCAGTGCAAGTCGCAAGCATCTCCAACACCTGGAGGGGCTACAGGCTCCTCCTACTCAAAATGAAGCTGTCGATCCTCCAGCTGGTCCCGGACACGATACTCGACACGATGCTGCCTAGGGAGGAAGACTCGGACACACAGGTGGAGCTCATATGTAACGCTGAGGACGAAGTACAGGACATGGTCGACTCGATATGCAATAGCATCCCATTTTATCTTGGCAATCAGACGGTCCGGCCCACGGTGTTGGAGCTGGCAAACTCGGAAATCATCCACCCGAGCTACCATAACCTCGAGCCCTGGGACGAGAGGTTCGTCAACTTTATGACGAGCGACAATTACATCACGGTCGAGGCGCACAGGGCTTCTGCGGTCGCATATGGGGCGTGGCATGCCATCAACACTCTGAGCAACGTCCTCGCACTCTGTGCTGAAGACTACGGCTATTTTCTTGCCGAGGCTTTGAGGCCGGGGCAGAAAGACTGGGTCCACGCCCAGTTTGTAAGAGCCAGTAGCCTGTTGAGTCTCGAGTCGAGCAAGGCGTTCCAAGACATTGAAAAGATCCGGAAGCAGCTTCAAGAGGGCGACACGGATGTCTTGGTGGAGAGGGTTAGGGAGGGATTCAGAGTGAGCAGCGGGTGCTGACATGCATTTTACGAGGAGTCTTTGGTGATTTTCTGGGTACCTAGAAGGAGGGGAGTGGATATCTTGTCACGGGCGGTTTTTGGTGTTTTGGCAAAAAGCATGAGCAGGGGTGCATCTGTTACTGGTGATTCGAATTTGAGGTTATTATACATAAAGATGAGATTCTTCACAGAAGCTGAAATAACTGCGATTGCTGTGTACATTCAAAAACGTGCAAACGAAATATTGATGCCTGCCTCCCAGAAACCCTGAAGCTCGTAGAATATCAAATTAATCATCCAAATGGCAGTTTCAAGCAAACCAAGCCTAAATAAACGTATATCCCGCTCTAGCGCAATAAAAGCAGCAGCCCCAGGCTGTTTACCTGCCTGGAGGCGGTGTTCCCGGGCCCCAAGCCTGAGCTGGTGAAGCTATAGCTGGATACCTCGAAACCTCTCTCAGATGATCAGGAGTCCCAAGAGGCTTCATCTCGTGCGTTCCGTAGCGTCGGTATGCCACCTTGCGGTTGCAGTTTGTGCAGTAGTGGCTTATATGGCTGTTCCAGCCCATGGCGTATGGCGCAACGGCTCCGCCAATGGTTGTGATTCCTAGGGCGGTTGCCGTGATGCTAGCAAATCATATTAGTCTCTGGCATGTCTCAAGTGCGAAATATGGATCTCACTGTGTTCGCATCGAGGGGTTCTTCTTGACGCGCGTTTCCACGCGATGTCTGCAGAACGGGCAGTCTACAGTGTCTGACTGGTCTCCTAGGAGATGTAGCGGCGTCACTGTTGCTGTTGTTTCGTACAGCTGGGTCATGGGTGTTGGATCTGGGTTTACTGGGATTGGGGCGTCATAGTATCCCGTGTCCTTGGCGATGTGGTCTTGTGTGACAACCTCGGGCAGTCCGCCATCATCGATGAAGGTATTCAGGACTCTGATACTCACATTAGCCCTGGCTGGAGCTTGTCTACTCCACCTGTGTAACATACCGTTGTGGTTGACGTTGCACTTGAGACGGCTTCTCATCATAGCCACCCGCCGCAGCGTTGTACGAAGGTGGCGCACCGCTTGGCGACGAAACCCGCGTCTCCTTATCAGACATGGCGTGAACTGCGGCAAAGCAAGAAAACAAAAGGACTTGCAGTAGTCCGATGGTACGCTAAAGAAGGGGGCAGTGTTCGCTTTGTATATCGATCAAGGAAAGAGAGTGAAGAGTTGAGACCAAGGCAGAACCTAAAACCACATAAGCACATCAGCAGGAGCACCTAAAAGCACCAATTGGAGTCGGCGCACAATACTCTTCTGCTATTCGTCAACTGGAACTGATCTACGAGTTGGGGCTTACGCAGGTGTCAGGGATGTTTGAATGTAACCCTGCACGAGCTCGCAACAGAATTTCCCTCTTGGGTAAAAACTCCATTTATCTTTCAAATACCACCGTGATTGTTGATCATAAAAGTTTTCAACTACATGCCATGATGGCTAGGCGCTATTCCGCGTGCCGTAGGTTCCGTTTGCGAGATGACTGAAGTAGCGGTCGCGCGTCTTTTTGTCGCTTTTGGTGGTAGGGCTGAAAAATGCGAGCTGCAGGGAGAAGAATGGGACTTTTGTTTAACTCCTTGGATTAGATCATGCTTTTGGAGAGTTGGTGATGCGAATTGCGAATAGTGGCTCAAACAGGATTTGAACGAGTTAAAGGGGGGTGGGCAATAAGATTAAGTCAGTGTGTATATAACGAGTCTTGAATCAGTGGCAAAGTCGAAAGGAAACAATGGGTGCCGTTTGAGAGACGATAATCAAACTACATATTCACTTCCTTATTCTTGTTGTACCTGTAAAACACTTTCTTTACAAAAGGGTCAAACCAAACGGCTTCAGCCCTCACCTGCAAGACTATCATCTCTTACCTTGATCACAGCATGGGCTTTGCTCTCCCCACCTTGCACTTTGACGGCCTCGTGGGTTTCCCTTGAGCGGATATATCATCAGCGTCTCCTACAACCAGCCGAGTGAGGCCATCCTTTTGCCGTTGGAGGCGACGGCCAGTCACTTCAAGGTTGATCGACTCAGTGGGTGGTGAAATTGCCGTCTGATTCATGGCCGGTATGGTCGATTATTTTCATCTTTGCCATGACCGTGGCCTAGGTCAAGGCCATGAGGCTACCAATCGAGAAGTTGGAAACAAGAGCTTGATTTCATGTAAGCAATCTAGATCTAGGATAAATTAATATCTGACTTGTCTTCTCAGGCTGCTCACATCGTTACTTCGAGAACCTATCGTGTATGGCAGCGCCTTGGCCATTGAATCACCGAAAACCGAAGCGACAACTTTTCGACTCGATTTTACGATACGATTAAAGGAATGGAGAAGGATGCGGGTCAGTTCCTGAAGTCATGCCCTAAAAACAAAAACTATCTGTGGAGGATGAACTCCGGCGAGGTGGACATGGGCCAGAACAAGTCAACACGTCCATCTTCTACCACTGATGCCGCAGTTGCATGAGGAATGGTTTCACTTCGGTTTTTATAATAACCATTTCACCCATCTACTGTCTATGGAGATATATCTGTGCTACCTCTTTTCTGTTTCTAGGAGCCATGCTGACTTGTGTGCTCAAGCTTTTGTCCGTCTCCAGTACACACTGAGGGCCTGGACAATGTCTGATGCAAGAGACGGTTTGAGGCCGGCATGGAACATCTCGGCCGAGTTGGTCTAGTCCAGTGACTTGTCACCGCCTTTTAACGGGTGCTCCATGATTGAGGAAGCCTCGACATTTGAAGCTTCTCTTCTTAGCTGAGGAGAGTGAGTATCAGTGACAGCAGCAAAGAAGACAATCACAACCTCTAAACTTGACGCAACAAAACACCATGAGCCAGATCTTCAAGCCTTCTTATATCTGCTTTGAAGATGGTGATCCGAGACGAGCCGAGGTTAGGAGCAGAGGTAGACAAGCTGGATCTAGTGGACAGATCACAAGTACAGAACCATACAGAGCTAGAACAAGCCGAGGCATTCACGATTATGATTCCATCCCTTGATAATGATTCCAAAGTCGGTGGACCTTGATAGCTTGGGTATTATCGGCATGTAATAATTGGTGGTTAATTGACAGAGACAATTTCGTTTAGTTTGATTGGTCGAATCTGCCCCGGCAAAAGGGCGTTATGATGACACAACCCCACCTGCCCCTCTGTGTCTTAAGCTCATGACCTGAGCTCCCCGCCATTCTACAACTTCTTTCTTTTTCTCATCGTCACCAACAATTGTTGTATACGGAAATCATGTCTTCTGATCAGACTGTCTTGTTCGACCTTCCCAGCAAGTCTCCTCGTGCTGCTTGGTCTTTGAACCCATGGAAGAGTGAGGTGTCTCAATCCCTGTCTGCAGCCAAGTACTGACCCAGTGTAGCTCGCTTCCTCCTCAACTTCAAGGGCATCGACTACAAGACTGAATGGGTGAGATTGAGTCTTAATTAAAAGCCAATTGAGTTTCTAACCCTCAATAGCTTGAGTACCCAAACATCAAGCCCACCTTGGAGCCCCAGTGCGTTCCTATCTGCCATGTCTGCCCACCAATTGACTGACCCCCGCAATAGCGTCTCGGCCAACGAGTCGACAGGAACATGGACTATTCCCACCGTCAAGTTCCCCGACGGAACTTATCTCATGGACTCGCGCAAGATTGTTGAGCGTGTGGAAAAGGAGCACCCTGAGCCTTCAATCCACCTAGACTCGCCTACCTTAGCCAAGCTGGAGGAGATCATGCCCCGTATCATGGGACCTCTTCGAGCCATCTACTTCACTACCGTCCCTGAGCGGTTGTTGAACGAAGAGAGTGTGCCTTACTGGCACGAGACTCGGTCCAAGTTGGCCGGTATGCCGCTCGACCAGCTAAACAAGGAGAAGGGTGGCCAGGTTGCCTGGGACGCTGCCAAGCCCATCATCGCAGAGGTCGAGGCCCTGCTCAAGGAGAACTCGGAGGGTCCCTTCTTCCTGGGCAAGACTCCCAGCTACGCCGACTTTGTCTGGGCTGGCTTCCTCATCTTTATGCAGCGCAACCAGGTCATTGATGATCTCTACAACGTCAGCGGTGACAGCCAGCTTCACAAGGATCTTTTGGAGGCGACTGCTCCCTGGCACAAGAGGAATGATCATTAAACAGTGACTTGATAGACGCGAAAGAACACACTGATACACGAAACATGAGACATGAGAACACAGAATATAGCATATAAAATGAGACTTCTTTCCCTCCTCTTTTGGAGCAACGTCAGAAGAGACTGGTGCCCCCTTCCTCATCGTCATCTGATCCCGAGTCTTCTGGGCTGTCAGTCGTCGGCGAGTCATCCAAGTTGAGACCCCTTTCAAGCTGTTCTCCCAGCTCATCCACATCAGCCAAATCACGAGCTCCCACATCTGTCTGCGCATCAGTATGTCGCACCGACATGAGAGGATGCGTGCTGGAGTCGTGCCTCTTTCCCGTCGACGCCTTGCTCTCCATTGTCTGGAAGGCATCGTCTCGCACCCTGTTCATCATCCAGTTAAAGACCTCTTGCCGCCGTGCCTTACCCTCTGGCCCGTCATTTTCGTACAAGTCAGGAAACCTCCAGTTGACGTAGAGGTTCCCGTGACTGGATCGCGTCTTGATACCGCCGTGCTGACCTGGTGTTTCGAAGTAGTAGTGGCACAACCTGCAGGCTCCTTTACTGCTGCCAATGTACTTCCACCCATGGAAGAAACTAAGCTCCAGTCTAGAAGCGTTGGCTTTTACCCATTCAAGGACGAGTATCTCGGAGTGCACAAAGGGCTTGAAGCTGTCCCTTTGGCACTGTTTCTGGATGCGATCATCAAACTGCATCCCCTGCAGTTCCAGAGCAAACCCGCGATACCTCTCTCTCCTGGAATTATCGTGCTCCATACGACCGATAATAGCATCGGCGACCTCGCTCTTCCTGCCGAGGGGGTTGGGATCCGCCTTGCTCGATGACACGGGGATCACCTCGACTTCCTGGAACAGCTCCGGCCACTCCTTTTCCGCATCGATGAGGTCCTGCACCACGGCTTGGTAGTTTCGAAGGCGGGAGAGGTTGTGCCTCAGCTCGGACCAGCACTCGAAGCTTCTCCCGTCTCGGATACGTCCTCTCAGGGCACGTTCGTCAACAAAAGCTTTGGTCTGGGGGGTTAGGAAGACGTCGAGAGCTTGCAGGAAGCGGTTGTACGATGGGAGGTCTAGAAGCTTTAGGTCAGAATAGTTCCAACAACTATTGTTGAACACTTACACTCGCTTTCGTCTAGTCCCTTGAATGCAATGTCTGCGATGGCGTCACCCAAAACCTTAAGGCCTGCTCCAACCGCAGTAGCTGTTGCGGCCTGTTAGCTCTCTGCTTTCCTAGATCGCCACTCAACTCACCAATTTGGTCTGTTTGGCGCTCACAGTACTCTAGACACTCTTTTAACTGCCCCTTGAAGCTCTTGAGATAAATATCCAACCTCGGCATATTGAACGCCAAGATCATCTCCAAGACGGCCCTCCTGACCGGCCCCCTAGCAGCTTCATCAAGCTGATGAAAGCCAGACAGGGTATCCAAAAGCTCAGTCACAAACTTCTGCGTCTTGACCAGATCCAAGCTGCACACCTGGTTGCACCCAAAGACGTAGACGAACCTGTCCTCGTGCTCAAGGACGGCAAACGATGTGACGGTCTTTCCGCCCCGGGTGCTGTCGCAGACGCCGGCGAGCTTGTGGACAAACTGGTGGAACCTCTGTTCCTCTGTCCGTGGCCTGGCTGGCGTCTCGGGGAGACCGAGGGAACCTTCCTCGTGGGTGATGTCTGTGAGTGCCTTGAAGAGCACGATGGGCTCGTAGAAGCGGCGCCTCTGCTTGGGCTTGAAGAGGACTAGGGCGTCTAAGGGCTGTCAGTTGTGATTCGAAAGTGAATAGAACCCAATTCGTACTTGATGTCATTGTGGTAGATATGTATTTTGTCAATGAATTGGTAAAACGGTGTTGTCAACTCGTGTAAGTGGCTTGTTTGACTTGATTGTAGGGCTCAAACACCACGAACACAACACTCCCCTTTATACAAACTCAACAATGACGCAAAATGATCAATTCCCGGTTCCCTCTTTCAAGGCCCTGGCCTTCCATCACCATCCGCCTCACCCAAGCCTCACTAATGCTGGAGGCCGACCTGGGAGGCCCATCACACCATGCGGGGTGTGGCCGGCCCCCTACATCAGACCTCGTTGCCTTATTTCTCTATCGCAGGCTCTTTATCCTTTTCCAATTGGGCCTTTGTCATCTTCTTCTATCGCTTCCGCCTTTCTTCTACTTAGCCTCTTCCAAAACTGGACCAACACTTGGCCTCCCTTTTGGGCCGCTCGGCCCCCCGTCAGGCAGCGAGGCGAACTGCTGCATGAGAGAGAGTACCCGCTCTCGCGTGCTTTGGAATAGACCGGTCTTTGATTTCTGTCTAGTTCGTGCATCGCATGTTGGTATCTCGACAGTTGCGACGACAACATGGCGATGCACCTTGAAACAGGAAACGATGGTGGCCGGCCCCAGGTCGGCCTCCAAAGAGGCAACTTGTGTGGAATAGAAGGAAAGAGTATAAATTCGGTGGTTTATGATGAAGTTTATGGGATTGAATCTTGTTCAACAGATACAATAGCATCCACTCACTCAACTGACTCCTTTCTCAAAGATCCATTCATCTATACTCCCAATAACATCTTAGAAGCATACAACGTCTTCGACCATGTCTCCAAAAGGAAAAGGCCACCGCTCTCACAAGCACAAGAACTCCAGCAGCTCCAGCCAACCCCAGGATGATGAGATACCTATCGACCCCAACCTGACGGACCCCTCATATACCGGATACACCCAAGACTACACCCAAGCTGGCCCAAGTAAGTCGGAAACACCCTCTGAAACATATGAAACCACCGACTTAAACCTTACCTACCCAGGCAGCTATGCACAGTGGCAGCAGCAGCCGGCAACGGTCAACCCCAACGACCTCTTACTCAACCAGGGTTGGAGCTCCTCCTCCGCTGCCCAGCAGGGCTATTATGCCGCGGGTCCCGCTCACCAAGATGCCGATTATGGTACGTTTTTCGCTGTGCCTCTGATTGGATTCGAAACGCAGACGAGCTGAACCAGGAGTTAGACGAGCAGGCAGGCTCCTCATCAGCCGCTGCGGCACAACAGGACTACACATGCGAAGACTGCGGGCGCATCTGCCATGGACTTCGAGATTTCAAGTGAGTATACCTACTTCTCTGTATCAAGTTTGCCCAGCTGACACACGACTTTATAGCAAGCATGCCAAGACTCACAAGAGGCCCATCAGGTGCGAGGCAGACGAGAACTGCAATGAGACAAAGGCAGAGCAGAGGGACATGGATCGCCACTACGTCAGCGCCCACAAGGAGTTTGCAGCCTGGAAGGGAATTCTTACTGAGCCCGTCCCGTGCAACTATCCAGGCTGTAGTAAGACGTTTACGCGACAAGACAATCTGCTAAAGCACTGGAACAAGTACCACCTCAACCAGTGATGAGGAGAGAAAGACCCCAGGATATCCATGGCACAGGCGTTATACCTTCTAGAGCTGTTTATTTCCTTTTAAGGCTTGTTTTTCATTTCACTCCCATCTCCTGATTTCACAATTACACCTTGACAAGCCTCCCCTGCCTTGGGCGATAATCGGGCAAAGACGGAGGATTCCTTCATTCCCTGCCAGCGAGCTCTTCATTCGTATTCCCTGTCAATACACGGCATCTGACTTTTTTAACGAGATGAGAGAAAAGATTGTTTAGGTTCAAGGATGTTTGTTGATATTGGTCTGTTATCTTCCATCTCCCTTGTTCTCTTCTGGTATTACATGTAAAAATCTCTGTTGATTCCCATTTTATTTTCAACCACCACCCTTCCAAATGCCATTTGCCTCTCTAGCTTTTATACCCGCTCATTTCGTTTGATGCCAAGTCATTCAATCCTCTGAATCCGTGAAAAGAAGTATGTAAAGAATATATGTGAAATAGGACAAAAGAAATGCAGAATCGTCCAAGAGGGGAATCCGTCCGAAAATTGGTACACAATGAAAAAGAGAATGCGCCGGATCCGTAAACGCCCGTCAACTCCAGAACCCCGGTGCCCGACCAGAATCCCATTGCAATATTATTAGCAAGCATTAGCTGGCCTATGCCGCAGAGAAGGGGCACTGGCCGGAGGTGGCGCCGGAGCTGGGGCATCTCCGCTCCGTGGTGCTGTTGATGGATGGGGCCGAGCTGGGGGCGGCGCTGTAACCACCGGGGCAGCCTCCGCTGGTGCTGGAGATGATGCTCAGGGTGTCGACCTTGAACTCCATGTCACCGGTGCTGAACAGCTCAAAGTGCATGCGGGACGAGTCGACCTGCTTGGACTTGAGGTACTCGGCCATCTCGAGCATGAACTGCTCAGGGCCGCAGATGTAGTACTCGGTGGCGCCGTGGCACAGGTACAGGTCATCGCGGTCAACCTTGGCCAGATCGACGCGGAAGTCGTGGTCGTAAGTGACACCGTAGACATCAGACTCGGCGAGGTGAGTCTTGAAAATGTTGGAGCGGAAGTTGGGTCGGTTGCGGGCGATACGGCGGACCTGGTCGTAGAAGGGCACCGAGCGGCGGGAGCCGTGGATCCAGGAGACGGGACGGTGAGGCTGACGCTCAGAGACGGTGTTGAGGATGGACATCATGGGGGTGACACCAACGCCAGCGGAGATGAGAACGATGGGGACGTTGGAAGTGTTGGCCATGTCAAGGTAGAACTCGCCGGCAGGGTGGGTGAGCTCGACAATGTCACCCTCATCCTTCATGTCGATGAGGAGGTTGGAGACGACACCGGGGTTGAGGGCACCGCCGCCGAGATACCGGCCATTGCGAGTCATGTGGAGGCCCTCATCCCGCTTAACGGTGACGCGGTAGTAGTCAGGACGGGGAGCATCGCTCAGAGAGTACTGGCGACACTGGAGGTAGCCCTTCTCGGCGATGCTGACCTGGACAGAGACGTACTGGCCGGGCTGGAAGGGAGGAAGACGCTTGCCGTCAACGGGGACGAGGTAGAAGGAGTAGATGTCATCAGACTCCTCAACCTTCTTCTCGATGCGGAACTTGCGGTAGCCCTGCCACTTGCCAAAGTCGCGGTACAGCTGAGCCTCACGGCCGATGAGCATCTTGGCAAGCATCCAGTAGGCCTTGGTCCAGGCCTCCCTCACCTGGGGGGTCATGGCGGGGCCGAGGACCTCTGCGAAAGCGGCGATGAGATACTTTTCGACGATGGCGTAGTGCTCGGGCTTGATGCCGAGGGAGCAGTGCTTGTGACACATGCGCTCCATCTTGGGGATGAGCTCGGTGATGTGGTTGATGTTGTTGGCGTAGCTGAGGATGACGGCGGTAAGGGCTCGGGGCTGGCGGCCGTTGGCCTGGTTGACCGTGTTGAAGTAGTCGTTAAGCTCGGGATGGTCACGAAGCATGTTGCGGTAGAAGATGGTTGTGATGCGCTCGCCGTGGTCGGTGAGGGCGGGGATGGTGCCCCTGATGAGCCTGGTCTGCTGGTAGGACAGAGCCATTGTGAAGGTTGATGTGAAGGGAGGAGGATGATACTGTTAGACAGTAGGTCGTCTCGAGACAGTAAGTCGACTGTCTTGAGGAGGGCTGTAGATGGTTGATGTATTCGTTGATGAACTAGGTTCAAGAAGTAATGTTGTCACTGCCCAATGATAGATGGAATGTGATGAGCAAGCTTAAAAAGAAGGAAGAAGCTTTTTGGCTCGAGACAGGCAGGCGAGAAGATACTGAGGTTCAGAATCGAATTCCAAGAAGCGTCCTCCCCCAGATATTTTATCCTCGATGGGCTCGCTCCTCCATGCCTCTTTTCCCTGCTCCCACGCCCCTCCAGGCTGTGACATACGCCCATCCAAGCAGAGATTGTCGACAAAGAAAAGAAGAGGGAAAAGAAAGGTGAAAAACCGACTTCTCCACAAGCCGACGATTCCTCGTGGCTTGTGCTGGCGAACGCCCCGTCAAGGGGAGGGCGTGTTGGCAGAGAACATAGTCCAAGATCCCTAACCTCCAAGAAGTCGTACGATAGCATGCAGGGGATCCTTTGCTTTTTGGCGGCGGCGGAGTGCTCCTCGAGCTAGAGAGAAAAAAAAGCTAGAAGGGCTTGTTCGTTCGCTAGGTCAAGGTTCAAACTGGGGAAGGGTATGGGGCCAAGCTGGACCCGGGCTTTGCCTTGGGGAGTCCAGCCCCCGGCTATTGAGGTGTGGAACATGACTTGGAGGAGCTCTTCTATACGGAACGCTGAATTCCGTCATGATGGGCTTTTTTGGTGAGGCTCGAGAACCGCCATATTCCCAGGTCGACGAAACTCTCTCTCGGTCTCTTTTCCGTGGAGCTGAAGAGGGGTGAAGGGAAACCTGGGGGGCGTGTGGCGAACGCCATGGGATTGGATCGAAGGGATCATGGGAGTTGCCTCGTGGGACCCAAACGTGCCAACCTCGTGCCTGTGGAGGTTAGGTGTGGCTCTCTGCTCTCATCAATCTCTCTGCTCCCACGAGGACGACGGTGGGCGCATGGCACGGCATGGCATGGCATGGCACAGCTTGATTGAGCTGGGCTGGGCAGTTGAGATGTGACGGCCTCACGAACCGATCAAGGTCCAGACTCGAGATGCTGTCCGCCACGGGGGAGGGCCTGAGCAGATCGGGGTAAACCGTTCCTCTGTGAGATGGCTCACGAACGAGAAATCCCGAACCCGTGGTTGGGAATAGGATGATGTAGCCATCCATCGGCGGAGTCCATCCATCTCGTTCATGGCATGGCAGTTTTGGTCGGTAATGTGATGGATACCGTACGTACCGTACCGTGTTCCCTCGAGGTGAACCCGCTGGGAATAGGCCGGCTTTCTTGATCAAGAGCTCAAAGACACCCTTGCTCGTGCCATTTCCCTGTCTCCCACATTCCCATATCCGTCGGTAGCTCGCTTCGGTACCTAGGACCTAGGGCAGAAGCGCGCCTCGGCAAGCCAGGAACCAGGAACGACAGAGCCCAGGCGCCGCCTCCACTCAGGTCTGAGTTAGCCTTGCGAATGAGGTCCACGCCATTGCCAACTGAGAGAAGCCTCACGCGACGCTGGCCTCTGTCGTCTGGGGAGAGGAGACGGGAGGGCGGATTGTGTAGATGTAACGTGCAATGAAAGTCTATTAGACGAAGATTGGATCAATTAACGGTCGAGCTCACCCTCCGAATTCCAGCACAGGCGGAAAGTTGGAACGACAGCCAAAGGTTACCTATGGAAGGTACCGAGTGCTCCGTACCTGCCTGAAGATTCAGCAGGCAGGTACGTACTTCTTCACTCAGGCTGCCCGCCAAAAGAAAACATAAACGTCTCATCCAACCTAGACCCTGCTGAGACGACTCCCCGTCAAAGAAAAAAAGGAATCAAATCTGCAAGAGACCGAGAACGAGAGAGACATGCACCGTCCCTCATGCTTCCAGAAAGACGAGAGCCAACCCAAGCCAACCCAAACCCAAACTGTTCGGCTGCCGACCGACCCCGTCCCCGTGCCCGGCCGGAGGGACCCAGGCCACCCCAGGCTCTCCGTCGACCCCCGAACCATGCTCCCACGCATCCGGCCAACGCCGCCGCCGCCGTCTTGGAGAGTTCCGAGGCCTTTCAATTGATCGGTATGGACACGGCAACTGTATAGCGCACTCAGAGCGCTCACTAGACAAGGCTAAAGTATTGATTCGCCTCTTGCCGTCACACACGCAGATGTCAATCGAGGACTTGGTCCTCCGCCTGGTCTGTCCGCTCCGTTCCCACGATTGGTGACACGGCAGATCTGCACCGGCCTCTCTCTACTCCAAGCGTCTGTCTCTTACTTTACAATTCTCCGGCGTACATGTGCTCATCTGCGCACTGGCCTCAATCCCCAACTGGCGGTAAGAACGAACGCATGGGTATGACAAGTCAAGGACCGCTGTCGCTGTCGGCCAAAGTCGGAGGGCCTCTGGGCTGTTTTGTCGACAATGCCCTGCCTTGCTCAGCCGCCTATTCCTCAACAAGACCATGCTTCCATTTTTTTTGTGCTTTTTCCTCTGCTCCTCCTCGGCCCAGGGGCTTGTTGCATCTCCGTCTCCAAATGGTAAGAAGCCGCGGCAGCTTTGCTTTTTAGTCGTCTCATGGAAAGCTCCATTGCCCAACCAGACGCCCTCCAGGGCCGTTGAAACAGGCCACAGGCCACCGCCGCCGCCCTGGCCGTCGTACTCATGCATGTGACGCATGCATCTGTCTGTCTGTTTGCTGCACTGCGCTGCACTCGATACACTCCATATTTGAGGTTATCCAGACTGTCCCTGGCTATGCCTGCAGGATGGATACCTTCTGACTGCTCCCATGGTGGAAACTTGATCGTCTCCATTGCCAGAAAAGCAGTCATCCATACTCAGCCTGCCCGATTCGTCCATGTCAAGACCTGCCCTTCCCTGTTCCTGTCATGAGCACCTTTTAGATCCTTTCAGATAGCCGGACATCAAGCGAAGCGTAACATCATCTGCCCCGTTGGCGGCAAAAAGGGACGGGAACGAACATGTTGGTGTCGGCGGCTAACCATAGATCTCGCCAATTCCTCCAACTTGGACGCTTCTCGCGGGAAGAGTGCATATTAGTGCCGCGCGATATCCATGCCATGGCTTGTGAGGCACATGGCAACTGCATCAGATTCAAGCCTCGCCGTCTGCTCGAATACCACCTGGCATGACGTACCTGCATCCGAGTGCGTCTTGCATCTCTGCCTACTGCGTCTGCCGTCTCTACTGCAGACCTCCCCCCAAACCAACAAAGATGCCGACTCGTCTCCGGTGATGCAGAGGCCGGCTCAATCCTTGAACGCTGAGATTTGAGATTTACATGTTGACGGCATCGCAATGTCGGCTATGAGATGAAATACGAATATCCTGTCGTCCGTGTGCGGAATACATTCCCAGATCGCTGCCCTCTCAGTTGGCTGTCAGACCCCATTGTCCTTGGACAAGGGGCAGTTGATCAAGCTAACGACCAACGTTGACATTCCCGCAGTGGACTAAAAACTCTTCAGGCTTTTAAAACAGCCCAGGGACAAGTTCCAATAGCCGCGTATATTTGCTTGGCGTGCTGGGAATCCGAGTCAAGAAAGTCAAGGGTTCCGTTCCGTTCTACCCCACGGCTCCAACACCGTTACGGAACCGTTGGGCGCGTCCTGATATTAAGCGGCTGGCATTTTGCATCTTTCGCCATGTAACCCCCAGAGACACACAGACGGTCTATCACTCACCCGGCAGTCTGTTCGGGTAGTGGTAATGGTTGTGGGATTGCCAGCACCGGATGAGACGCAACGCGCAGAGTTCGCGGGGGCAAAGAGGAACTTTGACCTCTCACTTTTCATCAATCACGATCCAGGGCATCGGTGCCTGAGATAGCTGTGCGTGCAAAGGGACATCATCTGGCATAGATGGCCAGGGGCGAGCGAGATGGTCCCCCTGACTCGGTGTCCCACCTCCGTCTTTGGCTACATATCGGCGAGCAGAGGTTGCCAAGACTTAGATTGCGGCATATCCAGTCGCCTGTACTCCGAATTCCACTTTCAGACCTTGAAGAAGGACAGGACTGGACCTACCGGCAGGCGACGGAGAGCATGGGGTGGCGTCGGCGGCGGCGTCCGGGGTTGGTAGCCCTGTTCCGAGAAAGAAGACCCCTGCCGTCTAGGTCAACGACTCTGCAGCCACCGGGGGTGAGAGGAGAGCCTCATGGACAAACGGGCCTCCAAGATGACGACAACGGCAAAGGCAAGAGAAGAGAGATGAGAAAGTGAATTGGTGGCTTAATGTTATTACTCGCTGACTGCAACAGGAGGGAAATCCTCTCGGACGCACCCGAGGGCCCAATGTCAAATCAGATACGAGCAGAGTCATGTCAATGGCAACACCACGCAGCTATTGTTTCCTTTTGCCGATAGTCGGTGCTGCAGTCATGATACCACGCTTTCTTTTTTGTTTGTGACGAGTCGAAATCGCCGTCTTTCCCCATGAATTGGGCTACCGGCCGTCTCTATCTGCATCAAATCTCACAATCACGGTTACATTCGCCTGCTCAAAACAGCACAAATCAATAGGCCCCGGTGATAATCAATGCACACTTTTGAGCCCCATGCCTCGTCGGGTACCCTTGCCCTCGGGCCGGGTCTCTGACAACCTACCAGTGAGAGATGCATTGACCATGGCGAAACTCAAGAAAGTCAAGCAAAAGAGAGTTAATATGTCACAATGACTTTCTTTTGCTTCTTATTCGCAGCGAGTCTTTGACTTTTGAGGAGTCGTCGGCATAGGATCTCGCCTCTTGCAGTCAGCTGGAGAGAAGATGCAAGGACCAGGCACAACCGACTTGTCCACTCAATGGATACGAATACAGCATCTGTTTGTCATGCACAAGTTATTCTCAGCCAATCCATTCATTGTCAAAGAGTCTTGCATCCAAATCAGTCGAGAGGTGCCTTGAAAGAAGAAAAGAAGCAGAGAGGAAAAAGGACTAGCCCACCGCCACCACTCGGCCGCGGGTCGTCTGCCTAGTCGCCGGACCGACGACAGCATCCACCTCGTGGGCGAACAACATCATCGAGATGAAGTAGGGAAAAAATGACATGAAAAAGAAATCATTATGGGGTTTGAGGGTTGACGGGTGGCTTGTTTCGGAAGGTGGAGGAAGATTGTGGATGTTTTTTGAAAAGCAATCAAGACTTGATTGGGAAGTGAGGGTCTCTAGAGTCATCATGGTGAAGCATCATCACCAACATCAATCATATCTCGGTTTCTACGGTGAAAAAAAAAAAAATGATGAAACTAGAGTGTAATCAGACTAAAACTTGTCGGTCGTTTCTGATACCCCCTGACAAACTTTTATCCTCTGACTCGTTTAGCCTCTTTTTATCCATATTCAAGACAAATTTCTTGGAGTGTTGCCGAGCCGAAAAGTCTTGGCTTGTCTCTTACCGTTTCTTTTTTTGATGCTTTCGTTTCCGTTCCGCGCCTCTCATCATGCAAGACGGTTTTTTTTTTTTTTTTTTTCTCTCTCTCATGCAGGCTAACGAATCTTCAACGTCGCACCATTTCCGAGCGCCGTTTTCTTCACTTGCTCATGCTTTCTTTTTAGAGTATGCAATACACACCCAGTTTTTCTTTTTGTCACCGTCGTGGGTCCATCTCAGTTCTCGTCATGCTTCTCGTCTCGCATCTGGCGATATCTATCATCTGCCCTCTTTTTTCTCTCATACAATATACTTTGCTAGTGCGATTTTCGTTGTTTTTTTTCTTCACCCCCCTCTTCTTTGATGCTCATCGTGATCAAACGTGTCACCCACGTTTTTACTCCTCCTGCCGACCAAACCCCCTGCATCACCCTCGTGCCCTCCACGTGTCGTTCCCTCCCCCAGGTTTGATTAACTTTTTGTTTCTTGTTTTTTTTTTGAAAAGGTCATTTTGTTGTTGGCCGGCCCATCAGCACTGGCGGCATTGGTCGTTGACTCGGTCGTTAACGGCGGCCGGCGCAGCGCTCGGGAGAGGCTTCGGCCGGCCCGTCGTCTGCGCTCGGCGTCTTGCTCTGCGCTCGGAATTTCTTCTGTCACTCTCAGATCATAACCACGCGACAACTGGAGACACTAACCACTAGTAGAGGTTTAGACGCAGTCTACAGCACACGCTCGTCATTCCCGTAGGGCTTCTCATCTCACTTCCCGTCGGGCGGAGAACGCCTGTTCGTAGAAAGCCATGTGGCCGGCCGATGGAGAGGGAATGGTTCGTTCCAGGCCCTCGACTCCAAACCCAACCACCCATTCTGTTCCCTCGAGAATGAACATGTCATTTCTCACCTGTCATCTCACCTCACCTCACATGGCAATACCAGCAAACTACGTATTCAAAGTTGGCTTAAACGAGTCTCATTTCTCATTCATTAGCAACCATTCCGAATGCCAACTCCGTATTATGTTATGCACACGCCAAGCTTATCCATCCATCCATCCTGTCATGTCATGTCTGTTTGCAAGTTTCGACAAACTCCGTAATCACGCATGCTTCCTGGTCCGCTTCCCTCGTGGTCAAGACTCTGGGGAAGACTTGCTCTCTCCCGCGGAAAAAGCAAGCTTCCCCAGTGTCACCAATCATCATCATCATCACCCCTGATCCCTTCCTTCATTTACCGTCCAACGCGAATGACACCCGCTGCAATCAGCTTCTGAATCTTGGACCGCACGCCAGGGTTTCTCATGTGCTCCTGGAGTGCCGCAGGATCAGACTGAGCCTGTTGCAGAATCGACTGCATCACGGGGTCTTGCATGATGCCCATGATCTAGATACGTCAGTACTCATTTCACTCATCTCTCGTCAGGGGTAAGTCTTACATCGGGATCCTTCATCAGACGCTCACGGGTCTGCTCCTCAGTCTCGTTGTCGCGGGCAGAGTACATGGCTGAGAACGCCTTCTGCTGCTGCTGCTCAATCTCTCGAGCATTGGCACCAGCGTGGTGCTCCTGGTCGACCTGCTGGGCCTCACCGCAGGCATCCACACACTCCGAGTACTTGCGCATGCCAAAGTAGGCCTGGGCCTTGCGGATGTAAGCCCGGATAAACTTGGGATCCTTCTTGATAGCAGCATTGCAGTCCTCGAGGGCGCTGGGGAACTCAAAGAGCTTGATGAAAGCCGCAGCTCGGTTGCTGTAGCCACGGGGGTCCTCGGGAGCTCGCTTCACCATCTCGGTGTAGGCAGCAACGGCACCAGGGAAGTCCATCTCCTTGAACTTCTTGTTACCCTCCTCACGAGCCTCCTCGGCCTTGGCGGGGTCGATGTAGGCCACGCGGTCGGCCTCGACCTTGGCCCGCTCGGCAGCTCGGAGCTTGTTCAGGACATCGGGAGTTCGGTGCTCCGTCAGTGATCGGTTGTAGTTCTCCACGGCAAGCTCCAGATCACCCTTGCGGTCGTAGGCCGTACCGATACGAGCATAACTCTTGGCGATGAGCTTGAAGTCGGCGTAAATCTCACGGCCCTCCTCGATGGCCTTGGTGCAGGCCTCGATACACTTATCGTAGTCTCCCTTCTCAAAGTAAGCAGCTCCAAGGTTGTTGAGGTAGGTGATGTCCTTGTAGAGCTCCCAAGCCTTGCTGTAGTGCGCAATGGCCTCGTCAAAGTTGCGCTTCTTATAGTTCTCAGTTCCGAGGGCCTTCTCCTTGTCGGCCTCCTCCTTGGCCTTCTTCTTCTCCAGAGCCTCCTCATCCAGCTCGGGCTCGGGCTCAGGCTCGGGGGCCTTCTTGGGCTCGGGCTGCTTAGGGGCGGGTGGCGCATCAGGCATAGGTGAGTCCTGCTGGTTGGGGTCGACCTCGCGCTCGCTCATCTGCAGATCAACGCCCATCAACACGCCCATAACGGTCAACAATCGGGGGTCGCTGAAGATCTCGGATGCGTTCTCGGGGTTGTTCTTGATCGACTGCAGCTTCGCCATGAAGGCGGGGTCGGCAAGGAAGCCGCTGGTCTTGGGGTTTGAGGCCAGCTTCTGGATCATGTTGGGATCGTTAAACATCTGACCGAGTCCTCCGCTGGGGTCCTGGGGGCCACCTGCAACCTGTCAGTTCTCGAATCTGGGGTTCGAACAAGGATTACCACGTACCGACTTCGGCCTCCATAGCCTTCTTGACCGAGGCCAGACCATTCTTGAGCTGAGCATTGTTGGCATCATGCTTCAGACCCTCCTCGTAGGCATCGTTGGCAGCCAGCAGATCGCCCTGTCCGTGCAGAGCAGCACCCTTGCGGCCCCAACCCTTGGCCCAGTCGGGCTTGATCTCGGTGGTCTTCTCGGCGTCCTTCAGCGCATTGTCCCAGTCCTTCTTGGAAGCGTAGGCGGCAGATCGGTTGCTGTAGAGGATGTGGTTTTCGGGCTGAATGGCAATAGCCTCGGTGAACTTGGCGCTATCAAATCATGGTCAGCTCTTTTTTCCCATGGATGTCTCGGAGGGACCTTGTTGGTCGGTAACCTACACAGCCTCGTCAAAGTTCTTCTCGGCGATTGCCTTGTTGCCCAGAGCCTTGAGCTCGTCCGCGGAAGCCATTTCTTGGGTCTTTGTCTTCAGAATCTGAGGATCACGAGTTCAGATGAGGGAGCAGCCAAGTAGAGTCTGCAGTATTTGAGGGTCCAAGTTATGAGGAGATGTGGTCGTCGCCCTAGGCGATCTAAGTTGGGCCGGGTTGGTGGGGAAAGAAGAGGGCCAGAGCTGACTTCTAGCTCATTCGATGCTTGACCCCGCAGGGAGCTGGCCATTGGCTGGAGCTGGCTCGTGCCCCGCAGCTGTCTCTACGAGGCTGAAATCGCAACCTTGATCGGTTGTGCAGGGTAAGAATGGAAACATCGTCTTATGTCTTTAAGCTTCCTTTAGCTTCCATCATCTCACTCTGACGTTGTTTAACGTGTGGCATTGAGAAAAGCAGGCTTCCATGTGCTTTCCTTGAAGAGTTGCATGTCACTTTTTTAGGTATCAGGAAGGGCATTGGGTATCGAAGTTGGAACAATGTCATTGTAATGGAAACAAGGAATGTGACGAACAATCAATTCAATCCTGGTATTGCATAACTTTACCCTCTTGCATGTGTTGATGGAACCATACTCTATACTGTTCTTACTGCTTTTTATCCTAACAAGAAGGAATCATCACAAAACACATTCACGTTCAAGACGCAGTAGTAGTCTAGATTCATTTATTCATTGTCATGACGCTCAACATGCTCAAACAACACAGCTCTAAAGGTCAAACGACTGCTCCTTGACAGCCACCGTCGACTCCAACACAATATCACGCGCCGACTTTCCAATCAAAAACTTGTAATCTCCACCCTTGACAACCCACTTCTGCTTCGCCTCGTCAAAGAAGCCAAAGTCTCGTGTGCGTACGGGTACCTCCACCGACGCTGTCTCGCCAGGCTTGACAGTCACCTTCTCAAAGGCAACAAGCTGCTTCACGGGGTTCTCCTCGGCGGTCTGGGCGGCGCCGACGTAGACCTGGACGGCGATGGCTCCAACAACGTCACCAGTATTGGATACCTTCAGGCTGGCAGTGTAACCATCACCGGACTCCTTGACCTCTAGGCCAGAGAAGTCGAACGTGGTGTACGAGAGACCGAAGCCGAAGGGGAAGTTGACCTTGTCGGCAGGCAGACGGTCAAAATGGCGGTAGCCTACAAAGACACCCTCCTTATATGTGACCTTGAGCTTGCCGTTGTCGTACTCTCCAGGGAAGTTGCCGTACGCCGGGCAGTCCTCGATCTTCTTGGGGAATGTGCAGGTGAGGTGACCCTCAGGGGTTTGAGCACCAGTCAAGACATCCGCAATCGAGTTACCGCACTCCTGGCCGGGATACCAGGTCTGAAGGAAACCTTGAATCTCGTTCAGCCAGGGCATGGCAATCGCAACACCAGTCGAGTTGACAACGACAGTCTTGGGGTTGGCAGCAGCGACGGCAGAAATGAGGCGATCCTGGCTACCGTCCTTAGGCAGGTTAAAGCTAACCTGGTCCTGACCCTCAGTCTCCCAGAAGGGCTCGTGACCAGTGAAGATGACGGCATAATCAGCATTCTTGGCCACCTCGACGGCTTCCGAGAGAAGGTCACGGTCGTGCTCCGTCTCGGACATGGATCCAACTCGGAGACCGCAAAGTCCCTCCAGAATACCGAGATCCTCGCGGTCGTTGGCAGCTGGGGGTGAGGTGCGCAGAAGCAGCTTGTATTGACGGCCGCCTTCGAGGGCAACCTTGAACTCAGGGGCAGCGACACCGCCAAAGAGGAAGCCCATGGCATCAGTGCAGTTCTCGGTCTGCTCATACACAACCTTATCATCGATAATAAGCTTGCTTGGCCCGAGACCAGAACAAGTAAAGTAGTACTGAGCCGTCTCCTGGGGAGTGAAGACGCCTTCAAGCGAGATATCCTTGTTGAGGAATCCGAAGCTACCAAGGGCTGAAACCTCTGAGTCGGCGTGGCCATGTCGGGTCTCGATAGCCTCAGAGCTACCGGGCTCGTAGTACTTGAAAGTGAAGCCGGGCTTGCCATCAAGACCGACGACATTTTCGGCAATGGCAGGGAGAGTGCGGAATGTGTGAGCGCCTGTGAACATTAGTACTTCAAACTTCAATCCTCGAACTCTCAAGTAACTTACCCTTGGCGTATGAGAACTCGACGCTGTCACCGAGAGCCTCATGCAGAGCATCCCAAGGTGTAACCTTGTAGTGAGCGCTAACAGAAGCGCTGCCACCTCCGTGGGCCAGACCAATCTTGGCGTGTCCAAGCAAGGCAATCTTCTTGCCCTTGACCTTCTCCTTAGACAGGGGCAGGATCTGGTCCTCGTTCTTGAGGAGAACGATACCCTTGGAGCCTGCCTCCCGGATCAGGGCCTGGTGCTCGGGCTTGTTGATGGCCTTCTCGTCAGGGATGGTGGGGTCCTTGAAGCATCCGAGGCGCTCGAGGAATCTGAGAACGTTTGTGGCCCGCTCGTCAATAGTCTTCTCGGATGTCTTGCCCTCCTTGATGGCGGCAATGACGTCCTCGGGCTTCCTCCATCGGGTAGGACCAGGCATCTCAAGATCCAGACCAGCCTCAAGAGAGTCGGGGGTCGAGTTGGTACCACCCCAGTCGCTCATGACGAGACCGTTCCATCCCCAATCACCTCGGAGCACCTTCTTCAATGTGAAAGGGTGACAGTCGGCGTGGTGACCATTGACCTTGTTATAAGCGGTCATAACAGCCCATGGGTTAGCCTCCTTGACCGCGATCTCGAAAGGCTTAAGGTAGAGCTCGCGCAGAGCTCGCTCGCTAACAGTCTCGTCCACGGTCAATCGGTCAGTCTCCTGCTCGTTGACGGCGAAATGCTTGATAGTGGCAGAGACACCCTTATCTTGAAGTCCCTCGACAACTCGGGCAGCCATCTTGCCAGTAAGGAGAGGGTCCTCGGAGAAGGACTCGAAGTTGCGGCCACCAAGAGGGTGACGGTGCAGACACATGGTAGGAGCAAGGAGACATCGAGCACCCTTAGACTGGGTCTCCTCGGCCAGGGCAGAGCCGATTCTCTTTGCCAACTTCACATCGAAGGTAGAGGCCATGAGACAGGCGGCAGGGAAGCAGGCAGCGGTGGTGCCTCCGGCGAAGGAAGCTCCTCGAGCGCCGTTGGGTCCATCTGAAACCTTGACATTGGGGACGCCCTTGGATGGGACAGGAACAGTCTCCCAGAGGTTCTTGCCAGCAAGAAGGGAGACCTGCAGAAAACATTAGTTCCTAACTCAGGTCACATAGTAAAGAAAGGGTAACAGACCTTCTCCTCAAGAGTGAGGGTAGCGAGGATCGCCGGGATATCAACGGAGGCCATATTGAACTATTCAATGAGATCCTGAAGCTTGAATAACAAAGAACCAAGAGTCTGCCATCTCGGGGGAAAGAGGGCTCTTTAAGTGCCCATCCTCTCAACACCAAGCGCAGCTTCCCCAGCCATAGCTCAGTCGACACGATCAACTCGTCCGCAATTCACCCGAAGTTGACCTCATGTGGCCACGCAGTACCCGCATTTCTGCGGATCGTGGAAGGAAGCATGATACATGGCTTTTGGTGTGTAGCACCGCAATGGATCATGTACCACTGGGGAAGCCTGCCGACCCGGGCTGGGGTGCCTACGATGCATGGGGCCGTGGTGTTGGGCAATTAGAGCGCGGATATTTTGTTCAGCCGACGTTCTTCCTTGGCTGAGGCAAGAGTAACCCGAGCTAGTGATACCGGTCCGAAGCTTTTCCGGGGTTCACACGCGGCTTGCCCGTTGACAGGTGTTTAGCCGACAAGCAACCCCTCCCCAAGCCCGACCGCTCTTGTCATGATCCTCCCACACGGAGTCACATTCGTTTCCGGGGCCGACGCGTCGGTTGGTTTAGCCGGCAAGTGTGGAAGACCCAGAGAGCTAAACTGGGAAAATTGAGGGGATGCCTGTTCCTTGATTCAAGGTTCACGTGCTCGAAGCTTTATGGAACCATCTTGGTGGAGGCCTTCAGGGACCCCTGATGGATCGCCATGACAGCTGCAGTGCTTGAGTACTAGAGGAATAGCGTCATCACCTGCGCAAGCCTGTTGCCATGAGGAGCTCGGAATTGGACAAAACTTCATGATATTTAGATAGCAGGGCTACCCAACGCCCAGCCTGTTGAACCGTTATTGTTAGCCCGTCAAGGTTCTCTGGCGCAGCCCCTTGCAAACGTGCCCGTTCCGGCATCTGCCGAGGATTATGCGCCCCGTGGAGCTCTCAAACAAACTTCAAACATGCGCGCCTGAGCAGTGACGCAACAAAACTTGCACACCACGGACGGATACGTATCGGCTCCATGTAATCGTGTCCTCTCCGCCATGAGATCGCCCAAAACATTGAACACATAGAGGGAAACCCTGGCAGTCTAGGTCGAAAAATGAGCGCCCATTCGGAGGCGCCCCGAGGTACGGTTATGATTCCCCTAGAATTGGTTCTGGTTCCCCCTTTACTGACTGGCGTCCGCCTGTCTTAGGAGAGTCATGGGCTTCAATCCCCACGGACATGATCCTCGCCGAGCTCAGGCGACGCAAAGAGGATGGCGAGAAGCCCGAGTGCGGTTCGAGGACCAAGGGTTCCTATGATACGTCGGCGCATGTGTTTGCACTGATCCTTATCCTGGCCCTCAGTACGCTGGGTAGGTCGAGTTTATGATCGACGACCATGACAACTTGCTGACATTAGGAAGCATGCGGATTCCCTCTACTATCGCGACGAACAATGCGCGGCCGTCGACAAAAATCCGTCATCTTTTACTGTCAGCACATTGGAACTGGTGTTCTGCTCGCAACCGCCTTTGTCCACCTCCTCCCGACCGCGTTCGAATCCATGACCGATCCATGCCTCCCCTACTTCTTTAGTAAAGGGTATACACCACTACCGGGCCTTGTGGCCATGGTTTCCGCCATCATCGTCGTCGGTGTCGAGTCGTATCTCACTGCCCGAGGAGCTGGTCACTCCCATTCCCATAATCATAACTACTTTGACTCGGACGATGAACCCGAGAGCGAGCTGCCCATGGTCGATACGGCTGGATTATCCGAGAGGAGGACGGGCCCTAGACCTCCGGATATTCATCTTGAGGATATGGAGACTCAGGGGCTGGTTGCTGGCGTATCGCCCTTACCAGACTCGACTCCCGTTGGTGAGGAGTCGAGAAAGCTCACAGACGACTTCAACGATGGTGACTCGGATCTGGAGCTGGAGATGGATGAACTTGCAGGCTCATCAAGCAACACGAGGCAGCGGAATGGGCGATATGCCTCACTCAAGCCGAGTAATGCGGACGTCGAACCTCTGACCCCCATGACTCCGATGACGCCAATGTCGCCTGGACCGCAGTCTCCCGAGGAACAGCAGCGAAAGATGTTGCAATGTCTTTTACTTGAGGCTGGAATTTTGTTTCACAGTGTCTTTATCGGCATGGCCATCTCCGTGGCTACTGGGCCGGCCTTTGTCGTCTTTTTGGTTGCTATCAGCTTCCACCAGACGTTTGAGGGTCTTGCCCTTGGCAGCCGTATCGCGGCAATTCAGTTCCCTCGAAAATCCATCCGGCCATGGCTGATGGTGCTAGCATACGGCACCACGACGCCCATTGGACAGGCTATCGGGCTCATCGTGCATCGCATGTATGACCCCAAGAGCGCGGGAGGTCTTCTCGTGGTCGGATTCATGAATGCGATCTCATCAGGACTCTTGCTGTATGCTGGCCTGGTCCAGCTGCTGGCAGAAGACTTTTTGTCAGAAAAGAGCTACAAGATTCTCAAGGGCAAGAAGCGACTTCACGCCTATCTCTCGGTGTGCGCCGGTGCCATATTGATGGCTATAGTGGGTGCATTTGCCTGAGCTGTTGGTGAATCTGGAAAAATATCTGGCTGCATATAGAATGGATATTCCGTGTACATTATCATCGGTGTTGGATGGCGTTGCTCTGGGGGGAAAAGCCTGAGACAGGATTGGGAATACCTAGACAGGTGTAAGACTGGTGGGGAGGTGCTTAGAATCCGGAGCATTTCTTTTTGTTTCGTTCAAATATCTTAATCTTCAATGTTTATATTCTTGAAACTACTCTGCTGTTTTTCTGAATATAGACCCGTGCTCTCATGAACTACCCCGGCCGGCCCCACGTCCGAAGTCCGAGACTCGTCGGCCCCGGGCTTCAAGTTGGCCCGGCTCGGGGTCCCTCCCTGCCCCAGAATGTCTCGGCCATGGCCAATCACCAGCTCCCCTTTAATCAGCTCTTCTCCCTGTCCCACACACCCACACCAGCTCCTGGAGCTTGCACCATATCTTATTAGCATAGCATGACGAGCTATCGAACCACCCGAAGAGTGAGACCAGATCAGCCACAGAACCAGACCAGAAGCTGATCCTTGTGACTTTGGACGAACCATTTCCTCGCCAATCTGTTTGCGTGCCCCTCGTGCTTTTCCCTCCCTTCTTTCTTTTTCCCCTTCTATATCTAGCCATGCCTGGTCAGCGTATCCTCCTCTTCCTCGCTGCTCAAGTGCTCTTTGCAGGCATAGCCATATTCCTCAGTAATTCGCCGTACACCAGGATGTCTACCGCGCCGACCAAGCAATGGGCTGATGGGCCCATGAAGCTCGTTGTGACGCCGCAGTACGAGACCAAGAAGGTAAGCAGCTGATACACACTGCCCATCCCCATTGCTCATGTAGCTGACCTTTTACGAACTGCAGACGGATCTCTTTACGACGGGCGCCACTCACATGGCTCTTCTCCACAATGCCATCATCCGAGGCTTCAACTCCATCTACCTCCAGGCCCCTCATGTCAAGGATGCCGACAAGGCCGACTTTATCGGATACTCTCAGACTTGGTTCCGTTTTGTGAAGTCCCATCATGACGATGAGGAGGAGAATTTGTTCCCCAAGGTGAAGGACCTGCTTGGGGATGAAGCTGTGTGGACTGAGACGCACGAGGAGCATGGTATAGACCCTTGATCCGCCATTGACACTTTGCGACTACGACTAACACATACCCTTCCAGAGTCGTTCCTCGCTCCCCTCGCCGAGTTCAACACCTATCTCACCGACCTTTCCTCCCACCCCGTCGACCTCGACTCCGCCGAAGTGATCCGTCTCATGGATGCCTTCAAGGTCAACTTTGAGCACCACTTCCACAGCGAAATCTCCACAATCGCCGCCCTATCCAACCATCCCAAGGCCCCCAACGACGACACCCCCGAGGGCCAGGCCGCCAGCCTGACCTTCAAGACGTGGGGCAAGAAGACCGTGACCAAGGCCGGCATGCTCGACGTTGTGCCCTTCTTCCTGCTCAACCTCGACCGCACCGCCGAGGAGGGCATGTGGGCGAACTGGCCCCCGATGCCTGCGCCTGTGACATGGGGTCTGACCAACATTGCCGGTTCGTGGTATGGTACCTGGTGGAAGTTTGCGAGCTGTGACTCGCAAGGCAAGCCTCAGGAACTTTATGCTTTGAGGGGGTTGCCTGCCGAGGCTGAGAAGGATAGTGCTTGAGTTTGAGTAGCGTCTAGCATGTATTTTATTCACGGCGTTGATGGGGTAGTTGGTCACTGGGAATTATACCTGATAGCCTTCAATTGCTATCTACATCAAGACAAGCAACATCTACCTATGTTTCAATGACATCATTGTGCCCCCCCAAAATTATGCTCTTTGCTCCTGTGACTGGCATTCTCTTTGACTGACAAGGGAAGCGTGCTCATTACCAACACTGACTGTACCTCACTCTTCACAACAGTGAACATATACAAAGGAATTGAAAGACCCCTGGCCATTACCAGAAATTTCCGGCCGTTACTGAAAGGGATAAATCTCATTAACCAGAGCACAGTTTATTAGTAAAAGGAGTAAAAGACGTAACCGTTTGTCTAGATGTTCACATGGTACACCTAAAATGCAAAACCGTTTGAAAGGAACAAAGATAGGGCACAATTCCGCCTATACAATTCACACGGCTCGAAAATTGCAGAACCCTAATGGAAGCCTCTGAGGGCGTCTCAGTGACTGACCAGTTCCGGATGTTAAAAACTCGTTCGTGGCGGGCACTGGCAGCGGTCGTTTGATCTTCTTTTCTCTACAACACACCCCAATCCGACTTGCATATCGTCAAACCCCAGAAAATATCACGGCTACGCACTTGCAAGAGATCTCGACCAGGAAGCAGCATCTATCGAGTCTTTTACCATGGGCTGCATGCTGTCTCATCCACTAGGGCGCCATGACAAGGATTCGAATGCTTGCTCGGCTTGTTCGAGCTGTTGCTGTTCGAGCGGTTCTTCGTCCCCTTGCTCGCCCTGTTGCTGCGATGATCATTCTGTCCCCCTTGGTACTAACCATCGACATGAAGAAAATCACCGTCGACAAAGTCATTCTTCTCCTTTTTCCATTGCGGATGGAAGACACCTTGGGAACAGATGGCGGCACCAACCAACGTAAGTTCTTGCTTCACCATCGTTGCCCACACTCAGCCCAATGGACTAGATGTCTATTAGGGTGTCTGAACAATAGTTTTATTCGTCCTAGCATTTACTAACGTTCAAGTTCTAGCCGGACACCTGAGCAACAAGCTCTCAGAGCAGTGAGTTCCACGATCGACCTTGCTACACTCGATCCACGAATATGAAGCTGACAATTTTCAAGGGACGTGATGCTCGATACGCTATCGTTGAAATCCCGTCGATGCAGATTCTCGCGCCCATCGCTGAAGTAGACCGAAGCAGTCGGAATGGCCAAGTCTTGTCACAGAGACATGGTTCACTGAACCGAGCTAACGGACCGAGAATGATACAACAACCGAGACGAAGACCAGAGCCTCCGTGTATATGCCCCGGACGAGACGAGAGGGATGCCCTCTCTCCTTCTGTACCTCCGCCGTATACCCCCTGAGGTGATTAGGACATGGAACTCCATCAGGTGGCCAGAAAGAGGAACACGAGGTGGATGACTTGCGCAATTTGTACAGAATCACACCTGAAGAGGTCTCTGATTCAGATAATACGGAGGGATATTAACATGGTGGATATTGGGGGAGGACCAAGATTACAGCCACAGAATAGGGGGTGGCTTACGTATGATAAAGGGACACAATGAATTCTTCGCACAATCACGTTTGAAAACCACTGCTTCCCAGATCGTGACAAGGCCCAAGGAAGATTAATTCTTGGAAGTTCAGCTGTTGAGCTAATGTGTCGGCACCAACGTATGGAAGAATGATTTGCTGTCCGGTCCATATCCTCTCCATTATAAAAGGCCCCCATTCCAACCTGTCTTGTACCATTACCGGACCACCAAGCACCTGAACACAACTTTTTCGAACTATCCAACTGGGAGAGGGAGCCAGAAAGACTACCAACATGGGCTGCTGCTTCAGCATGCCCGAGCCCATGCCCGAGCGCAAGAGGAAGAAGAAGAAGAAGCGCTCCAGTCGCCGTCGCTCAAGTGGGCATCATGGTGAAAGTGGACAACAGCAACGGGACCACAATGCCAGTAGGCGCCACTCGGGGCAGCGAAGGCGTCATTCCGGGGTCCCGCAATATATAGACACGTCGTATGGGGCTCCTAGGTGGTGGGCAGAGAGCCAATGGACGGTACAATAGTGGCAGTGGGGCGAGTTTTCGTATTCGGAGAGTAATAGAGATCTAAACTCCTGTCTTCTCATGTTTCGTTAGCAAGTAATCTTATGATGGCCGTGGCCGTTCAAGGGTGAACTGAGACCAAGAGTGGAGATTTCCCCAGCCCTAGTCCGCGTCATGGATAGTTAAGAAGTCCGAGGTCCGAGGTTGACTCACTTATATATATCTTGTTGATTCCCCGTCCCCATTTTCAAAGTTTGATATCGAACGAAGTAACAACCAACGCCACGATGTCTCCCAACCGTCACGTCCTTGTTCTCGGGGGTAATGGAAAGATTGGAAGGCTTGTCACAGACATTTTTCTAAAGAAGTCTTGGACTGTGACGAGTCTCATCCGCGCTGAGGAGCAAGTCGAGGACTTGAAGAAGGCTTTCGAGGGTCTGCCGGGGAAGCACCATGTCGTCGTTCATGACCTGGAGCAGGTTGACAGCCAGGAGAAGGCTGCCAAGATCCTTGAGGAGGTGAAGCCGGACTCGGTGGTTTGGACTGCGGGTAGGTTTCTATACTTGTTACTCAGGATAATCTGCTAAATGGTCAACAGGAGCTGGCGACAAGGGTAGTCAGGATAGAGTAGGCTCAACTTACCTTGGTCTTTCTAGAGTCCTGGTTAGCTGACAAGTTCCCAGGTCCTCCGAATCGACCGTGACGCTGCTATTGCCTTTGTCAAGGCCTCGGTGGCAGTCTCTACCATCAGCCACTTCATCCAGATCTCGTACCTTGGCGCCCGTCGCGCCCAAGCTCCTTGGTGGACTCCTGAGGACTGGGCAGGCTGGAACAAGGTCAACGAGACATTCCTGGCCCGCTACTACGAGGCCAAGGTCGCCTCCGACGAGGCTCTCGTGGTGGAAGCAAGGAACAGACCCGAGATCACCGCCGTTTCGGTGCGCCCTGGAGGTCTGACGGACAAGGAGGAGGGCGGCGTGCTCATGGGACAGACCAAGAAGGCTCGGGGGATGACGACTCGTGCGACGACTGCGAGGGTAGTGGCCGTGATCTTGGAGGAGAAGGTCAAGGGTCGATGGTTGGATGTCTTGGACGGTGAGGAGGACGTAGAGACGGCCGTGCAGAGGTGTGCTCGCGACGGAACAGACTGTGCTGAGGGTGAGAACATCGCCAGTACTTAACAAGACCAAGACGAAGGGGGCCATACCAGCAAGTATTTGAAATAGGAGACCGAGGGAGGGAAATGTGGTACTGTAGTCCGATAGTGAACCATACCCCAAGGGTCAGAGGGCGCAGAGGAATTATGACAGATCAAATAGTACCCAGATAAGCCTGGGCACCTACGGCTGCACTGAAATAAGCCCGCTAGCTCTGGAGTTTGGCCCTCCACGCATATGACCAGCCTTGCACCCCCAGTGTCACCAATGCACGGAATATCAAACTATCACGAAATATAGACTGCTTGACAAGCAAGATATCATGCATATGAGTTTTATTTCAAACGATTTACGACATCCCAGTGTAAAATTAGAGCCATATGCACCCAGCACGGCCTGTAGACCAGAGGGGTGGTGCCGAATGCCACTGGCATATCGCCCAAGATATCACTGGCAACCGAGCAGGCAACCCTCATCCTCTTTTCCCTTCCAACATCTTCTCCCACTCGTGTGCATCACATCAAACCTCCTCAAGCATCGAACAAAAGTCAAGCATCGTTCAGCTCGAGTCTCCAAGTGCGCAGTCTGTTTGTGGACTACTACCGCTATCACCTGCATCTGCATCCCTTTTTTTTTTAATTTCCCCTACCTGGCTGGCTGCGCTTTGATTTTTGCAATCAGTAAATCCTCTGTTTGCATCCCAGAGAAGTACAAATAGCCATTCCTCTCAGGCGTCGCGGCCAGAAAAAAACCCTACCCTTTTCACAACATCGCTTCCCCTCCCGTTCCCTATCACCACCACATTCTTTCCCACACCCTCGCACGCGAGCGACAACGCACCTACAATCATTTCAAACATTTCTTCACCTACATTCTTTCTTTGAAAATGGGTTGTGGTCTCTCCAAGGAACAGCGGCCCTCTGAGGCCAACTACGTTGGTACCGAGCTCATTCGCATGGCTCCCCCCACCCGGTATGTTTGATTTCCACGACGCTTGGCCTTGCTTTACAATCATGTGGCTAACAAGAATCAAAGCCGTCCTGGGTTTCGCCCTGATTGCTCTCCTCCCCGCGGCCGGGTGATCCCTATGCCAGTTGGGAACCCCCCTCTCTACGAGCACGTCAATGCTGGTCTTCCCGGCATGTCTCGACCTGGGACCTCGTCTGGGATCCCCACCATCCCTCGAATTGACATCACTCACGATGTCATTGTTGAACAGGATGAAGCGCTTCCTGTTCTCCCTGCCGGCGACAGTGACCAGGTTGCTACCAACGAGGCTACCAACAAGGCGACGAACACGACCACTGTCGAGGCCGGCAACAAGGTTGCCACTGTCGCTCCTAAGGACGCCAACTAGATCCTTCAAGGTATGCTGCCTCCCGTGAAACATGACTACAAAGGGTTCTAACGAGTTTGGCAGCATCATCACGGGTCCACCAAGGGGACGATCATTGGAACAAGGATTTCGGGTACCTACAGGTTGACAGCTGAGCAAAGTGTCTTTCGGGATATGGAGATTCATGTGGTTTAATCTGTCGGGGAGGTCGGAACGATTTTTCTTGGAAGCAATCAACACACTCGAGGTAGTCATCACAGTGGCCTAGGCCAGAATCAAACACACTGCCACGACACTTGATTGTTTCTCTGCATAAACGTGATTTTATTTGATTTAATAAATGTTGATACGTAGAATGAAGGCTCAAAAATGTTTTCAGGTAATTTTTGAAGCTTCTGAGGCACTGTGCGACCGTTGCTATGGGAGTGTGCGGTCACGGGATTTTGGGGTCAAGTGAGGCTCTCGTCGATAGCGTCGCTGCCACGACGACGCGTTTTCCAGGCACGCGAATAAACTCGAGTGGAAGAATGACATCACGATTTCAAATCAGCTCTCTAGGAGCTGTCATGAGACTAGATATTTGTCAAAGAATGCTCTTCTTGCACTACAGCATGGGGTAGCAGCGAGTGCTGGAATCACTTCTCCGCGGATCTGGGAAAACATACGACAGAGCATGCTCAGCTGGCACAACGCGCCCAGACTATCTCTAGGGCTATAACAGTGCGCATACACACAACACACTATTTTCTTTGGTACACAATTTTGGAGGAATTTCTATCGGCTGCCTACCAGCAAGCAAGGACGTCAGGATAAACGACGTGCCAAGTGGAGCAGCGGTTTGACAGATGGTACCAGGCACCAAATAACGTTTCTTTCTCCTGCAATCTGTAGGTACCCATTCCTCGGTAGCACACGTGATGAGCCATGGCATCTAGACTGCCTATGGAGTACGTAGCTAGCTACAGCACACAGAGTGCGGCCACTTTGACATGGGGTTCTCGACTGTAACATGATCACCACCACCCGCATAAGTGCTGTGCAACTCGATGCTAGCGGCCGAGACACCATGACCATGTGCTCCCCCACGCCCCCGTTGCATGGAGGCATTGGGTTGGGTCTCGGCACGATCGATCGACAAACAGCGGACGGCGGGTGCATGGGTAACTAACGGGCAGTAGCGGAGTTTGAGCAATATTGAGTCGGCCGAGAGCCGATAGCAACACGAGAGTAAAAAGACGGACGTGTTACTTAACAGACGCCCCAGCCGTAGGTGGCTTGAGGGTGAAGCCAAGGGTTCAACGACAAGCCATTTTTGCAAGGATGTTCTCGATATCAGACCAGCCCACGGTCTCCAGCCCGTAGAAACTTGCTCAAATCTACGCAAAGCTGGGTCCGTCTTTTGAAACTGGCACGACAATCCCACGCCCACATTCGCTGATTTGCGCCCATTTACTACTTTATTCCGCATGTGCGGTTCGTCGGCTGTGAGTCTGTGACAGGACCATGGGCGCAGAGGAGAAAAAAAAGGTTAACGGCTGCATACGAAAAAGTAGAAATAACCCTTTCCGTCCTCCCGTTTTTTTTTCTCCTGCTGCACGAGATAATTCAAAAGTTCCCAAAATTCCTTGGTGACGCCGTGATTACCTATTTATTGTTGGCCTGCCCTCTCTCTCTCGTCGCCACTTGACAGCATCACCACCAACTGTCAACCCACCACCAACACCAACACCAGCATCACCAAGAATCAAACACCTTCACCATGTCGTCCTCAATGGATCACGACATGCACATGACTGGCATGTCCGCGACTGCCACTGCCACCATGTCCATGGACCACGCCACCATGTCTATGGAGATGCCAGCTTCCACCTCTGCTGCCATGGATATGGACCACGGCATGGGCAACGGCTGCAAGATTTCTGTGCGTGGACACTCACTCTTCTTATACATGTCATCTGCTAACAATCACAGATGCTCTGGAACTGGAACACGGTTGACTCCTGCTTCATCGCCGAGACCTGGCACATCACCTCGAAAGGCATGTTCGCCGGCTCCTGCATCGGCGTCATCCTCCTCGTCATGACCCTCGAGCTCCTCCGCCGCTCCGTCAAGGAATGGGACCGCTTCCTCCTCCGCCAGCACGCCGCCAAGTTTGAAGGATCCGCTCCCGCCGCCGCTGCTGCCACCGGTTCCGACAGCCCCAAGGTCGCTTCTCCAGTCGCCTGTGCTACTCCTCTGCCTCCGTTCCGCCCCAATGTCTGGCAGCAGGCTATCCGTGCGCTGCTTCACATGATGCAGTTTGCCGTCGCTTACTTTGTTATGCTACTCGCCATGTACTACAACGGGTACTTCATCATCTGTATCTTTATCGGCGCGTACCTGGGTGCCTTTATCTTTCAGTGGGAGACTCTGAGCGGAGGTCAGAACACGAGTGCCTCCCGCGAGGCTACCGTCTGCTGTGGTTAAAGGGAGAAGGAATGAAACGGATGCATCGAGTTATTTACTTGGTGCTCGACTCTACAACTCCATCATCTCGTCACAACTTCTTCCGCCGCCTTTGCACAATCTGGCTGTCGTGGTCTCGGCCGTCTGTTGTGTTCTAGATACAGTTAAACTTAATCATGATACCCTTCTATTTCGGCGATTTCAAATATGACTGGCTTGAGTGATGTTGTATGTCCTTGTAAGAATGAGAATTTGAATCAAAGAGTAAGGATGCTTCCATTGAGTTTATCGCACGGCGAGTCAGAAAAAGGTCGCTGATTGGACGCCATCGGCTGGTGTCAGGGGCTAATAGAGTGCTGGTGTTGCACAGGGTGAAAGAAAAAGAGCAACAGTGTACGCAACCGTCACGGCCAACAGAACGACCAACATCGCAACTAACACGCCTGTTTAATACATGGAATAATACCAAACATTTAAAGCAAACAGAATCACTCCCTTGATAAGTTTGGCAATATCTTTTCCACTATGCTTGGTCCGTTATCTATGCCGTAGCTGCTTACAATTACACTCCCAATTAGCCCTAGTGTGCGGCTTATTTCCTCACCCTCGTCCGGTTGAGCTGACAAATGAGTTGCCTCAAGTCCTTGGCCGTCGATCCTCAAACATGGGGACAATGAAGAACCACCCCTGCGACCACTCAATCATCCCGTCCAACTACCGACAACGTCTCAATCATCTCACAAGCAAGAAGAATTAATTACTCAACTAACGCCTCGAGCTCTCGCGGGCTGCAACCATGTTCCGCCATCTCATGTCCGCCAAGGTGCGCTCCAACGCCGGCTGCTGGACCTGTCGCCTGCGCCGCAAAAAGTGCGACGAGAAGAGGCCCGTCTGCGACGGCTGCGGCGCCCTCGAGATCACCTGCCACTATGAGGACGAGAAGCCCGACTGGATGGACGGCGGGCCCAAGCAAAAGGCCATGGCCGAGAAGATCAAGGCCCAGGTCAAGAAGCAGGCCAGCCAGCGCCGCGACCGCAAGTACATGGAGATGCTTGAGGCCGGCACGCGCAACGTCACCCTCCAGAACGGCGAGCACGATGTCGCCATGTCTGCTGCTTCTGATACGGATCCTCCTTCTGGCCACGATGTGGGCTCGACTCCGGCTTCCAGCAACACCAGTGGCGCGTCGCCTCCTGATATGCCCTGGCACAGTCACTTCTCGGTTCGCACAGAGGACCACTCCAACGCTACCGGAGCAAGCACTGAAGTTCACTTTATCATGATCTACCTCGACTATGTCTTTCCCCATCTCTTCCCCTTCTATCGTCCACCAATTCTTGCCGGTGGTCGAGGCTGGGTCCTCGACGTTCTGCAGAGCAACAAGTCTGTTTGGCACACAGCCATCTCGCTCACATCCTACTTCTTCAGCATCGTCCTGACCAACGGCGAAAAGCAGCACGAGGAGTGTACCAACCGAATGGTTCACCAGTTGCAGTCCCAGCTCGAGATGGGCCTTCGGGAACTGCAGCGTGAGATGAGCGCCGTCAACCACACATCATCTGCCGCCGGTGTCCGTGACAAGCTCCTGGTCCTCCAGGCCATCCTGCAGATGCTCATCTTTGAAGTGTCCACCAGCAACAAGGACCATTGGAGGATGCACCTCGACGCCGCTCTCACAATGTTCCAGCAGATCCTGCCTCAGCCCGAGCAATGGGGTGAGACCATCGAGGCCCTATACAGCTATCGTTGGCCACCGCCTGAGATGGGAATACGCAGACCCTTCAGTACCAGCCAAGCTGCCCTTCGTTTCTTCACAGCCAACATCCTCTACATCGACGTCATGTCCAGCATCACACTTGAGCAGGCACCACGTCTACAAAAGTACCAGGCCCAGGTCATTCCCGGCTGCAGAGCTCACACTTCACCGGAAGAGATGCGTATCTCTGGTTCGCTCTTTATGGAGGAGTACATTGGTCTTCAGAACTGGGTCGTCCAGATGATCGGCGACATTGCCGCCCTGGATGCTTGGAAGAAGGAGCAGAGGAAAGCAAACTCTCTGTCAATGACTGAGCTTGTCCAGCGTGGTAAAGTCATGGAGGATGCCATCAAGGGTGGTCTCAGTGTCCTCGAGGCTCAGTTCGCATCTTGCAGTCCCACTATCGATCCTATCCTAAACAGGGTGGTGGCCGAGCCTGTGCCTCTATCCCAGATGCCCGACTCCAAGGCCAAGGAGGCCCCTGGCCTCGCCACCAACAACATCATCTGGCTGCAAGCCGCGCATACATACCTCCACGTCGTCATCTCTGGCTGGCAACCCTCTTGCCCAGAGATCCGATGCTCCGTCTCCCGCATGACTTCTCTCCTGATGGACCTCCCCACAAACACCTGCCTGAGAACCCTAGTCTGGCCATTCTGCATTGCGGGTTGTCTCTCACCGCCTGAGGACGAGGACAAGTACCGTGCAATGATAGAGCGCATGGGGCCCCTGAATGTGTTTGGCACGGCCAGGGAGGCGCTCGAGGTCATGGAAAAGGTTTGGGCTCAACGAGATCAGATTGACGAGAGTTGGGACGTGGCCAAATGCCTTCGGATTTTGGGACATGGAGTTTTGCTGATTTGATACCCTGGATATTTGCCTCGCCTAGCAACAGAGGCACGAGGTTTGGTTTATAATGATGGTCATTTCCTGGAATGTCGACGAGAGGGATCAAGTTGCAAGGAAGGAATTCAAGCTGTTTAGCATAGTGAGTGTTTCTATTTATCATGATTCAAGATGTGAGAAGGGCTCAAGTCCGAACAATTCATCCCATTTTTTATTCATTTTATAATGTTGAAACCGATCTAACCAGTAGACATTACCATTTGTTTCCCGATCCCAGTCAAAAAGCACAAGCATATCCAATCTATTATAACCCAGAGCTGACCCAATTCATCATCTAGACCCTTTTTCCACCAAACAGAGTCTGCCTCTTTTCCAGCAGACCCAAATCCCACCATCCTTCCACTCGTTCCATGAGGGTCTTGCGAGCAGACTTGACCCTTTCGAGAAGAGGGCTCCGGGGTCCGTCGTCGACAAAGCTCGGCGACGAAGGCACCTGCAGCATCGGAGGCAGAGGCGGCAGATCCTCCACCGGCTTCGGCGTCTCCTTCAGCTGCACCCTCTTCACGCGGACGGGTGCCGTGGGGGGCGGGGGGAACCACGGCTGGCGAGCGCTCTCGGCGTCGGACGAGTCGCTATCGAAACGCTTCTCGGGCTGCGCCATGGCCATCGTCCCCAGGCTCCGGGCCCGGCTCACTGCCGCTCCTCCGAGCGGGCGAGCCTGGACCTTGACCTCCCCCATCTCCCCACGGCCGCACCTTCAGCCCTCAATGTCCTTGGGAGCGGGGCGGGAGGCGCCCTTGGTTCGCTTCCACAGGCATCCAGAGGTGATGGCGGAAAAGGCAAACAGCACGCACAGGGCGATGCTGAGGCCCCAGATGGACTTGATTTGATAGCACGAGGCCTTGTCGGCGTCTACCCAGCGGAAGGTGTTGCTCTGGGAGTGGTAGACGTTGTGGAAGAGCGAGTTGACAAAGTTGGCCGTGTTGCCGTCTGAAGGGAACTTGGGGCAGGAGAGGTAGCTGACGGGCTTGCCGACTGTGCAGGCCACGACGATGCAGGCGATGAGGAGGCACAGGTCGGCGCCTGTGGCGAGGAGGAGGGGGAGCATGCCGTCCCAGTACAGGATGTAAGAGATGGCGATGTAGAGGGTAGAGATGCAGGCCTGGAGAGTCAGTCTAGCCCCTATTCAAGAACATGTTCAACTTACAACAACCAGTGTGCCAATCAGGGCCGACGGGGCAGCATAGTCGGCAGCAACCATCTCAGAGATGAAGTTGGAGGTGAGACCGATGATGGTGATGAGCGAGATGAACTCCATGGCTCGCATGGCAGTCCATGTGTGCCCGAGGGCGCCGAGGGCGGGCATGGGCTGCATCTTGGACTTTCGTGTAGCGGGCGTGTAGAGGGAGAGACGAGGGCGCGACGATCCGGCGGTGCGCAGGGGGAGGTTCTTGGAGTAGAAGGGGATGGATGGAGAAGCTATTGTGTCTTTCAAAGGTCCCGCCTTGAGAAGAGGCGAGAGGTCGGTTTTTTTTTTTAAAGGAAAGGGTGTAATAAAGACGAAGATCGTTGATCGTTTGAGAGAATGGTCGTTGCGTGAAGATTTCGTGATGGACTTTAGAGAGAGAGGAAAACCCAGAAACCCAAAAAGAGTACAAAGGAAAATAAGGAAATAGACAAAAAGGAAAAAAGGAAGATTGTTGTCTTTGTTGTGTAAGTTTGCTTGATGAAGAAAGAGAGAAAAGGAATCTTGAAAACGCCCGAAACCCCGTGTCTTTATACACCATCAACAACAAGAAAGAGACATCAACATTCAAGGTTTTTCTTGGCTCTTGTTTCCAATTACAGCAGCCGCCCGGCCCAGCAGCCCGTGAAACCAACCCATCGCGCTTCAACAGAACCACCCCGTCGCGAGATGACACAAAGAGAACCAAGATTTCCTCTCCCCTTCAGCGGCTGCTGCTTCAAGGTCCATCGACCAATGAGAGCCACTCGATCGGGTTGTCCTCCAGAGCTGGCGCTTAACCACCAGGGACAGGGGTGTAAGTCAATAGCCGCGCAGGCGTTTCGCACTTGGCAGGGCCACGATTGGACGAGAGGCAGAGTTGGCAGTTCGTGAGCCTCATGAATTTGTTTTGGATGCGGTCGCAGACGCGGCGAGATTGGAGGGTCTCTCAGTGGGTGTAACCACTGTTTGCCCATTGTTGTGCCATTTACCAAGAGAAGCTATTCTAGGAACATGATCCTACTACACCCGGTAGCTTGGGTTTGAGTCTCTTGTTTGGTCAACGACGCTAGGTTCTTGGTTCTTGATCCTTGCTGATTCACCGTTCAGCCATGTTGAGGATGAACTGCCGAGAGACGAAGAGTTTAGTCTTCACCTGAATCTGCATCCATGCAATGCACGTCGATCCGATGCTGGTGATCCGATACGGCGCATTAGACAAAAGGGGCTGGGGACGGTGGTTTGAAAATAGAGCGACATGACATGTCAGTTCATTTTGTTGCGCCAGACGCCTATCTAGGATCCTATCATGAAAACAAACATGCTGCCTCTTTGCTTTGTTATCCGTACATACATTCTCAATGCTGCTCGCTCACTAGACGAGAGCCCAGGCAACCGCGTGGCCCATCCCCGTCCAGTTCCACCACACCCAGACGCGCTTATTCCGCTAGCTCAGCCCAGGAGATCGTCCATGGCAGAGCCGCCAGTCTTGGGCGCCGCGTTGCCGCTAGAGGAGCCCGCGGAGGGGGCACCCCAGATTCCGGCACTGCTCTTCTCCTTGGCCAGCTGGCCCATGGTAGGCCCAGCGGTGGGCGTGCTGGACTTCTTGATGCCGGCACTTGCCTTGCCCCAGAGCGCACCAAAGGCATCTCCTCCAGCAGCAGGGGGCTTGGCTCCGGGGCTGGTGACGGGCTTCATGTTGGCCATGGTGGTCGGTGCGTTGGAAGCACTGGACATGCCTGGAAGGCCAGACACCGAGGCGGGCTTCGCGGGTTGCGCTTGAACGGTGCCAAAGTAGTTGGGTCCGGACTGGAAGCCTCCCTGCTGTGCGGCAGGGGCGGCAGCCGGAGCAGCAGCAGGAATGCTAAAGGCAGAGTAGTTGACTCCGGGAGTGCCCCTGGCGCTATTCGCGGGTGAGATTGACGCCATGCTGACCATCTGGCTGATGTCGGCCTGCTGGGGGGCCGACTGGGGTTGGGGAGCAGCAAAGTGAGCAGTTGTAGAAGCTGCCGATGTCACAGCGGGCGCAGCGGTCTGAGCAAAGTTGCTGGAGGTTGCAGGCTGGGCCGCAGGAGTAGCAGACTGGAAGTCGTCAAACTCATCGTCGTCGTCCGCTGGCGCTGAGGCGGCGGTGGTGTTAGTGGGAGCCATAGCAGCAAAGCTGGACGCGGCCGGCGCCGCAGAGGATGATGCCGGCGCAGTATCATCGAAAGAGAACAAGTCCACCTCAGGCTCCTTCTTCTTGGGAGGCTCAGCTGCCTTCTTGGCCGCCGGGGCTCGCTCTGGTCTCTTCGCAGCAGCTCGGGATGCAGGAGCTGGCCTCTCATCCTCGTCAAACTCATCATACTCCTCGAATCGGTCAGCTCTGCTACCGCTGCCGCTGCCGCCGCCCTCTCGCCAATCGTCGCTCTGGCCACCGAAACCACCGCCATCACCATAGACACCTCCAGAGTAACCACCAAAGTTGGCACCGCCGCTGCTACCACCGCCATAGTCGGCACTCTCGCTGCCAAAGCCGCCATAGCGACCAGAGCTGCCACTCGAGAAGCCGCCGCCAAAGGTCGCGCCACCTTCGACGCCAGTATACTTGTTCTTGGTCGCACGCGCCTTCTTGCGCTCGGATCGGATGCGGTCGACGTCGCTTAGGAGCTCGGCAAGCTCCTTGGCCCTGTTGCGCACATTGATACCCTGGTCCTTTCCGTTCTGATCAATAAAATGGAATTGGCGGAGCATCTTGAGGAGGGAGATGTGTCCCCGGGCATCATCAATCACGCGCTCGGAGCCGTGCTTGATGAGGAACTCGAGTAGTTGGAGAGCCTTGTAAATCTGACGCCACTCCTCGGCGGCCTTCTCGGTGAAGCGACGATAGATCATGGGCATGATCTCGTTGAGGGTTTGGCTGATTATGGTCAGCAGCTGGAAAGACGCATCGATTTGATTGGCGTACTAGTTGAAGGTGCCGTTGGCAATCTCTTGCATCAGGGTGGAGGAGGCTCCCCAGGGTTCGTTGTTCGTCGCCTCGCGAACCTGCGCATCATCGTAAGCCCAACGTGTCACGGCGACAGCAACAGCGGCATCGGTCGCGCAGAGCCCAACTGACCTTTGCCTCCATCTCAGTAAAGTTCATAACAGCTGCGCATAGCGTCAGTAACTGTCAGGCGCAGCAGGCGAGACCGCATAGGGAGTACCATTTTGGGCCTTTCGAAAGCCGGCCTTGAGGTCATACAAGGTCAGGTTCGAGACCGTGCTCTTCAAGTCGTTGAGATCCATGGCGAGAAATCCAAGAAGCACAAAACCGCTAGAATATGGAGAGATCTACCGCAAAGAACGGGTAGTTCAGGCGAGATGTTGCTGCTGTTGCTGCCGCTCTGCGGATTGGGTAGATATTCCAACAAGATATGGGTGTCAAAGGAGCCCCTTGCGCCAACGCATCCTGGACACTTGGACACTTCCCATCGCGGCAGCGCGGACTCAGCGTGGATCATAGCTTGTCACGTGACTCTCCACCAACCATGATTAGGTTCTATTGGGGAATGAATAGAAGTAATGAAGCCCAAAGTAAAGGTGACATTCAAGGCTGGAGATTGCTATCAATCACTCAATGGTAATCATGCATGATGGGATACGAGGCTCAATTGAATCCCATCTGCCTCGGCTAACCAACAACCACTCTCAAGCCCAACAGCAAGCTCATCCTAGGTATGTAGCCATGGACAACAGCTCCGGGACAGTGGAGGACCCCGCGAGCTACAGTAAAACCTTATACTTCAGGCCTGAAAGCTGCCGCTCACCGCGCTACGAATAATCGACGCTCAGCTTGCCCCAAAACTTTTCCCTCTCTCGAGACCAGTCCAGTCCAAAAGACCAACCTCGACACGTGTATCCGACAGATCTCTGTAATTTTACCTGTCTAATTGTCCTCATCTCCTGTACCATCACCTTTTTTCCCAAGTGTATTAGTCCTCTTCAAGGTACGTGCAGTTTCAATTCTCTCTCAACCGCGTTTGCCCTTTGTCACACCAGCCAGCCCGCCAGCTGGAGCTTTCCGGGGAAGCTCAGTCAGCTCCAGGGAGAGCAAGACGCCTTCGACCAGAACATCTCCGAGCATGTCAGTGTCAGAGCAGAGCCAATGCGTCCCGGACCAACAATGCCAATCACGATCCCAATTGGTGTCGATGGAAAAGTCGCTCAAACCCGGCTTCGATGCCGGTCCTCTCCTCGTCTGCAGTACACCTCGTCATGTCTCCTTGCCCTTGTCCTCACCCATTTTCCCGGTCTCACGGAGGGGAGCTTGCCATCCTGGTGTCCGATTCACTCACTCACCCACCACCCAACGGCCACCTCACCCACGGGGCCGTGGACTGGATGAGACTCGAGGTGGAGGGGCCATGCAATGGCGAGAATCCACTGTGGTGGCCACGTCCCAGGATCCCTCCAATGGGCATGGATCCTTGGACAAAAGTCTGCTGCACCTCGGGGGCATCGGGCCACTCGCTCAACACGTTTGGGTGACGCTGGGCTGGGCTGGCTGAGGGGCTGGCTGGCTTGAGACTTGGAAGGCCCCAAGGCGTGGCGGGCGTGGGCGTGGTCCTGGCAACCACCATCAGCTCAACGGTAGCCCCATCGGAGCTGTGTTTGGGGATCCCTTGTGCCTTGAGCCTTGACAGAATCCCTTGACCAGCAATGGCGGTCTGAGAAACACCAACCAGGGCTTCTCGGCTCTGCTCGTTTGACGCTGTTGATCAGCAGAAGCTTTTGCGAAGCTGCGGGGCCCACAATGGCATCCATGGCCACACGGTGACCTCATGGAGACGAGCATGGCGAAGCAAGCAAAACATGGAAGGAGGCAGAAGGCGTGGAAGGGAGCTCCCCGGCTCACTTCACGTGACTTGGCTTCCGATTTCACCCCACCACTACCCCTCTCCCGCCTTCTCCTATTGGCTCAGACGGCCCGCGCTAACATTTTGCCCCTCCAGCTTGCTCAAAATGAGACCCTCCCTCCTCCAGCCCCTCCTACCCCGCCATACCTCTTCTTGCTTCTCTGCCGCGAGAACTTCTTTCTCTCTTCCTCAACTTGTGTCTTCTTCCAACACTTTCCGAACTTCTCGATTCTTCTCAGCAACCTCCGCAATCATGGGCAACAAGGTGTAGGTCTTGCTCGAGCTCCGTACTGTCTCCATTGCCCGCTCGCTGACTCTGATCAAACAGCTACTTCGACATTGAGTGGGAGGGTCCCGTCTTCCAGAACGGCAAGCCCACCAGCACCGTTCAGGGTAAGCTTTGAATCTCCTCAAAATCATCAAATCCATCATCGTTCTTCGTCAGGAAGCTCGAAGGCTTCTGTGACAATCCCCTTGCCCTTGAACGGAACCTCCAGAGGAGCTCTGTCACCAATTCCCAGCATTCCCAACCATAACACCTCACCTGGGACAACATGAGCTGACGCTAGTCCCCTACAGAGCAGAAGGGTCGCATCAACTTCAACCTCTTCGACGACGTGGTCCCCAAGACCGCTGAGAACTTCCGTGCTCTCTGCACTGGCGAGAAGGGCTTCGGCTACAAGGGCTCTTCCTTCCACCGAATCATCCCCGACTTCATGCTCCAGGGCGGTGACTTCACCCGTGGCAACGTATGTTTTCCAGAAACATGCCAATCTGAAACAATAGCTCACAGTCTCCTAGGGAACCGGTGGCAAGTCCATCTACGGCGAGAAGTTCGCTGATGAGAACTTCCAGCTGAAGCACGACAAGCCTGGTCTGCTGTCCATGGCCAACGCTGGCCCCAACACGTAAGCATCTCATGTCGAAGCAGCCCAGCCAGTTTACTAACCCAAGACAGCAACGGCTCCCAGTTCTTCGTCACCACCGTTGTCACCTCTTGGCTCAACGGCCGCCACGTCGTCTTCGGCGAGGTCGCTGACGAGGAGTCTCTCAACGTTGTCAAGGCTCTTGAGGCCACTGGTTCTGGCAGCGGCAACATCAAGTACCAGAAGCGCCCTACCATCGTCGACTCTGGTGAGCTGTAAACAGTTACTTTGATGCGTAAAAGGCATTATGGTTGGGAATTGGAAGCACATAACGAACCTCGGAGAGGATTAGCCATGAAGCTAGTGATTCAAAAGTCGGCCTAAAGGCCCAGCTGCTAAACAATATCAACCATTCACAGCCCACAAATACTGTAGCTCCCGTGTCAGTGTGATTGCATGTTGCGTGCCTGGGCTACCGGCAGAGTAGTTACAAAGGCATAAAGACGTGGATTGAAGTAAGTTTTGAAGTGCACCGCTGCGAAGGGCCATTTGGCCGTGTCGCTTTTCCTACTACGCCGCTGCTATGCCACCCTGAAACCCAAACAAACTACCCATTGGTACTTGGAACCAGACGCCAGACCCCATAAATAAAAAATACACTGGATAGTAGTGAGTGATAGCTCAGTAACCTCCCAGACCCTAGTAGACGTATCCAGTCTATTCAATGCCTAACCACCTCTGGAAATATTCGCAGTTGTTTGGACCTACCGGTCCACCCTCTTCGCAGATCTCAAAGACTGGGCAGCGGCCACAAGGAGCCTCAGTGAAGGCACTGACGAATGGCTCAGGGCCGCCCTCAAGACCCGTGGGATCGTCACGGCCAGCCCATCTCTCTGCGGACTGCTTGGCGATGCGGGAGACGCGGTAGCCAATCTTGCCGCCAACCTTGACAGGCTCGACCAAGTTATCCCAGACCAGGACATCGACAAGCTTCTTGACATCGTGTTCGGACAGGATGGTATTGTGGGTGACGCCGCTCGTGGAGAGGAGACGGGCGATGTCGCGGACGGTCGGGTAGCCCGTGTAACCGGCGGGGAGAGGGAGGAGAGTGTCCTTCCTTGGAGGAGCTGCGGAGGAGGTCTTTGTGATTTTTGAGGGAGGCTCATCCATGTGGCTAGCATCACGCTTCTTGCCCTTCTCCACGCCTCCCTTGACGACACCCTTCTTGGGCACCTGCGTCCGCGCCGGAGCACCACCTCCATGGGTGCTGTGGTAGCTGCTCTGAAGCTTCAGGTAGTCAAAGACGAAGCGCTGCAGCTCCTCTATGAAGGCCTCGTCGAGGTTCTGGTCGGTGTACCAGGGGCCGCCGGTGGCGCGATCGCTGGGGCGGATGGAGGCCTTGATGAACATCTTCTTGTTAGGGTGCTCGACATTCTTGAAGGGGGCGATGAGGCCCTTTGTCTGGAGCTGCTTGAGGGCGTTCTTGAGGACCGAGTCGTGCATGTTGAGGCGCTTCTGGAGGGTCTGGGACCAGATACCGTCGCCGCCCGAGTCGTCGATGAGCGAGTACACCATGACCTGTTCATCGGTCGAACACTGCTTGTACCTGGTGGACAATCGTCAGCCGCGCGCATTGGGAGGGGTATCAGCCGTCGCAGTAACATACTTGTGCGCCTCCTGAGCGTCGCGCCACTTCCACAGAACCTGGCCCGAGGCCTCGCGCATGGTGATGAAGAGCTTGTCATCGCTGAGGGACTGGACGACGCGGGCCAGCAGCATGAGGTCGCGGTTGGGGATAACGTCGAGGCGGAGGAGGTCATCCTGAGAGAACATGTCGACGCCGGACTCGCGACAGCGATCGTAGAGGGCCTCCTTCCAGACGGCCAGCTTAGCCGTCTGGGCGTCGGGCGCGGGGGTTGGCATGATGGATGAGGAAGTGAGTCAAGCGCTGATTCTAAAGGGAATTCGGCGATGGGTGGCGCTGAGGAGTTCTTTCAGGTGAAGTAGTTTGATGCTACATTGACATTGAATATCGATAGTAAACAAAGAACGTGGAAGGGGGATGCGTATAAGAAGAGAGATTCAAGGTTTTGGTGGAACCTCGAGTCATGGAAGAAGGTTTGGAAATAATTATTTTTCTGTCCTGCGCGAAAGTCCCCCCCGCAGCGCCCGCTTTGCCCATGGAGCTCTCGTCCCCTACCCTGCTAATCATTCATGGCAGAATCTCGGCAGCCCGGTGTGACGTGGGGTCTGTGCTCGGAATGTGGGGGATCTTATCAGCTTCCTTCGGTCCCCCACTGGAGGGGGGAATATCCTCACCCTGTAGGCGTATTACACATCAAGTGTTGTTGACTTTGGTGATCCAGATTAAGTTGCTGCGAGTCTTGATTGAGTTGTTAAGAGTTTATTGGGATATTTTATTGGTTCTTTTAGGGGATTAGGCTTGCGTTGCCACGGTAACCCGCATCCTGGTGGCTGAATGCCTTATGTGTACTTTGCTTCACAGGCTGATATGGATGGAGTCATTATCTAGGGAATCACTCAGCCTGCAGTTCACGAATTCTCATCGCACCCACCTATGTTGAATTGTTTTCCATAGAGAATCGTAGAATAGAGTAAAAAAATTCCAAGAAAAGGAGACCTTCAAGGAGTAAACCAGCTGTGTTTTTAAACCTCATGCTTGAGAACGAGGCATGAACGTGCGTCCCAAGTCCCGTTGAAATGCCTTCTCCATAAACAATCTGATAGGCAGCCCGGGGAACGACGGCGCTTCAGGTGAGTCAACTTTGGAAAGCGACTATCTATGCAGTGGCTGTCATGTGATCGAATTAGCCGCAAGAACGCGCCAGGGACGTGCATATTGGGGATGACACTGCCTCTGAATAGCCTCACTCCCAGGCTAACTGGACAATTTTAGGCAGCAGAGGATGAGAAACTTCACGACTCAACAACAACCCTGTGCGAAATATACAGGTCAGATGATCAAATAAACACAGTAAAAGTTAAGCACATTGATTTTAAATACAATAGTTGTCCGCTTTCTTGTTTACTTTGGATATTCTCCTTTTACAATAAACAAACGATACTCAACTTTACCAATTTGAGCAATTGCTAGCCATCGTCATAGACGGCGAGCACAGCTATACAATTGATCTGTACGCATAATCTGCGACAGTTCAATTGTATAACCTGCTGATAGCTACAGACCGGTCCCTGAAAACAAACAACAGGTATGATCCTCAGCGCCTTCAAGTCGCGAGTCGGTCGCCCCAGGGGCAGCCGCAATACAAATGGCAGCAAACGGCCACTCATAAACCTCGCGAGAATGAGATCGTTTGGAGATATGATGGAGGGTATCATATATCACGGATGCGTCGAGATACGGAACCCGTCTGGGAAACTCGCCCGAGCCTTCTCCAAGATGGACATCGACCAACAGGTAGCTGCGTGTCCCAGAAGCCAGAGGCACTCTCAGAAAACTCTTCCTGTAGAGATGGACATCGACACGGATTTCAATATGAGATCTTTGGGACTGATACTGTCCCAAATCCCTCTTGGCCCAGCAACAGCACCCAAGTGGTGTCAACCCCGACGTTCAGTGCGAGCCAACAAGAGACAGCTCTGGCAGGGAGCGCAGACAAAGGCGAGCGGCGCAAACTGTCTTTGGAGATGAGTATAGCGCCTAAGGGGTGCGAGAGGTGGGCTGTAGATTGACTGATCTTTTTGGTTTCAAGGTTTGGAGTTGTGGTAATTGGTAACGAATAACGAGATATACGAATGATGAACTATGCTTGTTTGAATGGGCACGGTATGATATCCAGGTTTGGTCTTTCATATGGGCGTTCGGTGTCTGGGGATAGAGTATGCTTCGAGTGTCTGGTTGGACATATAAGTTGGTTATTGGTATGATCAGCAGGCACGACAAACAAATTGTTGCACTTGAGATGGCCATGACTGACGACTGATGTACATGGTGAAACAACTGATTATATCCTTTCGCTATGATACCAACTAGAAACATGAATCCTCGTAATACGACATGGAATGAGAGATACCCCGGTGCAAGAGAAGCCGATATACCGCCCTCTAAAACTGGCATCTGCCCCTCCCTGCCACTCTATCCCTACGCCTGGAACGCCTTGCCCCAGGCCACATCTTCTCATCGCTATGATACAAGGTGCCCGTCGCGTGAACCACTGGTGTGATACTGGAACCGGGACAAGCACGCAAAGAACGACTGTGGCGTGAGCTGTTGCATGGAACGTGCAACATCAATCGAACCAATTGAGCCGTGAGCCTAACCCCACTGAAGCAGCATCTAGCTTGAGGGGCTCTTGCTCTTCTCCTTGGGTGCCTCCGACTCCTTTGGCTTTTCTTTCTCGTTGTCCACGTCCATAGCGTCACCAGCTGGCTCGGCCTTGTCTTTTTGCTCAGTTGCCTCTGCGGGTTTCTCAGCGGCCTCCTCGGTGGGCTTCGGTTCTGATGTAGTCTCCTTGGTAGCTTCTGGCGCTTCCTTAGTTGTGGGCTCCTCTTGTGTAGGCTTCTCAGCGGGCGCTGCTGGTTCGGCAGTAGTTTCGGGCTCGACGTCTTCCTTTTTAATAGTCGTTGTCTCTTCTGCGGGTGCCGAGTCCGTCATTCCCACGTCGCCGTCGTTGTCCACGCTGGTCTTCTCGGTCTCCTTGGCCGTCTCCTCTGGTTTCTCAGCTTCCTTCTCAGGCTGATCCTTCTCTGGTTGCTCATGCGCTGACATGTCCTCGATGGTATCGTCGTTCACATCATGAGCATCATCACCAGCAGGCTCCTCAGCAGAAGCGCCATTCGGAGCCTTGGGCGTGGCATTGCCGCTGTCCACCTCCATTTCCCCCTTACGGTAATCGGTAAAGGTGCGCTTGTTGCCGTTTTGTCGGGTAGCACCGTGAGCGCGTGCCATTTCGTCGTCGTCTTCGCTGGGCTCGAACTCGCCTTCGTGCTCGACTCGCTTGTCCCAACGATGTTCAGTCATGCGAACATCCTTGTTCTCATCTTCGTCCATGTCCTCCAGCTCGGCTTCCTCCTCGTCAGTCATACCACCAAAAGGCTTTCGTGGGACATCCTGCATCTGCACACTTGGCGCAGGGCCGGTCTGTCGCAGGTTGTCAATGACGGCGGATGTGATCTTCTCGAGGTACTCCCGGCTGTTGGAGTTCTCCATGTTGGAGGATCGGACGTTCAACTCGAAATCAGGAGCATAGTACTGCCTCTGAGTTAGCAAACAACATTTCTCACAATAATCGCATTGCATACCTCGTAGTATTCGTTGTAAGGCAGGGTGCGCTCCATCTCTTGCCCCACAAGAACACCCGTCTCAAAGGCCCATGTACGGGCGACATTTCGCATCGTGTAGCCACCACCACCAAGCACAAGAGTGGGCAGGTTGAAACTCTTGACAAAGTTGACGCAGTTAGCGTGACCGTCCATGCTCAGGTTGAAGCAACCCAATCGATCGCCAGAGAGACTGTCGCCGCCGCACTGCAAGACAACCGCCTCGGGCTGGAAGTATTTCATGACGTTCTCGATGACGGGCTGGAAGATTGATCGGTAAGACACATCCGTGATGCCGTCTCGGAGGGGAAAGTTGACGGCGTAGTTCTTCCCCTGGCCGATACCGGTGTCTCTGAGTTCGCCAGTTCCGGGGAAGTACTCGCCGTACTTATGGAAAGATACGGTCATGACGCGGTCGGTCGTATAGAAGGCCTCTTCGACACCGTCGCCGTGGTGAACATCGATATCGACGTAGAGGACGCGCTTCTTGAATCGGAGGAGTTCGAGAATTCCGAGGACGATGTCTGGAACATGGTTAGATCGCATCAGCTAGGTGAGTATGGGGGATTGCGCACCATTGACGTAGCAAAAACCGCTTGCCTCGCACTTTTTGGCGTGATGGAGACCACCAGCCCAGTTGATGGCGATGTCACACTTTTGGCGGTTCAGGCGCGCTGCGCCCTCCATGCTGCCACCGGCGCTAATACCACAAAACTCGAAGAGACCATCGAAAACGGGACAGTCGTCTCCCACATTGTACTTGCCCTGCTCTCGCATGAAGCTATCCATGTTATCAGGCGTCACCTTCTGCAGGAAGTCGATGTAATCGTCCGTGTGAAACTGGGTCATTTCGCCTCTGGTCGCTGGCTTCGCGCGCTTCGTGAAGGTCAGCAATGTTTTGCAACGAAAAGTGGTGTGGAGCGAGAGCGAGTGTCAGAGACCCCGCGGGAGAACTCACGTAGATTTCCATCTTCTGGTAGAGGTTGTACTGCATGATCAAGCTATGCGCCAGACGAATGCGATGAGGCTTCATAGGGTGTCCAGTGACGTAGGCATAGTTGCCGATATCAGAATCGTAAAAGTAGGCGACTTTCTTTGGGGATGCGCCGTTGAGCGCGACCGAGCCGAGCTCGACCCGAATGTCGTCGCCCATGACTGCGGCTGCTTAGAGAGCGTCGCGAAGCTGGAGCAGGAAGAGGTGCGAGAAAAGGCTGGCGTGAGAAGGAGGTATTGAATCGTTGGTGACCGAGATCTTGTAACTTTTTTTGCTCAAAGAGAGCTCGGCATGATCGATCGTAAGGTGGAGAGAGAATGTGGGAGTTCGAAAAGAAACCATGTAAGAGAGAGAGCACACGGCAGAGAGAGAGGCTGCCAATGCGAACCGCAGCCCAGACTCGGAGCCGGCGTTTACACCGGATTAATCTTACAAGCGGATCCCGATTGGCTCCAGCCACAGCGGATATCAGCCCCACGGTGCTGCAGCTCATTTGTTTGAAGCGAGGCTGAGCTCTAGCCACAAAAGATCACAGCACGTGACATTACTAAGCTCCAGAGCTGTGGCTTCCAGGCTGCCGGGCTGTCGTCAACGTCAATACGCTTCCACCTTGAGCTCCGACCATAGCAACGCCCTCCAACATCTTCATCACACCTCACCACCTCCATTTTTGTGCCATTCTCCACGCGCGCATCTCTACTAGACACTTTCATACACATCACAGACATCATGGAGCGCTTTAGGAGTCTACTGGGCGGTGGTGGCATGGGCCTTGGTGGAGCTGCTCCTGGCACGGTAAGCTAGAGCTGCTATTCAAGCTTCCTTTCAGAGGATGCTGGCGATCGAGTGATTGTGCTGACGCGGATAATGCTAGGATAACACGAACCTTATCGACAACTCGGAAACAGTCTACATTTCCTCCCTCGCCCTGCTCAAGATGCTTCGACACGGCCGAGCCGGTGTGCCTATGGAAGTCATGGGCCTGATGCTGGGCGAGTTTGTGGATGACTTTACTGTCAAGGTTATGGATGTGTTTGCCATGCCTCAGAGCGGTACCGGCGTCAGTGTCGAGGCCGTGGACCCCGTTTTCCAGACCAAGATGATGGACATGCTGCGACAAACAGGAAGGTTGGTTAATTCGACTGGATCAGCTCCCGTTGCACTCACTAAATCCTCTGAACAGACCCGAGTCGGTTGTCGGCTGGTATCACTCTCACCCTGGTTTCGGTTGCTGGCTTTCATCAGTTGATATCAACACCCAACAGTCTTTCGAGCAACTGAACCCCCGCGCCGTCGCCGTCGTCATTGACCCTATCCAGTCGGTCAAGGGCAAAGTCGTCATCGATGCCTTCAGACTCATCAACCCACAGCTCTTGATGATGGGCCAGGAGCCCCGCCAGAGCACCAGTAACTTGGGCCATCTCAACAAGCCCTCGATCCAGGCACTCATTCACGGCCTCAACCGACACTACTACTCGATCGGAATCAACTACCGCAAGACGGCACTCGAAGAGAACATGCTGATGAACCTGCACAAGCACGTTTGGACGGAGGCGCTGGAGATGGACGACTTCCGACACGAGGGCTGCAAGAACAAGGACCGACTACAGCAGCTGGTCACGTTGGCAGATGGCTACGAGAAGCGTGTGAAGGAAGAGACAGAGTTGACCAAGGAGCAACTGAAGACGCGATACGTTGGCAAACTTGACCCCAAGAAGCATCTCGAGGATGTCGGCCAGGAGCTCATCGAAGACAACATTGTGTCGGTGTCGAGGCAGATGATCGACAAAGAGGCGACAATGCCGAAAAAGGATGGGCCGGCGGGGAGCAAGGGACAAGCGAATGGGGAGGAAATGGAGGTGGAGGAAGAATTATAAGCGAGTGGATATGACGATGGCGAGAGAGAGGGACACTAAGATGCAAACCATTGATTGACGAGGCCACGGGATGATGGACTTGTAGGATTATCGGGCACCATACGTAGGCAGGCGTTGGCGGTTGGAAGGGACGATTTAGAGGCCCAGCCATGTCGCGAACTACTAGACAGGTTAGCATCGTACTCATGGCACTAATTCTTGCATGCGATTATGGTCCTGATTGGGTGTGAGCGTTTAGGTTGCGATGGGCGGTGGGCGGGACGAGGCAATCAACGGGAATGATTATGTGGGATGAGGTGTTCAACCCATCAAGATGCATTGCCGATAAAGATCCCCTGCAAACGTCCCCTGAACATGCAGCGAGCGTCTTCTTTGTTGACACATGAGCAGAGGTTGGGCAGCCTAGGATTTTCGCCCTTAAAGTCATGGGTCCCGTCAGGTCAGTCACGGTGTTGTTTCTTTTGGAGGGGCCCATGCATCCATCCAGGCTTGGAATTCTTCTGTCATCCAGACCCTTCCAATCAATTTAAACAAAGAGACCACACGAATTAATCCCGTCAGGCAGAGAAAAAAAAAAACAAAAACTAATTACCTGGTTCGCCCCTTTTTCATCTCGGTAGATGGGCAAGGGAGCCGGCGTCCACTTGAGGGACCACAGTCTCCCGTCATTAGTAAGTTCCAGTTCCTTCAGCTTTAACCCGCCCCCCGGCCCCCCTGACACGCGCCTGTTCCCGTCCCGAAGCTTGAGTACAGTCCAGTACATACTCAGTATTGAATTGCAAAAAGTATCTTTTCATGATAATGGCTTTTGGGTCATTTCTGCGATCACTTCTGAGCGGACTCTCCACCTCTGTCAAGCCTTCTCACGTCGCTGTGCAGAAGCTTCAGAAGGCGAGAGGGAGCCCAAGCCCACCGCCACGCACGAAACCACAGCGACAACGCACGCCGGAGCGGGATCTGCGGGACAAGAAGCGGGCGCGCGTCGACACCTGGAGCGCGTCGTCATCATCGCGAGCCCGCACACGGTCACCCAGAGAGACTCAGGTCCATCACCAGAGAGCCCGAGATCAATTACATGAGAGGAATCAGGAACAACAGCATCAGCATCAACAGCAGCAGCAACGGGCCCGCGACAGCTGGTCCGCCGCTACCGCCACCACGACGGCCACTGCCGCCATCACTAGGGAGGCCTCGGTTACGCGCAACAGCCACCACGGGCGTACTGACTCCCAGCATCGAAAAGTTCGAGAGAGCTGGCCAGCCTCGACAAGAGAGCCTTCTGCCACGCGCAGCCACGGACCGACTGACCGCGTTACTCGCCGTCACACTCACGCTCCATCGACGACGACGACACGGCGGGACCGCAGTCAGAGCCGCCATGGCACCAACCGGCTACTCTACTCGGCCAGCCCAGCCAGCAACATGGGAGTCGTCAGCGCCACCGACCGAGCCATGCCCCCGGACATTGTGCGCGAGGTCATCAACCTCATCGCCGCCCGCTTCAGCCACATCCCCTATGCTGTGAGCGGCCACGCTGCCATGGCCTACTACGGCTACGACGTCAAGCCCTTCAAGGTAAGCATCATCTGTCCCGAGCATACCCGCAAGCCCCTGAAGGGCTGGGCCCGGACACATGACATGCTTCCCATCCCTGGAAAGACGGACATCTGGGGCATTCCGACGTCCGACGGGCTCTTCCGCCAGGTCCGCGTGAGGTTCCCCTACGACTTTGGCAGCGCGCACATCGTCAAGGAGGGACCCACGGCCGCCGCCGTGCTGTCGCTGCCAGGCCTGGCCGACGAGTTGGCCAGGACCTACGTGAACGAGCTCAAGCACGCTGATCTGAGGAGGCAAGAATCTCTGGGTAAGGAGCTGATGTGGGTGCTACGGAGGATCTCTACCCTCAAGCATGACGACCACTGGCTCAAGCCCGAGAGGGCGCCGCACCTGGTCCAAGACCGGTTCTGGCTTCCCTTTTCCCTATCATACCCTGCCTCCGTCCCCCTATTCGCGGCGGCGGGATGGAGCATACCTAATGCGGAGAGCTGGTGTTCGCCTTAATGAGGAGAATTGATGTCGAGGGACGACACGACGGACGACGACGGTGTGAGAGTAATGGGAGCATGTGAACACGGGACATTTAATATTGCATACAGGCGGGCGCATTGGGGCATGCATTGGAGTTATCGGCATTTACTGGCATTGGATTGGGCAAGCGACAAGAAATTCCTGGGATTGGGACTTGATTTTTCGTCAAATATGAACGACACGATGCTTATGACTACCCAACAACATAGACTAATCACGATAACTACTCCTCTCTGTACATAGATAGTACCCGCAAGGTCAGAAAGACAGGACGGACCAATAGAGATATAGCATACAGCATAGGATATGTATATGGCCAAAGTTTATTGCATCATGACATGAGGTTGAACGTTGGTGAAGCTTGTCTGACTCGGGTGAGGCTGTATGTCGTGATGCATGCAATACAACACAACTAGCCTTGTGTCCGCCGCGATGAGGTAGCTCAGATCGGTCTTACAGAGCCGTAATCAATACATACCATTGGATGAGAGCGACATATCGGTCTTGGCCTAGGCAAGGATGCCATGCATAATCGCCGCGACTATTACCCCATGCCCCAGAAGCGATGCACCGGGGAGGCTCGGGAGGACACGCAGCACGAAGTCAATTCGTATTAGAGCAAAGTCATCTATCGATACTCTATCTGAAAAGCCCCGGAGGATCCGATCGACCTGGCTCCATGCTGATTCTCCAGTGCACTCCGATGTGTGGATCTATCTCACGGATTCCCTTTCATCCAACACAACTCATCCCCAAAACGTCCTTAAATAGGGATGACAAGCGGTGTGTCTTCAACCTTGAGCTGACGAAGCGCGGCTGACGATGTAGTCACCCCAGATCGTAGCGTAACTCATGTGGACAGTGAGGTTCTGGCTACCAGCCTCACAGAAAGGATCACCGGCGTCGCAGATAGAGATGGTCTTGTCAGCAATAGCCTTGCAGCCATCAGGGTTCTGGCGGGCGAGAACCTAGGAACGATGTGAGTAGATACCCGACGAGTTGGTGGTGAGGTAGACTTACGCCGCTGCCATCGCTGCTCCCAATGGTGAAGGACTGTCCCTTAACGAGGCTGGGATCGCCCATGACAATGATAGCAGCAACTGTGATGGTTAGCAATGATCGAAAGATGACGATGTTGCTATTGCTTACCCTTGTTGGAGATGGACGAAGGGAGGGGAGTGGTCTCAGGGAAACCGACGGAACTAGCACCGCAGAAGGTGTCCATGGTGACATGCGCGCCCTATAATAATGTCAGAGGCATTCGTAGCAAGATAAACAATACAAATACCTGAGAATACCCAAGGATAATGATCTTGGTGTCGGGGCACTGGTGGGTAAAGTCACCAACAAGCTGGGTCATGGCCGCAACGCCAGCCATCTGCGAGGGGTTGTAGGGTTCGAACAGAGCAGGGTAGATGAGGGACTCGATATCAGAGCCGGGGACAAGATTCTTGATACGCTCAGCGACGGGGCCCAAGACGCCAGGTCCCTGGGGCTCCTCGCTGCCACGAGCCACGACGATGTGTGCGCCGGAGGGGCACTGGGCCGAAGCCAAGGAGGCTAGGAAGGCCGCCATGATCAAGAATAGAAGCATGGCTCTGGTTTCCTTGACGTGAAATCCTAGGAAAAGAGGTATGAAAGGATCATTCTGGTGGCATGGCAGCCTTGGGGTCGACTTACTCTGTGTATGTATCAGGGATACTTGTTGTTTTCTGCGGGCGGCGGGAGGAAGAAGGCGATTTCTGCTCACGGTGGGTTGGAAAGCTTTCAAGAAAGGTCTCCAGGTGCGAGAAATGAAGGTGAAGAAGAAAGAAACAGAAGCTCTGTGGGCGTAAGGGTGACTTTATGATATGCGCTCTGGCAGTGCCAGAGATTCTGGCACTGGCGCGCCACTGCTAACTTGACAGTACCATCGCTAGCGAATTGTCGGCTCTCTGAGCCTCGCAGCAGGAGAAGCTGATACGAGACCCGTTGGGCTTTGGTATTGAGGTCGAGTTGACTGCGAGGGGCCATGGACTGGCCCCCTTTCATGTACAAGGCCAGTGTCACTTCACCTCTTATCCTCACCTCTTATCCTCACCCGACCACCAAAGATGCCATACCCATATATCCAATTGTCCCCTACCTTTCCCAGCTTCCACCCTTGTCCCAATACGTGATGAGCAGTCAAACCAAGACCCTATCCCTGAAGCTACACCGTGATCATCTGAACATGACGATGGCATTCAGGCGCGGTGAAACATGGAAACAGCAAAATCAGCAGCGATATCTCCGTAGGCAACCACATAGTTCATGTGGACGGCCAGATCATGACTTCCTGCTTCGCAGAAGGGGTCACCGGCGTCGCAGAACGAGACGGTCTTGTGGGAGATGCATTGGCAGCCGCCTGGTCGCTGGCGCGGGAAGATCTGGGTGCCTTTTGTGAGTCTTGAATCCTTATTTCGGATGATATTGAATTGTGTACTTACACCGTTGCCCTGGCTGCTTCCCGTGTGGAAGGGTTGGCCTTCGGTGGTGCTTGGGTCGCCCATCAGGACCAATGCAGCGACTGTTCTCTGTCAGGATCCAACGCAGTAACTACAGATGGTGATATAAGTTTACCCTTGTTAGAAACCTTGGGCGGCTGTGGCTTTGTAGCTGGAAAGCCTTCGGAGCTGGTGCCGCACATGACATCGGCAATGATATGAGCACCCTATGTCAACTCAGCACCCTACTTCTATTAATGACTGTTACATGGTTTGGGCTGCCTACCTGCGAGAAACCAAGGAGTATCATCTTAGTCTTGGGACAAGCCTTGGCATACTTGTTGACAACCTCAGTCAGGGTTCTCACGCCCTCTGTCTGAGACGGCTCATAAGGATCGTACTGGGCCGGATACACAAGAGAAACTATGTCAGAGTCTGGAATTCGATTCAAGATCTTTTCGGCGACTTCTCCAATGATGCCTGGGCCCTGAGCTTCGAGACTGCCTCTGGCGACGATTACATGGGCCCCTGAGACGCAGCCCGGACGCTCGTAGTCTTTGGCAGCCGCGAGAGATGCGAAGAGGACGGCGGTTTTGAGGATGGAAAGCATGGTTTCGGTTGAGATTGGGTGACTTTAACAGAACGGAGAGTTAGAGATGAGATAGTCAGAGTAGACGGGAGCAACCAACTCAAAGGTTATAGAGCAGGGAACCAACTTTGATAGGATAAGTGTTCTAAACGGCGGTTTAGAGAAGCCTTGAGAGGAACAGACTTGATACAACGGCAAGTTGACAATCAGGATGAACGATACAGTCCGGGTGAAAAGAACGAGTCGGGACAAAGACATGCAAAGACGGAACAACTCATATATTGTTCAAGAGTACCCAAAGCCCGCATGACATGTCCATCAGTTGCCATGGGTGAAACCATCCTTCAACACTGAATCACACTACATCTGTTTGGATGTGACGAAAACGCGAAAATAAGCCATCTCGCAACCATCACCAGGAACGAGACAAAAGACAAGGATTTCCTTTCTTTTTTCTTCTGTAAACCAACGCCACGACGATAAACAAAAGACAAGGGCTTTGGTTAAAAATAGAGCAATTAATTTACAAGAGTGGCTTCCCACCCCCTTGCTTAGGTAGTTGCGGGGGTTCGGGGGAGGTTTGTATGCCGCAATAATTAAGTCATCCGGGGGGCGACGGCAAGACAAACAAGAAAAAAACTACAGTTAACAACGAAAACAATCAATTTGAAACAAGACACGACCCAGAAAAGACAAGATGGCTGGCTCTTCTCTTGACGAGCTACTCAACGCCCCAGAGTCCCAAATCCGCTCTGTCCTTCGCGCCCTCTGCAGCGATAGAACGGTCCAGCGACACGCCCTCGAACACTTTGACGCGCTCAAGGAGGGCAGCAGTGGTGGTGGACAGAAGCGCAAGGCGGCTGGTGAGCTCTTGATATGCGTGCAGTGCGACCAGCCTTTTACCGAGGAAGAAAACGATAAAAAGGCGTGTTGGTACCACTGGGGTGAGTGTTTGGCAGTTGTGTGTATGTGAAATGAACAATGTGCTGATGACCATGTGACAGGAGAGCTTGAGGTTGATTATGATGGCGACTTTTGGGCGGACCACGATGAGAGATGCCATGGAACTATTGACACGGATGAGATGCGCGAGGAGTATCCAGATGGCTTCACATGGAATTGCTGTGATAATGCAGGGGGTGAAAAAGGTTGCGTGACTGGCAGGCATGAGGCCCATCCCAATCGCTCCAAGAAGGCATCAGGTGTTGAGCCATCGGAAAGTGAGGATTTGGATGACGACGAAGATGAGGATGATGAAGATGAATATTAGCAAACAAAGAATGGCCATGCCACGTCACTGCAGCACAAGCAACACCGTCATATCAACCTTCAACACATTGTCATGGATTTCAAACGTAACGAGATTCCCAAACTCCCAGCCTATGGATGGATCATGTTGCCCAAAAGGATATTTGCCCTCCGTCACTCTCCTTTCCTCTCCTCTCGACACGCACGTCAAAAGACAAGCCCTCCCTGGGACTTATAATTACACGACATGAAGAGCCCGCAAATCGTCTCGAGTCCCCAAAGGCCAGCCAGCATCATGTCATTACCCGATACTCCGTGCGCCACAATGCAAGTCAGTCTCGTCTCAGTAATCTGATCCTCCCCTGTCCACGTGAACCCTTGGGCTCCGACCCGTCGGGCCTCCAATCGTCTTCCCGATAATCTGGACCAGGACAAGAATGTGCAACATCCACCCCAGGACCCTCTTCTAATGATGGCCCTCTAACATAAATCCAACTTCTGTAGAACGTCTGTCAAGAGGCTGAGCCTTCACTGGCGACTCTGTTGCTGAAGCGCCCCTCGACTCTATATCAATGGGCCCCTATGCCCCCATGATGGGAACCTTCTTGTTTCTCTTGCCCAACAACGTGGCGTTCTCCAGGTTCAGCTCGAAAGCGCCACGCTGGCGATTCCGGTCTCGTACTTGTTGCCGGGCTGCAGCAGCCACAGCCGCCGAGTGCTGACCGTATCCCCTTTCAGTGCGTTCACGCTCCCGTCCTCGAGTTTCGTGGTGTTGTTCTTGGTCTCGGATATTAGTTTTTCGCATGCTCTGCTCCAGAGCCTGGGTTGCTGCATTCGGCTTGGCTGCCGCGTTGGGGTCTTGTCCATCGATCTGCATGACATCCTCATCCTCCTCTTCCTCTTCGTTGAGGGCACCAATGAATCTTGCGGGGCCACCCTTGGCACCGATCTGAGCTCTCCGCTTGCCCTCCTCTTCTTGGCGGTGCACAGCGTAGCCAACATCAAACACCTCACGAAGGTTGACGGCGCCGGGAGATCGGAAGTCGTAGCGCTTACCAGAATCTTCGAACTTGGTCGCATCAAAGGCTCGGAGCACCTCGGGTTTCTTCTTCTCCTCACGGGGGGTGGGGCCGTTTCCACGGATCCAAGGGTGCGCCAGGAATTCTGTAATGGTGTATCTCTTCTCGGGGTCCACCGTCAGGAGGTGGCTGATGAGATCCTGGGCAGACTTGGAGATGTCGTCCCACCAAGGCGACAGGAAGGTGTATTGGCCCTTAGCCACCTTTTCTGTGAGCACCTCGATGCTCTCATCGTAGAATGGTGGGAAACCACAGAGTAGTGTGTACAGCACACAGCCCAGCGCCCACATATCGACTGACTTGGAGTACCGCTCATCCTTGACGATTTCGGGGGCCGTGTAGCCAACTGTTCCACAAGGCGTCATGGTCTGGTTGTCCCAGACAATCTTGGAAAGGCCAAAGTCGGCAATCTTGATCTGGCCGATGCCGCCCGCGCCCTGGCCATAGATGAACTCGCCCTCGTCGACCTTGTCCTCATCGCCGGGTTGCTTGGGCTTGGGGTGCTTGGACGGCACAAAAGGAATGGGGTTGAACAGGATATTCTCAGGCTTGATGTCACTGGCAAGGGGTCAGCTATCTCATCCAAGGCCGTGCAGGGGCGAATGACGTCAGGAGGGGCATCACCAGAAATGATGTGGACTAGCCCTCTGACATCAACCACCAGGCAGCAAAAAATCATGACATACCGATGAACAACACCCTTCTCCTCGTGGAGATACTCGAGGGCCTTGGCGACCTGGACAATGACGTGTCGGGAGAGTTCTTCACTGAAGTATGTCAAGCGGACGATCTGGTGGAAGAGCTCTCCTCCGGGAGCAAGCTCAAGAACAATGTAGTAGTACTGCCGTGACTCGGAGAACTCGACAAGCTTGATAATGTTGGGGTGGTCAAGTTGGCGCATAATTTGCACCTCCTTGAGAATGTTGGATCGCTGCGTTCAGGTTAGTATTCTGTTTAGCTCATCCGCGAGTCTGCAGGCCAATTATCCTCGTCGAGAAGACAACGGAAATAAGTGAAAATCCGACGAGGATGGCGGCCCAGACATTAAAGAAATAATTAGGAGAAATCTTCTCGCACCTCTGCTGCCTTTGGGACTTTCTTGAAGTCTGGATGTAAATGCTTGTTTCCCTATGAAGGGGACAACCCCGTGGCGTTGGTAAATGGGGACAAAAGAGAGTACTCCAAAAGCAAGCAAGAAACACACGCATTAAAAAAAGGAGAAAGGGCGACGCAGATACCGACGACCCTGGGCAAGCTCACCTGCATGCTGTTCATCTCGTACTTGCGTACGACCTTGATGGCGACCTCGCCTCTCTCGCCCGTGGTGTCGCGGGCACGGTAGACGTTGCTGAAGGCGCCGTCGCCCATCTTGTCGACGAGCTCCCAGCGCTCGAGGCCAGGGTAGCGAGGGAACTTGCTCTTACTGGCGTTCTCCTCGGCGACGAGCTTGGCAAGCTTCTCATCATCGTAGCGCTTCTTCTTGCTCGAGTACTCCTCGTTTGCGTAGTCGTCGGCGGGATCTCGTGCGCTCGAATGTCCGTGGCCGGGGTCGCTCGCATTCTTGTGCTGGGCAGCAGGTTGTTGAGAAGCCTCGCTCTTACGCGGCGACTCGTCAGGGTTTCCGGCGCGAGCCTGCTTGCCTGGAGCACGAGAGTCAGCGCTGGTGCTACACTGACCGAAGAGGCTACTTACCGTGCCGGATAAAATTCTTTAGCTGTTGAATGGTGGACATGGCTGTCGAAATTGTCGCCTAGGCGCGACAAGCCGCCTTGCGAGAGAAATTTGGACCTTAGGTCTACTACCGTAGCAAGACGGAGGACAATGGAGTTTGCCACAAAAGTCGAGGTTAGGAGCTCGTGGTCGCTAGTTTGAGCGTGGTTCTCTGGTCTAGTCTAGGGCGCGGTCTGCCGTCTAAGTCGTGCGAGTCGTGATGGTAGTCGTCGGTCGTGTGTTGAGTGTCGCAGAGCTCAACAGTCTGGAGAGACAGGCCAGGCCAGGACAGGACAGAAAACAGGGCTGGCTGAGCTGCGGATGATGCGGGGTTTAACAGGTCGCAGAAGGGAGCTCTACTCTAGTGGAGCGTCTTGTAGGGGATCTGACGTCGTACAGTGACAGTGGCGTGTGGCAGAGAGTATGGGACAGGAGCTGAAGTAGTGTCGACGAGGAGAAGATCAAGGTTGAAGAGCAAGGCGTAGTAGGTTTGGAGAGGAAGAGATGGATGGATGGAGGTGAGAAAGCAGAAAAGGATGGAATTAGGTGACTGCCTTGTGGTTGGTGGTTGCTAATAAGAGCCCAGTTCTTTTTTTGATGGGGGGCGGGAGGTCAAGAGATTTGAGAGGTGACGGAGCGGAGGGACCTAAAGAATGGGAAAGAGTGGGCAGCCCAGCCCAGCCCAGTACCAGTGCAGCAAGGCAAGCCCACTTTCAGTGGCAGTTTTTAGCAAGATTCTAGGCCAGCGCCAGCCCAGGCGGATGGGGTGGAGATGGAGATGGGGCGTCCGCGTCTGCGTCTGGTTCCAGCGAGAAACCTGGAAATAGGTTGGATTGAATCCAGGGGGGTTAACGGAGGAATCTGGGGGTGAGGTGAGGTCACTGATGAGAAGTGAGAGATGAAAAGCCACAGCTTCGAGGCTGTTGTTTGAACCGATAGAGTGGAAGCAGGCAGCCTGGGACAGACAGTATTGGGATGAAGCCCAGAAAACTGGGGGTGAGAACGGCGTGTCCGGCGGCTGAGATGAGACGAGGCCGTGCTGAAAAAAACCAGGCGTGACGTTGACGAACCCTGTTGTAGAACGTTGAGATTGAATTCAAGCCGGTAGTGGCAGTTGACAGAGGGTGGAAAATAATTACAAAGCAAAGAGTTGAAAAAGAATCAGGACATTCTCGAGCATCAGATTCGAGTCAAGTCATGGGGTGGAACGTGATGCGATGAAGAAAAGTGACGAACTGGGACCAAAGACGAGACACGGCACCCGCGACGGGAAGCACCAAATGTCCGGGAGCATCACCCACGGAAGCGGCAGTACCTCGACGGTACAGTACATTGCATCCAATCCATCCATTACACCCCCGGGGAAGCGAACGCCTACGGGAATGACACAAGCTAAAAAAGGGTCCAGGCCGCCAAAGCCGCCGCGGAGGCTGCACACCTCGACACCCATTACTCTACGAGGACATGATGATGGCATCACCCTCCGCATTCCCTTGTTGAGTGGGCTAATCGGTAGCCACCATGTGCCTTTGCATGTGCTCTGTGGCATCATGACTTTTGCCTATTGCACTCTACAGTAAAGCACAATACAATGTCTTTTCGCCAGTAATGCACAGCTGACAAACCCTCATTCCTGGACGCTGGTGTTTCTCTCAAAGAGACTACAGGCTACAGCTGGGAATCGTGCTTTGGCGAGATCTCCGCCCCGCCCCGTTATGACGCTGCCGACGACGTCATTTCCCTGTCGCCAGTGGGCATTGTACAGCTCGACCCTCCAATCACGGCCTCTGGCTGAGCTGCACGCCTTCTTGGCTCCCCAGTGGCGCCTGTTCCAGCGGGAGGGTCGCTGAAATCACAGCCCGAGCACGCGCAGCTTCAATTCATGGATCACTCACAGCCGAGAGCGAGAGCAACAGCAACTTGGACGCTAGGAAGCAGCCACTGACCGTTCCTGCTCCAAGGTTAGGTTCCCCGGCTACAGCGGTCCCGTCGGGTCCCAGTCACAGTTCCCAGTTCTCCATCCATCAATGTAACTCGAGGCTTGTGATGATGGACTCTTGTTTACAGTATTATCTCGAGGCTAATCATTTTAGATCTCTCCACTGTCGAGACGTTTTTTTTTTTTTTTTTTTCTCTTGGCAGGCATCAGCTTGTTTCTTTTTCTTTCCCTCGTTATTTTACATCCATGGTGTCACCAAGCAGATCCGTTCCTCGACGGACGAGTCATGGAAGACCGCCTGCATCACTGACTATTGCTTCATTTCTGCAACAAGAATGGAAAATGTTGACCTTGGATGCTGATCATGACGAAGCACCGCGATACACCTGCATACGGTGCAACACAGGGCCAGCACCCAACAGCAGCTGGCTGTCACCTTCACTGAGGCTGGCCCGGATCAACTTCTTGCTGTCGCTTCTGGCAGACACACGCAACGTCAGCCCAAAACCGGCTTTTGGGTTTGGGGAGCGGGGGCTTGCCGCTTGGCTTTTGCGTCTCTGACAGGGTCATCCAATGCTTTGATGCCATCCATCCCATGCCCCATGCCCTCCATCGTCTGCCCGTCGACTCGGACGTGCCATCGTCCCCGTGAAGGTTGTCCTTGGCCGGGTCTGGACCTCGTTTGGACCCTGGCTGCATACTGTACTTGTACGAAGCCAAGGCTGACCCTGTCTCGTCTTTCGCTGTACCGTACGGATAACTCCCTCAGCTCGATACGGTGTCGTGTTGCTTGCCGACTCTATTTCTGCTTACCCGTCACTGATTTGACGGCACAGATGTTGGTGAAAACTCTTTTTCACTCTTGAAACGGCACTAGGTGCATGTTGCACGTTGGCTCTCTTCGGACCTTGACCTGTACCTGGCCATCATCTCCATCCTCAGCCCAGCACATCCTGGCCATGGACACTCCATCTCCAGTCTAGACCAATGTTCGCCCGGGATCTCATGTCTTTGCCAGTCCGGCATTTCCGCCCATCAAAATGCCGCCATCTGAGACTTCAATGCGAGGGGAATTCGAAAGGAATTTCTCTTTGGGGACTCTGGCGCCCATAAGCGCTATGACGCGGCTCTCTCGCTTCGTGGGACGTCTCTGACCAAGAAAGACGAGACAGATGCGTCTTGATGTGATGTCATGACGCGGCTGGCGACTGATGGTCAACACTTGCTGATCTCATTCACGGGAACTCACGAGCTTGTCTCAGCCGCTTGACGTTATCTCCCAGATCTAAGATGGATGTCGAGTGTTACCTTGCCCTTGACGTCTAGACGCATGCTATTAATGGCAGCCTGGAAGTGACCACGCCCTGACTAGCATGGATCTTTGAACAAGGCGCGTCAACGACAAAGGCGTATGTCGTCAGCGTCTTGAACAATGCGTCTGTGCCTTGCTTGATATTCCTAGATATGGAATGCAGGTCCCCCTGATCCTCTCGATACTGCTAGTTGAACACTTCGCTTTGAACAACTTGTATTCGAAACTACTCTCATCAATAACACGAAAACTCAACACAAAGATGTCACATATACACAGCGCCTGAACGACGCAGATCATTGCTATAAACACAATCATACATTATAAAACATCACGCCGAGCACGTCAAACTCCTATGCCTATCTTGGTTCACTTTGTACGTAAATATATCGCAGAAAAATGCACCGCCCCCGCGCAGCTCCCGGTCCTACAACTTGAAGCATCGATATGGGACTTCGTGGCTCTCTGCGTACGACCTGAGCTGCCTGTTCTTCCAGCCGTAAAACACCCTCAGGCCTAGAGCCACGATGGCCACGAACATCAGCAGTGCCGCGTTGACCCAGTGGCCGGTCGTGAAGCCGTCGTCGCGCTCTGATGTCTTGTAGATCCATACGCCGGGGATCTGGCCGATACCGCCACCCAGACTCACGTTGATGGCGATGGCTAGACCCGTCGACGCTGTTGTGAAGACGTTGGAACTGAGCCATCCCAGCATAGGTGGTATACATGAGAAAGAACCTGCCGTTGCTAATATGAGACCACCGTACCGTGCCTTGTAGGCGTGGACGGGTAGAGCTGCCGAGACGATGAAACCAATGGCGCCAACGGTCGAAGCCATGGCTGTGTGGACGCCTCGAGCGTTGAAGTGATCCGCCGACCACGCCACCAATACCTGACAGACTACATATACAATCAGCACCATTCTCTGTTCAACTACTCGAAAGACTTACCGTATGCAATGGCCCACGGAGGCACAGTCATCAGCTGGGCCTCGGGGTCAGCAAAATCCAATCCCACCGTGATGGACGGCGCAAACAAGCTCAGACTGGCAAAGGCCGGGCCTGAGGCAAAGTAGATGGCGTAGTGGGCGTACAGGCGCCAATCCGTCAGGGTCTCGCGAGCCTCGGCCCAGGTCATGGCGGGCTGCGACTCCTTACTACCCTCGTAGTACAGCCGGTGGATGGCCATGTCCTTTTCGGCCTCGGATAGCCACTTGGCGCGCTCCGGGTAGTCGGGCAGGAAGAAGAGCACCAGGAAGGCGGCCAGGCATGACGGGATGCCCTCGAGGATGAAGAGCCAACGCCACCCCGAGAGACCGCCCGTGCCATTCATGTGGCCGATGCCGTAGGCGATTGCGCCGCCGAACTAGACAGTGTAAGTCGCTAGACAAGTTGTTCATTTAAGGTTAACTCACTGCGCCGGCAAGTGTCGCTGATGCCAGGATAAAGGCGACCCTGCATATTGTAAGTATGTCGTGTCATGTCGTGCCAAGCCGGACCAAAGGCTCGTGAGCCCCTCGGCCAAACTCACCTAACACTGCGCTCGTCGTGCTTGTACCAAAAGGTCAGGTAGTAGACCAAGCCGGGGAACAGGCCGGCCTCGAAGGTGCCGAGCAGGAATCGCACAGCGGTGACGCTGGCAAAGCTGTTTGTCGCGGCCGTGAGGATTGTCATGGCGCCCCAGCAGAACATGAGGAAGGCGAGCCATCGACTGGGTCGCAGCTTCTTGAGGAGGATGTTGCTGGGGACCTCGAAGATGGCGTACGAGACGAGGAAGACCATGAGGGAGTTTACAAACTGCTGGTCCGTCATTTTGGTCTCGTGCTGCATGTCGTGGTTGGTGGACAGGTTGAGCACCATGGCGTTGCCGATGTTTGTTCGGTCGAGGAAGGAGAGGAAGTAGATGGCGGCCGAGAGCGGGATGATGCGCAGGTCCTGCTTCCAGAGCAGGTCGCGCTCGAGGGGGCTCATATGTACATCGTAGTGGACGGGGAGTTCCTAAGGGAACATCGTTAGAGGTGAGTCTGTGAGAGTCGAAGTGGTTGAGGTATTACATCGTCTTTGAGAATGGTCGAATCGACGTCGTCGACGGCTGCGGGAGGAGGAAACGGGATGGGGATGGGAATCTTTTCGGGAGGAGTGGCGGCCATGGTCGACATTGCCGCGCGCCGTCAGCGGCGGCCGTTTAAAGAGGCACCGAAGATGATGTCGTCGAGTTTTGTCCTTGATGGTCGGCGATCGGCAGGGGACAGAGGCGAAAGGATGTGTGGTACGGGCGACCCCTTTCTGGTGGATGGGCGATTATTTAACGCGGCGCGACGAACAAAAGAAGAGGCTATACTGGTCGTAAAGAGGGACAAGACCCAGAAAACAAGAAACGCCAAGGACGAAGGGGTCTATATATATCGTGATCTGGCCGGGGGTGGCGTGGTAGTAGAAGAGATGTGATTGAGATAAGAGAGCGAGAAATGAAATGCTTTTTTTTTCTTGTCCGTCTTGGTTCTCCAGTTCTTTTTGCAAACAGCACCACTTTCAGGCGCAGGCCCATGGACACCGCCGACTCAGACTCGCTCGGGATGAGAGGAAATGCGGGGGAGAGAGAGTGTGTCGGCGGCCATGGATGGGCTCCAAGGCAAGGATCCACTGCCGATCAGATCACATCAACACTTGAGAGGTCCAATGACTCGCAGTGGCGCCATGGGTCTTTCCCTTTCGTCTCTTGTGTGTGTCTCTTTCTCTCTCTACAGAGGTTGAGACTTGAAACAAGGTTGTCTGTAAGCCGAGACTGCAGAGAGCTTGTCTTTATTCCCGAACACCATCGCCGCCAGCCTGCAGAAACACCCGACATGACCCTCAAGTGCGGCGTGTCTCCGCGGGGATGCCTGTTTTAAAATGAATAAGAGGCAAAAGAGCCCTGTCTCACAAGCGGAACCTTTATGTCCCCCTCCCCCTGTCTTGTCCACTTGCTTTGATTGAGTGACGAGACGATGGACGGGGAGAGACAAGCGAACCGAGCCCGAGGCGGCTACCCCCACCCGAGATCTTCAAATCCCACCCTTCACGCGCAGCACGCGACTCGAAGAGAGTGAAAAAAAAAAGTCTTTAGAGGGCGAGCGACAGAAAAAAAAAACTCATCACAGACAAGGTCCGCTCGGCAATCCAATTGTTAAGCCTGTTGGCGAGCGGGGGGCCTCCGAGGAAGGATGCTACAAGGGCAGGGGAAGTTATTATTCAAGGCTGCCCAATGCGTGGAAAGGCGGACGTTGCCGTCATGACCCGATGGCTGATTATTCCCGAAACGGCGTTTGAGAGAGAGAATCCCAACTGACTCACTTTCATTCTTTCTGCAGCTCGTTTTTTTCCCGACCCAATTGCAGCCGCCGTGACACAAGGCTCCGCCCGTTATTTCCTAGACGGGTCGACGGCTTCGGCTCCGGGCCCGGAGTGGGGCATCCTCCGGTCCCGGAGTAAGACAAGGTCATGCGCTCTCACATTCAATTGTCCGGGGAAAGTAATAAACGCGAAAAGATTAGCCATGGGGTGGGAGATTACGAATCACAAGAGTCCACTTGGCTACGAGTTACCCAGATCGAGTATCCCGAAAGATAGAGGTTGATGCATTAGAGACTATCAACGCTGTGCGACCATCCCCTCTCGGTAGTCCTTTTCCCTCCTCTCTCTCTTTTTATTTGGAATCTTTGAAAGGGTTGCCCGACCTCGGGACGAGGTTCTGCAACCTTGGAGGTCAGTTGATCGTCAATGGTCGCGTTGCGCCGGCCGCGGGTTTAAGGATACCGAAAATGCCTGATGTCGCCATCATGCTTGTATTGTACTGTAACCGTCACATCAGTTGACTAACTGAACTGCCGTACAATGACGTCCCTCTATCTATGCGCAGAAGATCATCCACATTAATCCTCCGACGGCCAGACTAACCATGCCATGACCATGCACATCTTTAACCCAGCGCCAGCCCACAGCGCACCCGCGATCCCGACCGAGCTCTGAGCAAAGAGTCCTCCCACGACGACGCCTAGCAGCAGTAGTAGCGGCGCCAGAGCCCTCTGGTTCCTTGGCACGTTGTCAAACTTGAACAGGTTGCTGTCGGAAAACAGGTCGCAATACGCGCTCGTCAGGACCACGCTGATGAGGGCGTCGCGCCGGAGCACCCGGCTCGTCACTGCTTGTCCACAGCTCTGGAACGCCATGAGCGAGATAGGCACGAGCACGTTCCACGCGAGGTCGTCGCCGCCCGGAGGGTCCGCGCCAACGATGATGGCTGCCGCTGCTGTGAGGAGGGCTTGTATTGTGAAGGAAGCGGCGAGGACCCAGCGGCGTCGTGGGGAGAAGTGATGGTGGAAGCGACCAAAGACAAAGGAACCAAGGCAGAAGGCGGCGATGGATACGGCTGACTTGATGAGCCTTGGGCCTGGTGTTGTTGTTGCCAGACTTGCGAGGCCGAGACCGACATACACCGTGTTTCCTATCGAGGACTTGTCAGACCTATGTTTCGGTGAGTTCAGGTAAGACTAACCCGTCTGCATAGACACAAACGTGCCCCAAACTTGTATCGAGGCGCTGTCGAGGAGTCCGGTCACGACATAGCAGGCGAGGAGAATTGCATCTGTCCACGAAAAATGGAGGTCGTCCACCAGATGACTTTTCAAGCCAGTCCTTTGCCGTTTCGAAGAAAACCCTCCTAGCAGCGGCGTCTCTTCATCCGTCCTTCCGACGCCGTTGGCCGTTGTGCGGTGCATGGCGAAGACAGAGACTGATTCCCTTCTGGTCTCGGCTCACTCAGTCACGGCAACAAAGTAACAGTATAAGCTTGCTCTGCACCTCTGAACAAGCGCGAGACCAGATTCATTCAACGATTCAAAGTTGGGCAGTAAGCGAAGGACGTTTAAAAGGCCCCAAGGTAAACTTTTGTTCCGATGACGACAGTTCCTCGCCAAGCTTAGTGTATACCCACTTTCCTCGGTCAAAGGCCATGTTCCGTGGCAAAGATAGGAATGGTTACAACGGCACTAGAGCTAACCGATGCGTACCATTCCGTTCATGATACGCTGGTCTGGGCCTTTTTTGTGAGTTGTAAGAATGCAAGGGCATGACTCGAGGTTTTGCTTCGTTAGTTCCATGATTGTGTATGGCCTCAAAACTAGACCCTCTGTGTTTTTTTTTCACGTGAAGAGCGGATGGGAAATTCGTGCTAGACTACCAGATGCACATGCTCAAGACAAGTCTCACGAACGGTACTTGGGGGAACCCTGGTGGTTCAGTCCCATAAAAACAGATGTTGGAACAAGGAGGCCGTATCACAAAATTGGACTGGAACTCTATCTCCGGCTGTGACCATTGTGTCTGTGCCCAATGTGAATTTTTCCTGTCCCGATACCGCTACGGAGTTGAAACTGTTACTGTCCACAGGAATAGACCATGCCCAGGTTGACACGCTCCTGTCAAGATACCTTCATGTTGTTGGCCCAACCGAGCTTAACCACACAGGACAAGATCCGACTTGAAGTGAGTTTCTAGGACTGTAGTTGTTAGCCATGACTAAGGCTAGGAGACGCATGAACGCTTGTTCAGTTCGCTTGCTTTGAGATTCCGATTCATCCCCGTGCTAATGACACCGCCACTCCTTCGTTTTCAACGCGTCCATGTTATAGAATGGTCTAGAACAGTGAGATGATGCCCAACCAACGATACAATGCCAATCCTGTGGGGTTCTTGTCCGTACAGAGTTGACAAGGTCTATCGGCTACGACCTCGCCTATGTCGCACCCTTGCATCTCGGTCATCTTACCGATGCCGGAACCTTCAGACCGATCGGTGAGGAACAGAACCCCTGCTACTCATAGGCCCTATGCAACTCGATGGTGTCCAAGGATGTCATTACGATAGGGCCTATGGGCGAGTTGTTGAACATGTTATCTTCATGTCAACATGGTTTGACATCGTTCGCCATTCGCAACTCGCCCGTGGACAACCAAAGCAATATCACACATCACAAGCAAGCATTCAGAAACATTTGTTGAGATAACAAGAAGTCTCCGGACCCACGTAATCTCGTTCAGACATCAGACATGGAGCCGGCCAATAAATTTACTATACACAAGAAGTTATATAAATCCAAGAAAGTTGAAAACATCAAGCCTGTACGTCTCCTTATTTTTTGCTCTCCAGCTGTCTTCTCATTGGCAGCTCAACTCTTTGCTGCTCATATTTACAGGGTGGGAACAGCGGTAGCAGTCACGTAGACGGTACGAGTAACAGTCTTGGGGATGCACTGACTCTTGACCTGGTTGCCGGAGCCCCAGGGGTAACCGGAGGGGCGGGGGCGGCGGGTAGGACGGGTCTTGCGGGTGCGGGTGCCAGTGGGAACCTGGGTGGCAGAGGGAGCCTGGGCAGCCTCGGTGGTAGCTCCGGCAGCCTCAGAGACGGGCTCCTCATCGCAGTCCTCATCATCACCAGTCTCAGGGGCAGCAGACTCGGTAGCAACGGGCTCCTCGGCGTCAGTGGCAGCAGGCTGAGAGGGCTTGATCACCACAGAGGAGGGTTCCTCGTCGCAGTCCTCATCATCGCCAGTCTCAGGGGCAGCTGACTCAGTAGCAACAGGGGCCTCAGCGTCAGGGGCAGTGGTGGCAGCAGGCTGAGAGGGCTTGATCACCACAGAAGAGGGCTCCTCAACAGCAATGTCAGAGGGCTTGATCACGACGGAAGAAGGCTCCTCGACGGTGACGGAGGTGGGCTCCTCAGCAGCGGAGGAGGAGGCAGCACCGTTGGTGGGCGCGGGCAGGACGTTGGTGACATCCTGGGAAACAGGGGCGAAAGAAGGGCGGGGAGCACCCTCGGGGACGGTGGCAGACTCCTGGGTGGACTCCTCAACGGCCTGGACAGAGGTGGGCTCTACAGCAGCCGGGGTGGACTGGACAGCGCTGGGCTTGGCAGAGCTGGCAGCGGCAGACTTGGTGGCAGCGGGCTGAGAGGCAGCAGCGCTGGAAGCAGGAGTAGAGCCAGAGCCAGAGCCAGAGCCGGCACCGTTGGACATGCAGGCGAAAGAGATCTTGGTGACGTCGGAGCCCTGGGTAGGACCATCGAGAGACCAGGCCATGTTGACGTAGGGCCAGCAGATGCGGCCGTCAGCCATGGTGACCATATCACCAGCAACGTAGGTGTCGTCAGAAGAGATGGGCTCGCCAACCTTCTTGCCCTTGGAGTCGACGAGCTGGAACTTGGTGCCGGCGAACTTGCCCTTGCAGCCCATGGCCTCGAAGGGGCAGACGGGGTTGGAGATCTCCTCCCAGGTGACAAGGGCGTTGGAAGCATCGAAAGCAGCGGCGTGAGCGTTGGAGCAATCGTTGGCACCCTCGGTGACCCAGTTGACCTGGCTGTCACCGTCGGCAGCACCGACTTCGGAAGTAGCCTGCTCGCCGACGAGGGTCTTCTTGTCCGAGAAGAGGGCGATGGCGACGTTGCGGTTGTTGGTGCGGTTCTGGGCCTTGGTGTAGCCCTGGCCCATCCAGTCGTTGAGGGTCAGGTCAATAGCACCACGGGAAACCCAGGAGAAGATGTAAGAGTCGGAGCCAATGAAGCGAGCGAGGGAGCTGTAGGAGCCACCCATTCCACCCATGGGTTCGTTGCTGCCACCGTTAATGGTCATCTCGTTGGAGACCTTGACACCGTTGTTGCCCATGCCCTGGGTCTCAGTGTTGAGCCAGATGGCACCCTGGTCCTCAGCGCAGAGGGAGGCGAAGGGGGGCTCGTCGGCCTCCTCAAAGGCAATACCGGTGTTGTGGGAGCAGCCCCAAGAGGAGGAAGCACCGGCAATCTCCTCAATCTTACCGTCGGTGGTGATGTACCGGATGGCATCACCAAAGTGGCCCGAGGCGGAGCCAGAGTAGGAGGTGACGACGATGTAGGCGGCGTAGTAGCCGGCCTTCTCGGAGAAGACGAGGTCACCGTTGATATCGGGAGATGCAAGAGAGTCTCCGCCAAGACCGGAGCCACCGAGGAGGGTGCGGAAGGTCTGCTTGCCGTTGGTGTACTTGTAAAGGACAGGGAGGGGGTCCTTGGACTCTCCAGAGACGACCTCGTTGGTCAGGATGGCAAAGCCGTCATTGTGGGCAACAAGACCACCGGCCTCCTCACCAGCCTTGATGGTGACGGGAGTGCCAACAGCGGCAAAGGTCTTGGGGTCAACACCCTGGACGTGAACACCGGTACCACTGGCATCGAGGTAGGCCAGGTAAGCGGTCTTGCCATCGGGAGAGACGGCGAAGGGAGTTCGGCGGTGGTGAGGGAAACCGGTCCAGTAAGCCTCCTGGACGGGGTTGAAAGAGCTACCCAGAGTCAGGGCGTCGACGTGGTTCTCGAGCGAGGTGGAGGAGAGCTGAGCAGCCGCCAGCGCCAGGCCGGCAGCGAGGGTGAGAAGACGAGACATGGTGATGAACGACTTGTATAAGTAAACGACAGGAGTGAGTTAAGACGAAAAGGGAGTGTATGTAGTCAGTTGGACTAGTAAAGATCGTCGAAAAGAAACAAAAGAAGGTAATCGGGACTAGACCCCAGGTCAATCATCCAAAGCCAGCACTGGTTGAAGCTATTCTCTTCTCTTTCATTCTCGACCCGGGCGATATCAACTCTTTTAAAGAGCTTGAAGGCAGAGCTGACATGTTGAGGCCCCCGGCAGTTTCGGCCTCCGCCAAGCATCTCCAGACCGGCCGGCGAGCGGTGGAAAAATTCACGGCGCCCCGTATCCACGGAGATTTGGACCTCGAGGCCGGTCTCGAGCAGCCATTCATTTTACATCAGACAGTTAACGGGTGAGGGGTCACGATCCAGCATGGTTGTGCTGTTTCAAGCCCTGGTCATGCTTGTGTCAGCAATTCTTGGTCCTCAGCTCACCCAACCCCCGGCAGATACACTCGTCTTTGACTCTTGTGCATCTTGCAGGCCCCGGTCTGGCAATTCGAGGCTGGTGGGCTCACTGTGAGTGGATCGCCAGCGGTCGTCTGTCCCAACTGGGTCTAACGTGAGGCCTGAGTTTGTCTTTTGGGGACAACTCAAGAGGGGCGGTTTCGAATGGCGCTCTTTCTTGGTAAACGAGATGGAAGCAGGAGCATTGGTTTACTAGATGGCCGCATTAAAGAGAGTTTTCCAGGATGTGCTGGTCTGCTGTTGGTTGTCAGCAAGGTGTTGGTCGTGGTGCTGGTGTTAGTGGCACTAGGTGTAATAGTCAGTTGAATCTCTATACATTCTGCATTATAGACTCTCGACTTTGCAGATCAGAACCAAACATTGATTGACAATAGCCTCGCTTCATCTGTTTCTGCTCAGCTGTTTTGCGGATAGAAACCGATACCGATGGGGCGTTTTACCCCTTTCTCGGGTAGCCTTAAGGGGGGCCCAGCCTTGACCAGGGGTTTCAGGGCCCCTTGTTTCGAGAGGTTTCGGCTCGATCCTCTACAACATGGGAAGATTCTCGAACGGCGTTCAAGACGGGCCAATTATCAGGGTTTCCGACTTTGGAGCGAGTATTCGGGAGCGGGTATAAAGATGAAAGGGCCCTTGAAAGGGAGAAGAAAGTCTGGAAGGTTGCCAAGAATCTCAACCTCTGGGTGCGGACTCCGCAAACGTCCCGTCGGCTGGGCTAGCGCTTGTTCATCTGCCGAGTCGCAAACGAGAGTAGCAGATCATTTAGATGTAACCTGCCCTGTCCAGAAGTCGGATAGTCCGGAGAAGGGGAATGGTGCTGTCGTATTCAGGATGGATATGAAGAGAAATGGAATGCGTTGAGCGTGAGTGATCCCGTGACAGCACCTTTTCCCATACGAGCCCGTGTCGGTACCTCTACGGCCCAGCTTGTGGGGGAAGCTACAGGCGGCCGACCGCTGAAATTGCAAGCGGCTGTGCTGCTCACGTGCTGTAAATAGTCCCCTAATAGCCCGGCGGCTGCCGCCTTCAGACAGCCAGCGAGCCCTGACTAGGCCGGATTGGGTCGCCGCCTCAGTCATGGCTCAGTCATGGCACCCGCGTCCATTGTTGTCAACTCGTATCGAGTCGCCATCAGCCACAACAAAAACGCGCGCGACGTACGTCCATCGTTGAATAGGAGGCAAAGCCTGATTGTTCTTTGTCCCCTCGATTTCCATCCCTTTCATTCTCGTACATACATGATCCTCTAAAGCATTCATCTCGGAGACAATCTCGTCTCCTTATCCAGGATCCTTCATCTCCATCGTCGGCTTCGGTGTCAACATTCATCGGGCATCGGCTCACATCTCGCTCCCGATGATGCTCAGCTCTCTTGCTAGGCCCACGAGGAAGGGCGTCAGTGATGGCCTCCTCATTCTGGCCATGATTGGCGGTGTCATCTCTGTCATCTTGGCATTCATCGTCTTTATCGCTGGCACTACCATCATCCCTGGCAGTGGTGATAACCCCGATCATTTGTTCTGGAAGCCGTTGGCTCTGGTGACTGTGCGTGCCGCCTTTCTTTCTGTTGGCTCACTCATTTACTCACTCACTCACCACCCACAAACACCCATACTCATTCCATACTCATACTCTGTCATCTCCATCTCAACCTGTCGAAACTAACCACCCTCTAGTTTGATGGACTCGTCCCCAACAATGACACATCCAAGTTCTTGGTGCAACTAAACTGGTACGCCAGCTCATTCGGCTGGGAGTATCCCAATGCCCCCAAGAACCTCCCCAAGGCTGGCATCACATCGTCAGGTCTACGATGGTCTTCCAACATCGTCAACGACCTCCACCAGATCGCCAGGGACCTCAATCTTCCACAGGACACATGGGACTGCCCCAAGTTCGGAGCATACGAGGATCCTTGCGGCAACATCTTCTTTGAGGCATGGCGCACCTACATGGTCCACAACGGCTTGCCCATCTCCAGCTGGCTCCTCTGGGTCATGGTGACGTCGGCCCTCGTCCTCGGATCTTGGACTATGGTGCAGGAGTGGATGATTCAGAAGAGGCCTCACTGGATGAGGTGCCGGTGCATCATCGGCAAGCGATGGTGTCCCTGCCCTAAGGGCACCAAGGAGGAGATTGAGAACCACGATGACTTTGTGTGGGACAAGGTGCGGCTGTCCTACTGGACTCTCTCGGCCGCCTACTTTGGCACCGCCGCGACCCACGCCTGCGTCACGTCGGTGTTTTTTGTCAAGTTTCTGGGATACTTCGAGGAGCGACTGCCCGAGGGCATCAGCATGCGTCCCAGGAGACGGATCGCCTCCGAGGTCCTGTTGTGGGTGGCTTTCGGCATAAGGTGTTTTAGTGCCCTGTGTATGGCCATCAGGTGGAAGCTCAGTCGGAGACCCAAGGGCTGGCTGGACGAGCAAAGCGTCGGTCTCGACGGTAACAGTGGAAGGCCTGGTGATGCGCGTTATACTGACTAGATCTAAAGAGCGAGGACATATACCATAATTGATAGAGCGAGCGAATCGTCAACTGTAATTTCAAGTTATCGGGACAGGGCATTGGGGGATCACAACCTGGGTAGAGATATGGCATGATGGAGATATTCAGCCTCAACTCCAAAACCAAGACTTTGCCTCGTGTATGTAACAACTTGATGAGGTCAACTCCAAGCCAAGTCCACCCCAGGTTCCAATATGCCTATCTATCCGTTTAGTCACAGCTCTTAACCTGACTCGCCAACTAACCCCCCTCGCTTGGCCAAATGGTCGCGCCCAGATTTGTCATGACTCTGCACCCCGCATTCGAACCAGATCCACCGACCTGCCGCAACGCGGTTGGAGGAGTAGTTCGCAGCTAACGGGCAACCCTAACTCTGTCTCTATCTCCAGAAGGGCGTGATCGGCTCGATATCTGACCTCCGGGCCGGCGCGGCCGGTCCGGTCATGGAGTTGATACAAAGGCTGAGCGAGGCCGCGTTCAAGGGAGATAGATTTGTCTTTTGCTAGTGATTCAGTGACTCGACTCAATACTGTTACTCTGCACCTCATCCAAGGCCCAGCTCGTAACCCCCAGTCGACACTCACGCACTCAAAATGCTCTCCTCGGCAACTCTCCGAACCGCGCCCTTGCGGCGGCTCATCACCAAGCATACCACACGCTCCCTCACCACCACTCCCAAACCACGCCTCATCACCGCCCCTCAAAAGGTTCCCTCAAAGCTCACCATCCCGCGTTCAGCGTCTTTCGCCACCAGCGCCGAGGCCACGGCTCCCGCCCCCGAGACCGAGGTGAACACGAACTTTGCCGCCGTCGCCACGGGTGGCATCCCCTACCCCGGCATCCCCAAGATCGAGGACCCGTACCAGAAGCGACAATGGCAGCTGGAGCACATGGCTGGTGCGTTCCGTGTGTTTTCTCGGATGGGCTTCACTGAGGGAGCTGCGGGACACATCAGTGTTCGCGATCCTGTTGATCCCACTACCTTCTGGATCAACCCGTAAGTTGGCAATCTATGGCTCATCGATTACCCCTGAGGACTACATGACACTAACATGAGCCAGCATGGGCGTTCACTTTGGCATGCTCAAGGCCAGCGACATGGTGCACATCAACGAAGACGGCCAAGTCATCGGCGGCAACCGAGTCGCCGTCAACGCCGCAGGCTTCATGATCCACTCAGCCATCCACAAGGCACGCCCCGACGTGGACGCGGCCTGCCACGCGCACTCCAAGTTCGGCAAGGCGTGGTCGACGTTTGGCAAGCCCCTCGACATCATCAACCAGGATGCCTGCATCTTCTGGAACAACCAGAGCGTCTACTCCAACTTTGGTGGTGTCGTGTTTGAGGACCAGGAGGGTGCTCGCATCGCTGAGGCGCTGGGGCCCAAGAACCGTGCTGTCATCTTGCAGAACCATGGTCTTCTCACGGCTGGTGGTACTGTTGATGAGGCGGCGTATCTCTTTTCGCTCATGGAGAGAACGTGTGAGGTGCAGCTGCTCGTTGAGAGCAGTGGTCTTCCCAAGCAGATCATCGGCGACGAGGAAGCGCAGTACACATACAAGTACAACGCCGATCCAGTGAGTTTCTCTTACCATGACTTCCTACAGAATTGTGTGCTAATCTTGTTATTTAGGAATCTCTATACACCGAGTTCCAGCCTGACTTTGAGTACGAGGTTTGGCAGTCCAAGGGAGAGCTCAAGTCGGGTTTCTAGAGGTTGATGAATGGTCTTTTAATGTCATGATGAAACTGTAGCATGCATCTTGCTTCTAGAATAAGTTCTCTGCGTAATTTTCCTCTTGCTAAAGAATGGAAGTCCTTTACTTTCCGTAACTCTGATTCGATGGCAATCACCTTGATCGGCCTTGTTCGTGATGACTATTCCAGTGCCTTTCGGTGTCCGATAATTACCGGCTCTAAACCAGAACTAGATATGTTGTGTCGTCGACTTTCCACGTCCCCTTGATATAGGTTGGCAGTCAACCATCATCTCCTTCCTTTTGCTCCTTGACAGTTTCATCATCACTCATGAGCTCTTTTGGTCAAATTTGCTCCATGTCCAGCAGCACTGATGCAATGGCGACAAGCTCGTTCTACACCATTATCGCTGGAGTCGGCCCTGGCACAGGTACGAGTCCTCCAGAAAATATGTCCTCGCACTGACTTCTCAAGGTCGAGCCGCTGCTCTCCGGTTCTCGAAGACGTATCCCGTAGTCATGTTGGCTCGCCGACCAGAGAGCTACGAGGATACCGTGCGGGATATTCAGCAGGCGGGAGGCCAGGCGCTTGGCATAGTGGCCGACGTGGCAGACGCCGTGTCACTGAGCCGGGCCTTTGATACCGTGGGGGAAGCGTTGCCGAACTTGAAGCTTGCGGCGGCCGTATACAACGTCAATAGCGGTTTCATGATGAAGCCTTTCCTGGAACTGCAACTAGACGAGTTCCAAAACAGCTTTGGCAAAACAGGGTAAGCGGTTACTTTTCCTTTAGCTGGCGTAAATTGATTCTCATCTTCCAAAGGGACGCATTCTTCAACTTTGCACAAAAGACACTGCCTCTGCTGCGTGAGGCCGTCAAGGATTCACCACACCCACCTACATTGATCACCACAGGCGCCACGGCATCCGTCAAAGCCTCGGCTGGTTTTTCCGCCTTTGCCGCTGGCAGGTTTGCCATGCGTGCGCTGAATCAGTCTCTGGCCCGCGAATTTGGTCCTCAAGGAGTTCATGTTGCACACGTCGTCATTGACGGACTTATCGACACCCCAGCCTCCAAGGCGTGGGGCAAGACTGGTGTACCGGACAGCAAGATACAACCAGATGCGGTGAGTTAACTTTCCCCTGAGAATTGTTTATTACGAAACTGAACCGCAAGATTGCCGAGGCGTATTGGCACTTACACACACAGCCGCGATCTGCATTCACGCAGGAGATGGATATCAGGCCATTCTCTGAGAGTTTCTGAGCCAAGACTGGGGAGTCATTTACTTAGCTATGTTTCTCAGAAAGTTACTCATGTATATCAAATCCAAGAGGTGTCCAAGGAACTGATATGTTGAATGTTGGCATGAATTAACCTCCATGCCCCCACGCCGACACTTAACCTATACTCAAATGACATCGTCGGGAAATGATATGAAGAACCTTTTTTCAAGTTTGACGATTTTACACACGCAAGGATAGCTAACAGCCACTGTCAATATTCGAATCGTATAATGTGCTGAACTTCTCTATTTAGACACTTTAGTAATCAAGTAAAAGTCATGAAATCGAGGCGGATGGACCCGAAATAGCGAAAGACTCAGAGAGACATCCAAACTCAGTATATAAACTGTACAGCAACTCCTATTGAACTCACAGGACGTTATACCTAGCTAAAAACAGAGTCTCGAGGCATGGGAATGTCAAGGCCCTTAGAACTCCGCCTTGTGGGCCTCAAGAAACCCCTTCCAGGTCGTGGGCTGAAGTCCAACACTGCTCAACAGGTCCAGACTTTCCTTGAGGTCCCGACCATTGTAGTAACCCGGCTCTTCAATAAAAAGATGGTTCTCAAGCATCTCGTCAGCCAGCGGCTCGGGGAGAAAGCTCTTGTATGTCGCGGCATCAATGGGCACGAAGCGGGCCTGCTTCCCAACCACTTCCTCAAACTCGGAAACGATCTGGGTAGGCGTGTAGTAGCCGGCAGCAGCGAGGATCTGCTTGCCGAGAACCTCGGGCTCCTTGCGGATTGCAGCAACGACGTATTTGCCTAGGGAACACCCCGAGTTAGTGACATTGCTAGACTGTCGAGGACTGGGAGCTATGACTTACCGAGATCTGATGGAGTGTCAATAAGCGGGAACTTGGCCTTGTCGCCAACCGGGTACGCGAGAGAGTAAACACCGTCATCACCCTTCTTGATCATCTGCAGTGCGGTAAAGTTGCTCATGAAATAGCCCGGAAGAACAAAGGTGCTCGGGATGCCCTTGGAGCGAATGTACCGCTCCACCTCGGCCTTGTCGTCAAAGTGAACAACGTGCTTAAGGCGCCCTCCAGTGGTCTCGGTGACATGAAGGAGAGATGAATAGATCAGGTGCTTGACACCAAGGTCAGAGGCAACGTCGGCAACGTTTTTGCCATGGGGCAGCTCCTGGCTTCCACCGGCGGACATGAAGTCGGGGGTAGTAACGAGGAAAACAGTGTGGGAGTCCTTCAGAGCAGCGGTAAGCGTCTCCTTGGAGCTCATGTCGGCCTGCAACGTGTGAGTTTCAAGACATGCCATGAGTCGAGGTTACATGGATCGGACGGGCTTACCGCAACGACTTCGACGCCCTTTCCGGCCAAGGCTTGCGCTGCAGGCTTGGAAACATCACGGGTGATGCCTCGAATCTTGTACTCCTTCGAAAGGACGTCGTCGGCCAGAACAGCCCGGATGACAGAGCCGCCCTGAGCGCCAGTGGCACCGAAGACAGTCAAGAGCTTGGACATTGTTATGACGGGGTGATTTATCCAAAATAAAAACAGAGACGGAATTTGTCGTGGGTGTGCAAAAGTGTGGTCGGGATGATAGAAAACAGATGGATGGCCAAGGCATTTGGAAATGTTCCGAGACGGATGGCTTTATACCAGCAGCGATCCATCTTGGAGACTCACTATGACACTTGCATTCGAGACCTATACACCGCCAAGTATACGCGTAGGTCAAGATGAGTGCGAAATGCTTCCGTAATCCTCACGAGTCAGACCAGCTCGGGGCATCGTGAAATACCGAAAATGTCCACCAGATAGACTTCATCTGCAAAGTTTGCCCGAAAATTTGTAAACCGTAAAGCTGGAATCACTATTCATCCTACAGGGTACTTTGTCAGTTTTATCAAAGAACTGAGGGCCAGAATAGTTTCGGTTTTCCGAAAAACCCTCTGTAATTAGTGATAAAGAGGGTGATTTGTCCAGATACCAGGAGACTAGGTTTCATGATCTTCCAGATAATCTTTGTTTCTCACGTCTTTTCACATTAATCCATGCCCCCACGTATTGAGAGAGTCCGTAAATCAAGTTTGTCCGTGTAGTATCTCCCCGTGCTTGGACCGGACAGCCTCTCGCACTATATCGGACACCGAAGACAAGTATCACACGGCTTATTTGTCAGCCCACCCAATCGGAACTTCAGAAGGCCGAGTTTGTCATCCGACCTGCAACACTGATTGGAATATCGTTCTCGAGTTGTATAGTAGACGCTTCAGCAAATGCCGATGAGTCTGGCGCAGCGGGACGAGAAGGGGCATAGAGAGTCGGGGATTGTTGATCGCATGAGGCGGCCTTGCCCGTTTCCCCCAGCTGTATATAACCCCCCCAAGTACACGGTACGGTTTCCTACGCAATAATACCAACTCAGAAGACCAAAAAGGACTTGGTTTCTTTCACAATCCTTATAAGCAACATGGCCCAAATCGCGAGAAACGTTGCCCTCCTAGGCGTATGGACCCTCTTGTATGCCCAACAACATACTCTGACCAACTTGTAGGCTACAGGAACGCTGGGTTCTCACATTCTCACTGCCCTGAAAGGAGCTGGATTCTCTGTCACTGCCGTCCAACGCAAGGAGTCCACAAAGGCTGTTCCTGAAGGTATCAAGTCCGTCAAGGTGGACCTAGCCAACAAGGACGACCTTGTATCGGCTTTCAGGGGACAAGATGCAGTCGTAAGGTATGAAGACAGATACCCCTGCCGGTACCGAGCTGACGCCTTATAGTGCTGTGCCGAAACCTGCTCTCTTGACAGAGAAGATCATGATCGACGCAGCCATCGAGGCCTCGGTGAAGCGCATCATCCCATCGGAATATAGCACCAACCTCGAATCACCTTTGTCCCGGAAGTTGCCCATTGTCACTGAAAAGGCAAAGATCCGCGAGTACTTGACCAGTGTTATTTCATCCACCGACTCACCCACGACGTGGACTTCGATCAACAACGGTCCCTTTTTCGAGATGTGCCTCAGATTTGGGGTGTTGGGCCCCAACCTCCGAGAGAAGAAGGCCACCTTTCATAACGGAGGTAATAACATGATTGGCACAACAACTCTGCCAGATATCGCTACTGCCGTTGCCAAGGTCCTCGACTCTGCGCACTTCGCCGAAACTGCTAACCAACCCGTGTACATTTATTCCGCTGCCGTCAGCGAACGTCTCCTCACCGAGTTGGCATCCAAGGTCACGGGCATTGACTTTGGCACTGTGAAAGACGGAAGGATCGCTGACCTCGACGTCGACGAGCTCGTCCGCGACTCTGATGAGAAGAGAAGCAAGGGAGATATGTCTGGAATGTTTAACTATTATTACCAGATGATGTATGGAAAAGGCTATGGTGGTACGGATTTCAAGGAACTATCGTGGAATGATCGGTTGGGGCTCAAGTCGATGACGGAAGAGGATCTTGAGGGGGAAATCAGGACCGCCGCGGTCGAGTTTGGTCTTATCTGAGTTGGAGCCAGGAATTGGGGAGGCAGTCAGAACAATAAAGCAGAGTGTTGATGTTTCCAAAAGTCAAGGTCGAGATGAACTGCTCACACGCCCAGCTCAAGTGTAAAGCTCTAACCTTTGGGACTCTATGTAGTGAGAATATTCATTCGAGAAACGCAAGGGCCTGATTAGTGTCAGAGTTGCCTGGGGGTACTGTATCTCGGTAATCTTGGCATTGTCCGATAAAGTGGCGCCGCCAGGGAGCTACAGTACAGCATTGTAAAAATCCCCGAATGTGCTGTGCTTATGAGGACATGATGCATCATCAACCGCTCTTTATCGGACACCGAAGCATACAATGAGTGCGTCCGGCACGGCATATCCTATAACAGGGTCCATTTCCAGGCTCTCATGCACGTCATGCAGACAGAAAAAACTCAAATGTGACCGCGTCCTACCTCAATGCGGCCGCTGCGCTAGGGCAGGGGAAGAAGAGTGCAGCTTTCCTACTAAAAGAAAGGTAAACAAGGGAAAGCGGAAGCAAGTCCGTGATCTTGAAGAGAAGCTGGGTGAGTACAAGACCATGGTAGAGACTGGAGATTAGAAATACTTATTCGGGTCGCATGCATGTTTCAGTCCAGCTTGAAAGTCGCATACAGACTCTCAGCGCCGGGGAAGCAACGCGCCCAGAGGAGCCAGACACATCTTCTAGTACCGGTGCCTTGGATGGTAGCAGCGGAGGTGTCGGGGTTGCTGAGCCACAAGATGAGGGTCAGCCATTCTCCGAAGAGGTGGCCGATGAGGAACACCATGATGAACATTCTCCAACTGATGTTGCTTCAACCGAGCTACTGGAGGAGCTGTAAGTCATTTCCTCCCCTTTAGAAGCATGAATGCTGCTGCTAACTCGTAGAAGAACGGCGCTCTATTTCGACAAGCTTCACCATGCGTCGCCAATGATACATCGCTCTCGCTACTTGTCTTCTCTCCGCCTTTCCCACAGCTCACAGCCCCCAGCATGTCTGCAGCAGATGGTAATGGCAACGGGTGCAAGTGTCATTCCGATACATGCCCCCTTGGCCAATTCTCTATACAAACGGGGGAGAGCACTAGCCGAGGCGGACGAGATGAAGGTCGGTCCATCATCATGTCCGCTACCTGCGTTAGCTACTAACCACCTCCCGCAGGACCAGCAGGACCATCCAGTTTGTGTCGCTCACGTTCAATGCTGGCTTCTGATTGCCAACTTTGAGGCTCGAAATGCAAACTTTTCAAGAGCGTGTGTCAGCCTGGGTCGAGCCATCCGGATGGCACAGCTGCTCAACCTACATCAACTTGACCGGGACAGCAACAGTAGCCCCCCTTCCATATTTCCTACTATAATGCAACCGCCTCAGGATTGGTGTGAACTAGAAGAACGGCGCCGAACGTGGTGGGTTGCTTACGTCTCGGATCGACTGCTCTTTGCAACTTCGGGTTTACCTGCACTTATCGATGACCAGGACGCAAGTTTTACCCCTGAGACACGACCAGAAGGTGGATATTGACAGCTTTTTCAAGGTCTTTACGTTACTGCCCGCGTCTGAGGAGGCCTTTCAGAATGGCTCTCCCGAGCCCACGACCACACTGCGTGACGCATTGCAGAAAATCGACACAACTCCTTCGACTTATGGAGCTCGAGTCATGGCGGCGTCGCTATTCTACCAAGCTTCCAAGACAGCACCCCAGCCGAACTCGGACAATCAAGAAGATGATGAGTACTGTCAGCGGTTACAAGGCATCGACCACGGTTTATCGGCTCTAGCAGACATGCTCCCAGCCAACCTCCAGCTGCCACAGAACTCAGCATGCCAGCACGCCGTCTTCGTCAACATCCTAATCCATACCGCCACCATGTGCCTCCACAAAACTGCAGCTCAAAAGGCAAAATGTCTCCAAGGGCCTGAAGCAGAGCTCCTGGCACGCGAGAGCCACAACAGGATGTTTGCAGCCGCAGTCAAAGTCCTCGACGTGTTTCAGCACACGCGAGATCTTGTCATGGCGCTCCAGAACCCGATCCAAGACTACACGGCGTACATCGCTGCTCTAGTTTTCCTTCAAGACTTCAGCGTGGGGAGAAGCGTGCAGAGCAAGTGTGATGCCCTGTTCTTGTTTGGCATTTTGCGAACTGCCGGCGAAATACACGCCGTTGCCCGCATGCTGTCGGTTCAGCTGGGAGCTCAATTGGAGAATTGTGGCATTGATATACCTGAGGATGATGAAATAGATCTTGACAGTCTCGAAGCTTATAGAACAAGAAGAAATCGAGGCTAGATCGTGAAAGCCATCAAGAGATATTTGAGAATCACCAGTTTCCAGACTGTATCTATGCTCAGATGTTGAGTCCCGTGTGTTCAGGGGCTAGTCTGACACCTAAGCTGGCATACCATTCAACACTATAAAGTATTTTGGTACTACAACTGTTCATGAGCGACAAGGCAAAGAGATCGATCTCGATACAATCAAGACTTTTCCTGTTTGTCTCTTCCCAGTTCCACGACTGATACGTTTGTCAACATAGGTACTTAGAGTAGCGTCTTTCGCCACCACTTCTCTTCTTCGTCCAACCACATCTTCACGTTCCCGGGCTGATAGAAACCATGTCCCTCATCTGGGGCAACAATCAGCTTGACATCTCCTCCTGCCTCCTTGATTGCATCGGCCATTTGTTCTACCTGGTCCAGAGGACAAACCATGTCCTTCTTTCCGTGCAACAGCAGCAGTGGTGCCTTGGTTTTGTGGGCGTCAAACAATGGGCTTCGCTCGTGGCAAATGCGGTCCATTTCGCCCTTGTCTACTCCCGGTCCTAGAACCAGATGTTCCACGTAGTCCGACTCCAGCTTGTGGGTGGATTCGTCGAGACGTTTAACGTCGCTGATACCAGAGAGACAGACACCACCAGCAAAGGCCAAGGGGTGGCGAGTCAGGGTTCGAAGGGTGTTGTATCCTCCCGCGCTGACACCAGTGATGCCTGCTGCCCCAATCCTCGTTTTTCCCGTCTCAGCGAGGTAGATAGCAAACTCTGCAGCATCATCCGAGTCCACCAAGCCAAAGTTGCCAAAGAGAGCTTCTCGATACGCGCGGCCATGGGCGCTAGATCCATTGTAGTTGAGGGCAAGATATGCGTACCCCCTCGATGTGAAGTACTGGATCCTGAGTTTGAGACCCAGTCCTGTGAACGAGGTGGGACCTCCATGGCTCAGCATGATGAGAGGCGGCAGATCCCCTTCTGGTGCCACGAAGTCGGGATTATGTGGCATCCAGAGGAATCCATGGATTTTGCGATGCGGCTGTCCTTTGGAAGAGATGGTGAGCGATTCCGGCTGAGAGTATATAGAATCCGGGAAAGCCTCCTCGGTCGAGCTACGCAACTTTGTAATCTGAACAGAGTCGGCAATGTTAACTCGGTAGAGCGCTAGGGCAGACGTCGTTCCAGCTCCCATGATGATGAACGAAGTATCATCTAGACGAGCCACTGAGTCCAGAATGACCTCGGATAGAATTGATGGATCTCCAACTTCTTTCCATGAACCCGTCTCAAGATCAACAATAATCACCTTTGATACCCCAAGGGTGACGGGAGCAGCAACCAAGAAGCGGGACGATAATGGTGCGTATGTGTGACTGACAAGTTTTAGCAAGATACTACCAGTCAATGAATGTGACCTATATCTCACCTTCCTTGAAACCAACGCAGGTCTCCAAATTCCGCGTTGTCCAGGCCTTCGAGCTTAATCTCAGCTGGTACATCTGCACCAGGGGCGAGTCGGAATAGCTTTCGGAATGCCTCTTCTTCTTTCCCAAAGAAAAGACTGCCGTCGGGGCCCCATCGAGGTTCAGCAACTCCTTCACGATTCTCTCCGGCGATAATGTGAACGTCTGAAACTGAACCTTCCGGGTTCCAAGTCGCAGAGTACAGCTTCGCCGCGTCAAAGGGAAGGTCTGGGTGGTTCCACTCCAGCCAGGCGACTTTTGTCCCATCAAAACTGAAGTGAGGTGTGTAGTAGAAATCGGCATTGTCCCGGATCCGCCTGACTTCAGATGTTTCAGTGTTGATGGCCACAATGTAGTTGCGGATTTGGTCTGGTGTGTCATGCTCGTGGTCTTCCTGGTTAGCCAGCACCCAGGGAGAAGCCGGGTTGGCATCAAAGTTCGAGTATCTTAAGTTGGGGGATGAGGTCAGATGAGTGACTTCCTTGGTGTCTGGGTTGAGTAAATGAACCGTGTTTCCCTTGTTGGAGAATATGATGCGATCATCAGACAGGATGGCGTAGGGTGAGCCTCCATACTCGTAGACTGTGTTTTTGGCGCTGTACTCGGCTGGAAGTACCTCATTCAATCCGTCATTTGTGATCTCGACGATCGCTGTACTTCCATCTTCTCTACTCTCGGTGTAAAAGGCCCTGCCGGACTTGGGCTATCGTCGACCCGATGTCAGCGGTCGTTCAGTTCACACAGAAGAAAACTCACACTAGCTCTGGGGGCAGAAAGGCTTCGGGTTTTTGAAGCAACAGATTCAACCGAGATGGGCGACTTCCATTCCCCGTAGGGAGCAGTGGTCTTTGACGCCATTTCAACAGATGTTGGTGGTGAAGTCAAGTTTGGTCATCAAGTGCGGGGCGCATCTTCCTGAAGGAGCACAATCAGTTAAGTTGCAGGAACTGAGCATGGTACTTTTCTTGGGCAGCATTGCAGTAAAAGCCACCCGAGTTGCTTGAAATTTGTTACACCTACGCAATCTACTCCTCATAGGTACATTCAGAAATACATGCAGCGAGCGTTGCTCTGTGGGTTGCATTGGTATGTCTTCCCGTCATCATAGCCAGTAGATTTGCGTTCAGAGCGTTGGGTTTTCACAGTTCTTGCAGACCAAGCGTTAAGGTTCCTAATAAGATACAATTCATGGTCTCGACTTTTATGTTAAGCTATAATCCCGTGTGTGAACATGGCTGTCTTTTTCTCTTCCCTTTCCCATGAACCCCCACTTACTTCCCTCCTCTCACTCATCAAGGTAGCCAGGGTTCTCTACGCGCCTCGAGCAAGGGGCTCACCCTTCTGGGTCTTGGCCGCGCGTACTTCTCCAGTCGGATGGTCTGGATAGAAACGAAGCCAGAGGTATCCTCGGGGCTGAGACCCTCAAGGGTGTCCATGCTAGCCTGCTCCTCACTGTACAGGTTGAGCCATGCCGCACACAGCAGATCTCGGACCTGAGGGAGGACCTCCACTGCTATTGCGAGCATTGAAGACAGCCTGATAAAGGTTGTATTTCATTTCATACGATTAAAATTACAAAATGATCGCCTATATGGAAGCTATCGAATCTTCTTCATGACATGTCATAAGCTACGGTTCACAATAAGATCTCTTACACCGCAGCAGTACTAGTCCAGCTCAAGGATACAACCCAGCCAGAACAAAAACTTCCAACCCAGAGGGATCGTTCATTCCAGGCTTATTCATTTCAGAGCCACTCGCCCCAAAAGCAACCTCTGACCCAGGGACTATAATAGTCAGGGTAATGCCAGCTGTCTTTGCCTCTTCCTTCACCTCTGCGATGATGGGATTCCTGATTGCGCAGTTGCTAAACCTAGGCGCGTACAGATAGTTCATGCACTTTCTCATGCATGCATCCCACCACTTAGGGATACTTCTTGTAAACTCCTAAGCGCAGCTCCTCAGTCCTGTGCAATACTCCTTATACCACGGTAGGTTGCCTAGATCAATAGATGTTGAACGGCTCACCAGCTTCAACCACTTCGGGAGGGTTGAGTACTCCCACCTCTGGACCACAGTGGTCACCCCAAGACTATAGAGGCAGAGGAACCAAGACTTACACAAAACACCCATCACGAAATCGTTCGCAAGCTGAATGACAAAGAGACAAATACCCTACTATCTCAAACATATCCAGGGTTCTCAAGAATATGGATACAAGAGTGACATGAGAAAAATTCGAGAAAAATCTCGCCTCGTTAAGGAGACATCCGGTGGTTGAGCCCGAGTGCTGAAGGGCACCCTTGTGTGAAACGCAATAATTTCCAACCATCATCCAACATACATATCATCTCATCTACTCATATTACCTTCATCATGGTACAAGATGATCTACGATGTCGTTGCAGCATACTTTGACCGTGGCTTGTTGACAGCCGCCAACACCAGGAACACCATGCAAGGTACGCTCCCACAAATGTCATCGCCGATGAACAATCAGCAAGAATTCGATTCAAAAGCAACTTAATCGACGTCATTATCCACGTGGTGCTCGCCTTGATCAGGGCGCCCTGTTATTTACGAGCAAAAGATTTGGCCTCGTGATGCCCGGCTGTCGCATGTCAACACCACAACCAGGTGACCCACGTGTCGTGATGCATCCCACCCAGGAACAAAGGTCACGTCAAAACTACAGGTACATCAGGCGAGAGTTAGTACTCACTCGTCGTTCTAAAAGCAGGGCACTTTCGCTTGAAAATGACCACAGGAGCCGCATTATCAAGGCTGAGTGGAAGAGAGTGACCTTGTCGCGAGCAGCAGTAGAGGTGTTTAAGAAAGAGATTAAAAGTCATCAGGTACGGGTATTTACAGCTTGCGTCAGATATATACATGGCACCCTGCCTCCCCAAGGGCTAGTCCAGCCTTCTTCTACCCACAGGCCGTCTCTTTACGGGATCTAGCATGGGTTTCTGGATCTTGCTGAGTGCTTCCTCAGGACTCCGGCGGATGTCCTTCAGTGCAGAGCCTTCTCGGCGGTAGGGTGAGTACTTCGGTGAGGGTGAAGGTGAGCGACGGTGAGAGGGAATCCTCCACGACGCAACGGACTTGTACTCAATGTAGCAGGACGCGATGGTCTCCTGTCGGGGGGTAGGAGTGTCGTCGGAATCTGGGGTATCGTTACAGAAATCGAAAGCGTCGCTAGCATCTTCAGGAAATTGAGCGGTAGGAAATTCGTCCTCCTCCAGATCCTCCTCGTCAAGGGTATCGTGAGATTGCTCTCCATCGTCTAACATGTCCATCGGCGGCGGGCTCTCTGCGCAATCCGAGTCTGAGGTGACAGCTGTGTCACCATCGTCAGATTGCGAGGTCTCATCATCGTCGTGAACGTGTGTCAGGGTCAGGCCAGGGCCGAATGGCCCTGACTCTGACCCAGAAAACGACATGGAGCGTGAGGGAGGGTTGGAGGAGTATTCGTGCGACTCCGAGCAGCAAGCCGGTGATGAGGCTGAAGACTCGGAGTGCTCTGCCTCAGAATGAGGAGGCGAGAGGGGGCCCTCAACAGTCATGGGCCGAATATTGGTATGAATAGATAGAGGTTCCTTTGTCATGATGGACTCGCCATCAAAGAAACTGGGGAGAGCATCATCGACACTGCTGGCCGTGGTGCCCTCGGTTTTGATACTGTTGGTTTCGGAGAAGGAGGATGAGGATGCGATAGAAATAGTGTCATGATCTTGATGATCATGACGGTCGAGGTAGTTGTCGGGGAGGTAACTTGCAAAGTAACGGACGATGGAGTCAAACGACTTGGTCCGGAAGAGCTGGAGTGCGTACTGCCAGTGCTCAGAGTCCATCAGCTTGGGGTTGGCGATGATCTCGACAGCAAGGGACTCGAGAGATTCATGTAGCTCACGAATCCGCTGGCGCTGCCGGTCGGCCATCAAGCGATGGAACTCGTCGGTGGTATCAGCATCGCGGGAGATTTCGTAGACGTCGTGGTGAAAAGCTTCGGGGTCTTGTAGGTTGAAGGTGAAGGTGTTGTACTGATCGTGTAGTTTGGTAAAGAGGTCATCCCTCTTCATGCCGAATTTCCAGGCCGGCCATGACCAGCCTGGATCGTCCATGTCGAGGTCACAGTCGATGGGATTTGGTAGAATATCGTGAGTGGTTGAGTAGAGTGTCCAGAGAGAGGGCCCAGGGGGGTGTCGCGTCAAAGCTCGTGTGAGCTTTTGGATCTATATCATGGCCATGGCGAGTATCGTTCAGGGAGTGTTCAGCAGTCACAGAGGGCGCTGAAGCAAGCAGTGAGAGCGTTCGTTCGTGGGCTTTTGGGCGGAGTCTGGGAGTCGTGGGCGGTTGGATCTTGGGGATATGGAGGCGGGCGTGGTGACGAAAACAGGATGCACCAGTCTTGGGGGTGCCGTCGATAGCAACATGATTCCCCTTTGTGCGTGGCCCCCAACCATGCAGGCATGAATGCCTGAGGCCATAAACGTGGCTGCCAAATCCGGCTCTGATTGGATGCACGGTCCTATCATCGGGCACGCGAGCCTGCGCCTGCATAACTCCGCCACTCCGTGAGCCAATCATGGCCGAGGCGAAAAATAAGCTATCCAATCAGTCCTGATCGTAAGACCCGTATCAAATTGTGCAACCAATTGGAAACACAGTGGCGTACAATTTCGGGACCAGGGAAGCCGCGTGCTGACCTCCAGACCGTGCAGCCTACAGTGCCTAAAGACGATCGGGACCCAACACGACTCCGTTGTCGGTGAGCTGTTCTCTCTGCCGATCCAAAGTCACGAGGCAAATTCCATTGCGTTCTGTCAGAGAATCTCACGGTGAGACCACGGCTGACCAAAAAGGGCAGTGTCTTTGTGTATGGAGGTCGTGACAGCCTCACGTTCGCTGCTTTATTCCACACAATTCGCCGCTCTCTATCGTTCTTTGACTATCTGGTCATGCTGAGATGGAGGCCCTCACCAGCAGCGTCAATTTCGTCATGGTCGAACCCGCCTGAGCACCAGTAAGCGGGACGTTTGTCAGGCCGCCGGCTTTCTTTGTGCGGATGCCAGATCATTCCCGCCTTTCCCTTGACATGACGCAGTGAAAGGGCTCATCAGCCCCATTTACGCCCTCTCGCTTGTGGCGCAGATATCCATGAGATTCTTCAAGGTTCAAACCACCAAGTACATGGACCACAGATTCAGACAGCCAGGATACTTCTCGCCAAACAACACAGCCACGAGACTGAGGCAGGGCCTTGCGATCAGCCCTACCAGCAGAGCTGACCAATACCAGCCGGAGCGCACCCTCAATCCCCATCCAGAACCCCAACTCGGACCGCTCCCAGGCACCCACTGGCCTCGCTTCGCGCCGTTCTCCCGCTGCCGTTTCGTCAACGCTGTCTTTGTCTTCGCTTCCTGTTCTTCTCTGCACCCGCATCTTATTATTAGACCAGATCCAACTCGGCTCGACAACCCCATGCGACAGGTGTCCCGATCTGTTGATGACTCTTCCTTCTCCTGGTCACTTTTCATCCTCTCCTCGTGAAGACTGAGACGAGACCAGTCGCCATCAGCAGGCCTGTCCTGAAGTCGTCCTTTCAACCCCCCCAAGAGGAGACCCCAGCGTGTCCTGTCCTTCTGATGTGCCCTGTTGGTTCCCCATAACTCGCCCCGTAAAAGTCGAAGCCGTCCATCTCATCCCAGGTGTTTTCTGGTTCCTGCATTTAATCACCTTTTTCCTTTCCTTTGATGGGCTGCCGCATGCTTTGGACGCTTCGCCCCGTTTCCCTTTCAGCTCCTGTCCTCTATTAAACCCCTTCATCTCCCCTCCAGCTACTTGGCTGGCCCACTGCCTCACCTCTCCTGAGCCTAGCCGTGCTACCTGCTGCTCCGCCGCCTCGTGTGCCTTACTAGCATCGCCTCGCCGAGGGACAACTTCGTATCGAATCCCCCGTCTTCAGCCCTTCTTACTCATCCCCAACTCACCACCACTACCAACGACACTTTTCAGCCTGGATCACCACCGCATCAAATTACGCAGCGCCGCGCGGCTAAACCGCTCGCTCACGGCAAGACATTCACACTCAATCGTAAATCTTCTTTTGGATCATCTTAGTTTGGTTGGCTGGTACCAAAGGTACTCACTCACTTTTCTCTCGTCCTGGGCGTCTCCCGTCGCCTCTCGTCATCCCACCGCCCTGCTTGCTTACCACCACCGCCGCATGGCGAACAGGCACCACCAACCTTATGGCCGAACCCAGGTTCGGGCTCTCTGAGGCCATCTCAGAGGAACGCACCGAGCCATTTTCACAGTCCGAGATTGACGCCCGATTCAGGGGCATTCGCGTCGAGGAGCCGGTCCCCGCGACCGACGCTGTGGCCGTCCCGCTGGACGATCTCCAGGTTGAGGACCACCACCACAAGCAGGGCATCCGCATCCTCTTCCGCCCTCTGGCCAAGTTCCCCAGTGCGCGGTCTGTGAGCCCTGGTAGTGACAGTTGCCAGTGGCTCGCTCTCCGCGCCGAAGTTGCCTCCTCGGAGCAGCCAGAGCATAAAGTCCTGGCAGTGACTCAGACATCCAGGGATATCAAGTTCTCCGTCCGTATCCCCGGCGAGACACAGGATGACTCTCCAAGACCCCCTCTGTGGTGCGAATTGTATTACGATCCCGCCAGTGACAAGGTCATCTTCCTGAACAAGTCGGACGTGCCAATTTCTCTCTCCAGCGTGTCTCCGACGCCACTTTCGAGTCCTCCCCTCAGTGCCGCTCACATCATCAATCCGGGGTTGGCCAAGGCTCTTAAGCCTGGAACCTGGCGCATCACTGTCCGAGACATTGACGTTCTCGACTTTCGAGTGTTGGAGAAGCGCCCAGTGACGCTCTACCAACCTCAGCCGCCAAAGGCCCCCGAGGACGTGTCGTCGACGACCAGCTCTGCCCATATCAACTCGAGCGGCAAGCGAGCCTTGACTCCCGAGTATGACGAGAAGAGGGTGAAACGCCGCGTCTCTGATCCGGAGACACCCGGTGACGACGGCGTCATCATGTTCCTCAGGCCCGCCGGGGATCATCTCGTCTTTCCCCTTCCCAACGGCCGTGAGAGCAAGGAGCTCTCGACTGTGAACGGCCACGCTTTGCTAGACGCCGAAAAGGGCGACACGATTGCAGTCCCGGGTGTTTGCGAACTGGACGAGTACCAGCTCACCAAGCGGGAGCCCATCGCATCGACGTCTCTGTCGGCTGTCTACACTGCGACTCATTCCCACGTGCCTGATAACATTGTCACAGTCAAGGTACTCAAGACGCGTGTCGCAAACCCCAACGACAAGCCATTAGTTCACGAGCGGAACGTCATCCGCCAGGCCGACATGTGGCTCCGTGAGTGCAAGAGTCAGGAGGACTTGCAGCACGAGTCCATTGTACGTTACTACGGCGGAGATGCGCGTTTCTTGTCCCTCTACATGGAGCATGTGGACGCCAAGGATCTCACGGCGGCACCACGGTGGAGGAACAAGGCCAACGACGAGTTCTTGGGTGACAGGAATGACGCCGTTAGGATCCTAGGGGATATCGCCAGCGCCCTCAGCTACATCCACGGTCGCAAGCTGGTGCACAACGACATCAAGCCTGCCAACATCCTCTACTCGCCAGAGCGAGGCGCTGTCCTCTGCGACTTTGGCCTGTCGACCCTGGCCGCTAATTCACCGACGACGGGCGGAACACCGTACTACGTCCCTCCGGAGTTCATTGGGCGCAAGCAACGCGGAACGGCCTCTGATGTCTGGGCCCTGGGTGTCACCATGCTCTACGTGTTGCGCAAGATCGCATTCCCCGACTCTCGCGCTCGTCGACAGCACCCGCGACCTCTGTACTGGCAGATCGCCGGCGTCAACAACCCTGCCGTGCCGCACAAGAACTACGGCAATGGTCAGCCCGCCATGTCCCAGATGCGGGACTGGCTTACCGAGATTTTCGAGGCCAGGGAGAACCTCAACTCCAAGGATCGCCTTGAGCGCCTGGTCATGGAGATGCTCTATCCAAACCCGAACCAGCGTATCACCATGGCGAAGGTGTTGCAAGAGCTGGCAACCGAACAGGTTGTCGCCCCTGTCAAGTGAAGTGAAGGGATAAGTCGGATAATTGTTTGAACGATGAACTGTATGCACTTTGCATGTTTTGGATGACCGCTTCTTTTCTTGTTATTAAAGTCGGAGTACATTACTTTTCTCATGGGCCGGCCAGTGTGGTGGGCGGGATTAGCGAGGCCGGAAGGGTAAGTCGTCGTCCTCGCCATGACAGGGGACAACTGCTAATGTCAGACAGACGGATGAAGATACCCAGTCAATGATTACAGGAACTGCACATGTAGGCAGTTTATCATATACGCATAGCGGAGCACTTATTGAGCATGTATTATATAGAACCATAGAAGGTTTCTTTGCAACGCATGATGGTTTATTATGCCTTCATTATATCATCACATCATCTTTTGCACCCTCAGTCCCAATTATAGGCCAATTCCCATGACAAAGGCAGCAGCAAGACCCGCAACAGAGGTCAAAGCCACCATGTTGGCGCCCAGGATACCGGCAGCGTTGTCGTTACCGCTCTCCTTAGAATCAGAGTTGGAAGAGTTTCCCTGGTTGCTTTGCTCCTCCTCCTCGCCAGTCTGCTCCTTGACAGCAAAGTACTCGCTCTCGGAGGTGCAGTTGCTGGGACCCTTGGCATCCTTCTTGAAGCGAATGTCGGCACAGTTGTACAGGGCGCTGCCTGAGTCGCCGACGGTGACGACCTGGATGCTGGCGAAGTCGCCGTCAGACACCTTGACATCCGAGGGCAGCTTAAGCTCCTCGATACAGAGCTGGCCGGGACTGGTGACGTTGAGGAACTGGGGAGTCAGGGAGACATTGAAGTTGGTCGAGTTCTCGCCGAGGCCGAGGTTGACAAAGACATAGGTCCAGGGGTGGTGTAGCTCGAGCTTCAGGGCGCCGCCCTCGAGAGGCCAATCGGTGACGTTCTTCTCATTGTAGTCGACACCGGCGCCTTGGGCGTGTCAGTAGCGATCCTTGTTGCTGGAGTAGGGCAGAGGCCAAGACTTACAAGGGTAGGTCCACTGGCTGTAGCGCTCCTCGTTCTCTTCGGAGAGAGTATCAGCTCGCCAGGCAGGGAAGACCAGACCGAAATGAGCAGACACAGCCTGGACGGTAGCCAGGGCGAGGAGGGACTTGAAGGCCATCATCTTGAAGATGTTGATTCGCAATTGGTCTCGAACAAAGGTAAAGATGATAAGGTCTACCAGAGTGGTCCTGCAAGATGTGGAGAGAGGATAGGGATGCAGCAGATCTTGTCCCAGAGCAGGTGCGTCAGTCGGCTTTATAGATGAGATAAACAGCCACCACCCATTGACCGTTGCAGAACGCAACCGAGCTCTCAAGAGCTGAGCTCCTCCCTGGTTAATTGACTCGCCGGTAGCTTCTGAGAACCAGGCTGTTAACGACCTAGCGTGAGTCAATTTAACAAGGCCAAAGGAGCTCTGGCGCCGCTACTTTCTGCCGTGTCACTGCGGGCCAGATGGCAGAGGCGGTCCGGTGCTTCGTCCGGAGGCTCGGGGGCGGGTGTGAATTTGAGCCAACGGGTGGCCGGGCAAGCTTGAGGTGTATATACCGAGGCGGGAACAAATTCAACTTAAAGCAACTTAGAGCGCATATTCATACTTTCTAGAAGCCTTGTAATGTTAATTCATATCATTTCACTTTATTTCTTTTTTTTTTTTTTTTTTTTTTTTGCATCGTTCTGTTGTCCAACGTTTTTGGAGTTCTCACCTACCTCTCCACTAGGTCAACATCACAGACGGGTGCCAATGCGGGGGTGGGTCCCAGCCCGGTGCAAGCCCGAGCGAGTTTGAGATGATATAAACTTGCTCAAATGGCCGCACTGATCCCTGTTTGGAGACTCGACCGTTCCTTCTGGTATTTTGTGCCGAAATGGATCTTATCTATTTCTTGGCACTTGGCTCACTCGAGGTGAGTGGTGTGAATGGCGACAGATGAGGATCTTGTTGCGAGTTTGGATAATCCAGGGTAGGGGTGGCATTGTGGCATCTCGTCCTTCACCATTCATTGATGGACATGATCCTTTAGTTGAGATGGATTGAGTGAGCCTTGCGTTTTATAGACTCACTGATCATCAATTCATGGCTTGATTCAACTGAATTCTTTGTGTTGAATGATCATGGGAGTAGATATGGGTGGGCTGGCATCTAGTGCACTATTACCACTTTTTGAGAGAATGAGATGTTAGCAAGAATTGCTACGGATAAGTAGCTAACCTTGGTGATGTGTCAATTACCTGGTCATACATGGCAGTTGGTGCCAAACATGCGCTCCCGTGATTATTTCAAGCGTATTGATCGATAACCAACCACACAAGCTCGCTCTTACAAGTTGCGAAAAACAATGCATGTCCGGACTTATTGCTGTACCTGGTTCGGCCTCAGTCTTCGTCAAGACCCTTCCCATTTCTCTATTTCCAGGGTCCTGGTGCAAAGAACTTCTCCACTGAGCTCAAGCGGCGTCGACCTTACTTAGCGCTGTCACCTCAGCACCCGTTGATACCTCGGTTCCATCTTCGCCGAACTAGGCTTGGAGGAATGTCAGAAACACACTTATTTTGAAGCTTAACTGCAAGCTGACTAAGAAATCAACTGCCTGCTCAAAATAATGGCCCTCCGTGGAGTCAAGCGATGGGGGAGGTTGAAATCTCAGTACAACTAATGGGTCATCAAACATGATTAATTGTACAAGTACTAGACTTCAGGTTGCAGCAACATTGATTTCATTCCCCATAAGAAATAAACACCGCCATTCATGGATTTTCGATAGCCGTCTGGTCTGTGTAAGAGAACTGAGTGGTCACGTGCGCCGCTCCGAAGTCGCGGTTGCCTGATAAGGATTTTCCTGCAACGCCCCACTATTTTTTCATCGATAAGCTCCTTCCTTCCAGCATCCATGTTGATGCCTTCATGACCGCCTCTCCAACCTGACTTGTTCTTCTTATTACAGCATTTCAAATATCAAGAACCATGGACCCGGGCCGCAGAGCAATGATCTCGGGACGAAAGTCCCCTACTCGACGAGATGTTACCTCGCCCCGACATGATCCGAGCAATCGCATTACCAAATCCACCAAACCAGCCGCTTCCAAGATCAATCCCAGGTACTTGACCCAAGACGAGCAGTCGCGACAGTTCGTGGCCGACGAGGACAAGTTTGTGTTGAAGCAGTCAAAGAAGAAGGCCGATATTCGAGTTCGAGAGGGCCGTGCAAAGCCCATTGATTACCTGGCGTTCAACTTGAGATACATCGATTCCGACCGCGACGTGTTCGATGACGACGATGCCGATATCGATATTGATGTTCCTGCGCCTGCAGATGTCATCACGTCACTTGATGCAGAGCAGATTGCCGAGCTAGACTCCGACATTGCATCTTACCACGTGCTCGAGACCAATGCAACGAACCGCGAATACTGGAAGTCGCTGCAGACGCTCTGTGCGGACCGCAAGGCCAAGTTGAACCCGCACGGCCATGATCAGAGAGTTGTTAGCAGTGTCTCGGACGACATTGACAAGATTCTCGCCCCGAAGACGCACGACCAGCTGGAGGCTCTCGAGAAGCAGATCAAGGCAAAGCTGCAGTCCAATGAGGACATCGACACAGATTACTGGGAACAGTTGTTGCGAAGCCTCCGGGTTTGGAAAGCCCGTGCCAAATTGGACCAGGTATACGAGACAATCAAGAAGAACCACCTTGACCAGTTGAAGGACCGCGATCCGGCCAAGGCGAATGCAGTTGGCCAGTCGACGTCAGCCACCAATGTCTCGCAACGGCCTGCAGCCTCAATTTCCAAGGACGAGACGTCAAAGCCAACAGCTGTTTCGTCCTTCAGCCACGCGGACAGATCCGTCCCGCCAGGCACCGAACGCTTCTCGCAGGCTGATAACGAGGACTTCTCTCAGGCTACCAAAGCCCTGTATGATCGCGAGGTTGCTCGAGGTGTGGATGAGAACGAGGAGATCTTTACCAGCGAGGAGGCTGTCACCACCACCAAGCCGCAGTGGGCGGACAAGTACAGGCCCCGAAAGCCTCGTTACTTCAACCGGGTGCAAATGGGATACGATTGGAACAAGTATAACCAAACACACTATGACCACGATAACCCACCACCCAAGGTAGTCCAGGGCTACAAGTTCAACATTTTTTACCCGGAGCTCATCGACAAGACAAAGGCACCGACGTTCAAGATTATTCGAGAACATGGCCGAAGACGAGGAGAGTCGTTTGCTGCCGCCGGGGAGGAGGACACGTGCCTCATCCGGTTCATTGCAGGCCCTCCATACGAGGACATCGCGTTTCGCATTGTCGACCGAGAGTGGGATTACAGCGCTAAAAGGGATCGAGGCTTCAAGAGCTCCTTTGATAAGGTATGTCCACTTGACTCCTGCACCACTCTTCACGTGGCAACCCAAAGCTTCTGCATCTCCGCACTGGGCTGTCTCCATACTGTGGCAGGGCCCATTGGACTGCTTTATGCAACCTTGATCCAGCCCGCCACGTTGATGGCAACGTTCAGACGCACGCGTCTGAGCTCACCCCCATTACGTGCCAGGAACCGACAGCAGCTAATTTTGTACATATCACAGGGCATCTTGCAGCTGCACTTCCAGTTCAAGAAGGTATGGTTCTGAAAACGCCGGCCTTGGCCAAACAGATGGATGAAACTAACGTGTCATTTTTAGATCTACTACAGGAAGTAACCTGTGGATCTGGCCTTCTGGGGCCTCTGCCGCCTTGCCACCAGCTCACTCGGCTTCTCACTTAGTTGAAGTAACCTTGGATCATTGACGAGCGAAGGGTGGAGGATATTCGACCGTAACCATCCCATGAACTTGGGGTTCTTGCATTCCGGGAAAGACAGAAATAGTGGTTTTTGAAACGGGAGGGCGATCCCATCGGCTCCGCCACGGCAACATTGTGGTTGTTCATAGCTCCCCCCCATATGTTTCCCTTTCGGCTAATCATGTCTGTTGATTCGCTCTTGTATCACCTTGCTGAGGCCCTCTACATCAGTGGCATCGAAACAGGTATGGAATCACACCTGCCGGTCCTGCATTATGATGGCATCGTCGCTCGCGGAGAAGGTCCAAGCACACATCGGGAGTGGATGGGACTCTTAGCAAGCACCTTGGACTGGCTCAGGGGAGTCAAACTTGGGCGGCCAAGCGTCCTGCAGGTGAAAGCTTCTGGAAGGACCTCGTTCGTATGCGATGACGGGCCGGACATGGGACGGGCAGTGCAGAACCGCGCCCGTCTTTGCGTTTATTTGTTAAGGGGGAGGATCCTACGCGAGGCATCAGCAATCAAAAAGAGGATTGGCGCATCAGCAACAGCAACAACAGCAGCAGCAGGTGCTCGAAGCAAGATGCCCCAAGCCTCAGTTCCCAGTTGGGCACCTGACAGTGAAGTTTCGACATATTGTTGTTCTATGCCTTGGCCTTGAGCATTGGGCCGCCATGCAGTGGTGATTTTATGCTTCAACAAGCTTCTGGCAAATGCTCCGGAGTTCCAGATTGACTCACAACAGGAGAAGCAGTAGCAGCGGGAAGACGGGAGGTCAAACAGGACGGCGACCAGCTGATGAGCTGATTGGCGTGCAGATTGGCATCCCGATTGGTATCGTGGGGATGCAAGGTGCCGTTCGAGACGTCTGGGTCCCGCGATAGCCCCGTTGGCGAGAGCACAAACCGGCTGAGCTACCGTCAAGTGACTTGAGGCCGGTTTGGCAACACGTACCATGGGCCGGTGTGATGCATCTCGGCCGCGATACCACACATCCATGCCAGATGAGCCCGAGACGCTCCGGCAGAGGGGAGAGGGAAGATTTGGCGACGGGTCAAGGGGGAATGCGACACAAGGCCTGGCGGACCGGTCCAACCAGTGTCAGCACATTTCTTCTTGGAGTCTTCTGCTGCAAGGTTGTGCTTCCACCCGTGAGCGACGAACGGATGAGCGAACGAACGTACGAACGAGAGAACGAACGGACCCAAGGTGCCATGCTTGGGGCCTCTTCCCCATCCTGAGGCGTAACCCCCATCAGTAGTAACCCTGGCCTTGTTACTCCACAAGTACTGGAAGTATCTGGCGGCAGTTTGAGACCGGGGTACGGGGGTGCCCGTACATGATGGCGTGCGAGGCCGGAACAGTGCCTATCGAGCCCATCACGATGCTCTTGAAGCGCAGCGAAGCCACCAGAGATGTCTGAGAGTCCGTTTGCGCGCCCTGGGGGGCCATCAGACCTGTACCTGATGGCTGATGGCCGAAGGCCGCACCATAGCACACAAGCACAGGCACACACACACACACAAAGCATGCCAGGATGCTTGCCGTTGTCGTTGGGTTGGCACCCGGAGGGGTGCCTGTGGAGGACGACCCTGGCCGTTTTCCTGGATGCCACGGGCCATTGGCCTTAGCTTGATGGCTCCCTGAGGCTTGGCTTGGCCGTTTTCTTGACTTGGCTCACACCCCCCGGGGCCGCTCTACTTGGATCTTGGGGCCTTTCCATAGCTGCAGCTTCGATCATTGTCAAGGAGTGATCTAGAGCTAAGATTTCTGGATCTGCCAACGGGCAGCTGTCTATCAACGGATCGCCGTCCAAAGTAGGCCCTTCTCCAACAGCCAGCCTTGTTCCTGCTGGTCTTGCTACCCCAAACCAACCGGGAAGAGAGACAAGCGTCCTTCTTTGCTTCCATCGCTATCAAATATCGCTGCTTCCTCTCATATCTACTTCCTTCTCCTCCACCCCCCGACCTTGTCCCATTGTGTCTATTGTAACGCTGCCATCTCCCGTCGTCTACTTTCGTTGTTGATCTTATACTTCTCCCAACTCTCTTCCCTCGTTCTCATCTTCTTTGCTCCGCACAAGAGTCTTGATATCTCCTCGTCCCGAGAACACCATTGACAAATCACCACGAGAACCGATTGTGTTTCCTCCCCTTGACTTCTTTCCAGACCGCCATGGATCCACCGTTCCCTCACGGCGGGCAAGCCTCTAGCTACACGAATCCCCTTCTTGCCGGTCACGGGCAACAATCATCCTGCGTGTCAGAGCTTACCGATATGGGGTCATACTATGCCCTCTCATCGGGTCCTGAGGATCAGTCACCACATCTCTCAGAGGCTGGTTCTCTGCCCACATCATCGACCCTGTCACAACAACCGCAGCAACAGCAACAACACCAGCAACGCTCTTATGCGACTCATATTCCGACTCCCTTCACCTCCATACAATCAGGTCTTCACTACCCGCCTCGAAGCCATCACCAAGCCTGGCCCTCGCCTCCCCCAGGCCCCGATGACTTGGATAACTACTCCTACCACAGTTCGCCGACCTGCGGGAGCGCCCCAACCACTTGCTACAACCCTTCACCAGTCTCACCGAGGACGTGGTCCTCCCCAGACTACCCTCTGCAACAAGCTTCGGAAACACTCCATCAGAACCAGCAAGAGTCTTTCAAGAACCTTCAGATCTGTACCCCAACTTCGACAGAAGGCTTTCCCGTTCGGGGCCCTCAGGTGCTGACGCCTTTCACGGCGAGCATGAGCCAGGGCCTTGAGGGTGAAGTGGACGGTCTTCCAAGAAGCCAGTCGCCCGCAACGATTCCGACATCGTCAGCTGGAGTACTCTCAGGCACCAACTCCCCTCGCGAAGGGTTGTTGGATGCTCCTACCTACATGACGACCAAGGAGGAAGAGTCGCCGGCAGGCGAACCAGAGAACCGTGCGAGCCCAGAGAAGCAGCCGGAGACTAGGGAATCGCAAGGCTCGTCGGCTGTTGGCGCTAAGCCTGAGGAACCCTACGCCCAGCTCATCTACCGGGCCCTGATGGGCGCACCGGGGCACGCCATGACTCTGCAAGAGATCTATCAATGGTTCCGCGACAACACGGACAAGGAGTCCAAGAACGAGAACACGGGCAAGAAGAGCGGTAAGAATGCTGAAGGATGGCAGAACAGCATCCGCCACAACCTGAGCATGAACAAGGTACGTGAAAAGTGAGTTTAGTTGGTTTGGGGGAGCGATTGGTGTTCTCCAGATTTTCTTTCCTGTTTCAGCAAGGCAGTTTGGATTAAACACCACCCACCCACCACACCCCCGGCTCTGCCCTGCCCTGCCCTGTCCTGTTCAGCTGCAGCTACCGGGGTGTATCGTGTTGCACACGGGCCAACGCAGCCGGGGATGATGGATGGATATGGATGAAATCGAGGAGATATCGGAGGAGGCGTTTGGATGTGTCCAAGGCTGAGCTGAGCTGAGCTGACAGTTACACCTTGACAGGCTTTCACGAAAGATCCGCCCAAGAAGGAGCCCGGCTCCGGCCCTAGCATGACAGAATCGACGGCAGGCGGAGACCCCAAGAGATCGACAGAGTGGAGGCTGGTAGACTGGGCCATCCGCGACGGGGTGCAGAGCACAACGAGATACCGCCCTGGCAACTCGGCACGCCGAGCAATGGGGTCCAAGGTGCAGCACCATCCCTACAACCACCATGGCCATGGCCACAGTCACGGATTCCAACAGCACGGTAACCCAATTTCCACAAAAGCCATGTCTGGGAGGAGAGGAGGATGCGCAACGAGCAAGTCGAAATTGCGTGGCCGCCATTACACGCACGAGACGGCCACCATGCCACCAACATCGCATGCCCACCGTATCATGCCACATCCGCATCCGCATCCTCAAGTTCATCCCCATGCTAATCCCCATGCCCATGCCCATGCCATGCGCCGCTCCACCTTCCCGGCCATGTATCACCAGCCGGCCTATGTCTACGACGATCTGATGGTGCCGCGAGTCCAGAGATCGCAGCAGCAGATGCCAATCAAGCAGGAGCAGAACTACAGCCCTATGACACCGACCCCCGAGGCGACTGCACCCAACCCATTCAGCCTGATGGTCCCGGAGCCGAGCTTGATGCCCTCGCAGGCTATCGCTTCCTCCAGCGCCAGCAACAACCACCATGGCACCGCCGGCTACTCTCTGTCCGGGGCCGGGGCCGGCCAAGGCAGCGTGTACGTCGGACCTTCATCAACGGGCGGGTTCCCTCTAGGCATGGCCGACGTCACAGGTGTCTATCAACCCGCAGACGGCCACCACGACGATGTTGGCGGCGGCGGCGGATTCAACGAGCGCCTCTTGGGGATGGGCCCCAACTTAGTTTACAACTGGCACAATAACGGAATCTGAGATGTGCCGCCTTGCAGAGCCTAAGCCGGCAGCCACAAGGTCACATCGGGCACGCCGCTGGCGGCCGATCCGGAGGGGACGACGGACGAGGAAGTGAGAGCGTATCACCTCTTTCTCTGTGTCTGTTGTCTCTGGTGGCTTTCTCTCAGAATTGACGATATCAAAAGCAAAAAAAAAAAAGTGAGGAGGGCGCGAGAGGCGACTGTGAGAAGAGAGGACAAACCCTTCTTTGAAAAAGCAAGTTGGCTTATTACTGTGGTACAAGACTGTCCCACAGAGTCGGGCGCAGTAGGGAAGGATCACGACCAGACGAAACGACAACGAACATTACATTCATCACCACCACCAACAAGCTCTTGGCCGCAGACCCCGGAGGTCATGACGGGCCACGAGTGAGTCCAGAAGGGGACACCACCGCGTACAGACAGCATCAGCATCAGCCCAGCCCAGCCCAGCCCAGCTCAGGGTCATGGGTTGAACCCTGCCAGGCCAGACGGTGCTAGCTTGCTTCAGTACTGCCTACTACTACGTTCTTCGTAGCAGTACAGAGTAGGCTGGCTGAAGAAGCGAAGCATGGCATGGCATGCCTGGGTTCTTGGTGGGGCTGCAGTGAGAGGGCACGACTCAGAGTGGCCTGTGGCGTCGATTCTTGTTGGCTCTATCGACGACCAAATATCAGATTTCCAGATTCCCGGG